>NC_140943.1:143576275-144021275 GCF_014529385.1 Adiantum capillus-veneris
AATTATATTGATAATCATAGTAGAAAAAATCCTTTATAAATTTAAGATACTCAAGCAATATCCCTTGTCCTTTCAAGAGATCGATGAGAATCATCAAAATAAACGAGGTTGACATTATAATCATGGATGAACTATTGATGCTCATACAAAAAATAACTTTTGATCTTGTGGTACAAATAAAGATGTCAGCATAAACAAGGCATGTTGCTCAATCCATGTATTGACAAATCCAGAGTCTTACCAAGCATCGAGCAAATTTTATAGAGTGAACACAAAAACCGAGTGAAATCCAAGCGAAACAAAGAGAGAGAGAGAGAGAGAGAGAGAGAGAGAGAGAGAGAGAGAGAGAGAGAGAGAGAGAGAGAGAGAACGAGAACTGAGAAGAAGGGTTCATTTATGCCATTTCCAAGTCAAGAGTACCACTTTAGTGAACACTAACTAACATCATTTCTTAACAACAAAGTAGTTTTCATATTTGGTTTCATCAAGGAGCATAAATCACACTCATTATTGATGAAGGCATGTCTTTTACATGGTTTGTCCTCGTACGTTTGAACATTGCCCTGGTATTGTATAAAAATCTGGTTGAATGAGCCTTCCTCTGAGACCGATGAGATATCGACAGTTAATGGAATCACATAATTCAATTCTCTAAATTTATTGAACGTTGCAAATTGATTTCACGATCACAATCTGTTGCATTTTTTCAAAGCCCTCTTTGTATCATCATCCCTATGGCCACATTGTTGAAACATCATGAATCCAAGCCGATACATGTGTAGGGCTTGAAGGCCTTGCCAACCATTGGAGACTTGTCGCAAAGTGCGTGAGTGGGAACAACCGCCTAACTGCCTCGTTACTTTTAGGGTAATGGCCCTTTGAGTATGAACTCAAGGGCCGTTACTATTGGGTAGTGGGATATGGGTCCAAGGTGGTACGGGTATAGGGCTTGAAGGCATTGCCAAGCATTGGAGACTTTCCACGAAGGGCATGAGTGGGAACCATTGTCTACAGCCTCGCCAATTATAGGATAATGGCGCTTTGAGTATGAACTCAGGGGCCTGCTGCAACCAATGATAGTGACAACCGACGGGAGAAAGAGAGAGGGAGACACGAGTCACACATCATTGCGCTCCCCCATATGATGCAAAAGAGAGAGCCACGCTTTGGGCCAGTGCAAATCCGCCTAGCCAGATCTTGGTAAGTTTCATTTAGATCCACCATGTCCCCTCCTCCATGCAAGCGGGGCCACTCCCACTGTCTTAGGCTTCCTAATTCCTTGCTTATGTGTATGGAACCCATACTTCCCACACCCATCTTCATCCCCATAGCCATCCTTTTCTGCATGTCTTTAGTCATGCTTTGCACGAGCACCTGCATCATGCCCTAGTAGTAGGCAACAAAACATTACTATGTGCACAAAAAAAAGTGATCCTTAAGAACCATGGCTGGCAATTCGGGGACTTGAAAGACAAGGTATTTCTCTTCTCTATTCGGGGCACACTCCTAAACCATACCGTGTTGACGTAGAAGCTAATAGGAAAAAATCCCAAATGAGCTTGCCTTGGTGTGCTTAGAGCCTTCCATTATTGCTCTTCTTAATTTGAGGTAAGCTCCTAAAGCCCTACACTTGAGCTTGCAGTGGTTGAAGGGAATCCATGTACAATTATTGTACATTTTTGCTTCTCCTCTCAATCCTGGGCACGACCCTAAATCATACTGCATCGGTGCGGAAAGAGTTACGGCATAATCCCCATGATAAAAACAATGATGTTTTAGTCAATAAACGGTAACTTTCCCTCAGAAGTATCGAGCAGTTAAGTGAGTCTCTAGGTCATATATCCTCTCCCAAATCTAATGTCCCTCTCCTGAATACGTGAGACCTTCCCAACTGTAGTGCAAGCCATCTCCATGTGCGGTTCAGCCAAAAACTTGTGAGTGCATGCCTCGCTTCTATGGACTCCAATTCCCTCCTTAATCCTAATCAACACAGGCCAAGCATGTAATCTGGACAAGTATGTGGAGCAATTTCAGCCTATTGACAAAACGTCCAAAGTGAGTCTCCCAACCATATAGGCGCACACACCCATGCTTGAAAATTTATTGCATTACATCTATACCAAGCTGGACATTGCCCTAACTACCCCCGCATCGGAGCGGGATAGTTTAGGGTAATGTCCTATCTCTAGCCTAGCTCACTTGAACTGCACCTTTTCTTCTTCTCTCACCACGTGTGATGGTCGACCTGCACTTGTGCTTCTAGATTGGAATGTGTGTCAGGCTAGTGCTGGGTTGAGACCGGTGAGGTGTTATTAGAGGGGCCTGGCTAAAGTCATAGAGGAAAATGTTAGAGAGAGAGAGAGACTCTACCCCCATGTTCTTCTTCTTTTCATCTATTGGTTGCCCAATTTCGACGACTCTGCAAAAACGCACACACAGAGAGAGAGAGAGAGAGAGAGAGAGAGAGAGAGAGAGAGAGAATCATGGACGCAATTGAAGGTGTGATCACGCCCATCAAGGACTTTTCTAGGGACATAGTCTGGCTGGTTAAGCGATGCCACAAGCTAGATCGCAAAGAATTCACTAAGGTGGCCTTCAAAATGGCAATTGGATTTGTCGTAATGGATTTTGTAGCTCTTTGCGAGTGTAAGTTTGTATTCACATAGAGATCAAATGTTTGATGTGATTGGACACATGTATCCTGTGAGTGATGTGTCAAATCAAATTCAGTTTCTGTGGTAATGGCTTTGAGAGAGAGAGAGAGAGAGAGAGAGAGAGAGAGAGAGAGAGAGAGAGAGAGTCAAAGGGCATTTTGGTCCAATGAATGCTCTTGCTTTTAATCCCATTGGTAGAGGTTTCTCAAGTGGAGCCTAAGATGGTTATGTATGTGTGCATCATTTTGATGTTGATTATTTCAATATCAAAGTATAACAAAGTATATTTTATAGAGGAAGAGCAGCTCGGTTAGTTTGCATTAGTGTATGTGACAGCAGGCTTCAGCTAAAGGCTCATTGTGGAAGGGTTCCATGACAAGGCCCCTAAGTTTTGTAGTTCCTTTTCGGTTGTCTCCAAATAATCTTGAAGCCTTACTTTAAAGAAGAGCGATTTTCCATACCTACTCAAGTGCTTCTCTCTTTGCATTGGTGAATGTTATGGCTTATCGCAATAATAATTGTTGCGGCAAAAACAAGGAGAGAGAGAGAGAGAGAGAGAGAGAGAGAGAGAGAGAGAGAGAGAGAGAGAGAGAGAGAGCACTTGTGAGTTTGCATTAAATTTCACACATTACATCTGTACAAGCTGTTGGAATTCGGGTTGCAGAGAAATGCACACAGCTTGGAGAAGACGAAGGAAGCTCAAGGCACACAATAGAGAGTGTGTTACTTAGTATGCAATGGAAAAGATTGATAGCCCTAGAGTGATGGGCGTATATACAATGCTCAGGGGAAAAAACCTCCTAAAGAGGGAAAAAATGCCCCGGCGGTCCTAGTGTGTTCACACACATCACTACCACATGTATATGGTAACAAATCCCCCCTGGAGTGATGCGGTGAACGAGCTGGCACATGAGTAAAGGGAAGTGCCATGCCCTGAGGACATGATCAGTCCACAAAGGGGAGTAAGCCCAAAGCTTTGCGGAAAGCTTCAAGCTTCTCACAAGACAATGCCTTTGTGAAAAGATCTGCAAGGTTGTCCTGTGTTAGCACATAAGACAAGCCGATCTCTCCTGTTGAGAGCCTCTCCCTGACATAGTAGTAATGCACCTCAATGTGCTTTGTGCGAGCATGAAAAATTGGGTTCCTTGCAACTGCCAATGCGCTCTGACTGTCAGTGTAGATAGTGTTGGCAGTGTCCTGTCCAACACCCAAATCAGCCATAAGGCGTCTGAGCCATACACATGCAACCGTAGCTGCGAAGACTGCCATGTACTCAGCCTCCCAAGTCAAAGTGGCCATAGTAGGTTGCTTCTTGCTCAACCATGATATACATGAATTGCAAAGCATGAAACAAAAACCACTTGTGGACACTCACGTGTCAAAACAACTAGCCCAATCTGAGTCCGAAAAAGCATGTAAGTCTGGCGGCAATGATCCCCCCTTGAAATAAAACAAGCCAAGATGTAAAGTGCCACTAAGGTAGTGGAAAATCCTCTTAACAGCCTGCCAATGCTTAGACCCTGGGCTATGCATAAATCTACTAACCTGTGAGACTGCAAACTGAATATCTGGCCTTGTGTTGCATACATAAATGAGGCAACCAACAGCAGTTTGGTAAAGAGTGACATCAGCAAGATCGCCAGCATCATGTAGACTCAACTTCAAACCTGTTTCCATGGGAGTGGCAATAGGTTTGCAATCCTCAAGTCCAAACTTACATAGCAATGTCTCTATGTAACTTTTTTGAACAAGGCAATACCACCATCACACTGCTTAAAATGTATACCCAAGTAATGATGCAACAGCCCCAAATCTTTCATCTTGAAACTAGCATTCCAATCAGCCTTAAATTCAGCAATATGTCTCTCATTTGGTCCAGTGATCAGCAAATCATCGACATAAAGAACCACAATGAGAAGTACATCACCCTCACGCTTTACATACAATGTGCTTTCTGTTGGACTGTTATGAAAGCCTCGTTTAACCAAATGAGTGTCAACTTTCTCATACCAAGCACGAGGAGATTGCTTTAACCCATACAAAGCCTTCTTACATCTGCACACTTTGTCCTCTTGTCCTTTTATGACAAAACCGCGAGGCTGCGTTACATAAAGTTCCTCAAATATGTCACCTTTCAAGAAAGCAGTAACAATGTTTGATTGATGTACATTCCAACCAAAATGAGCTGCCAATGAACATAGAAAATGCACAGTAGTCATATGACAAGTGGGAGCAAAAGTCTCTTCATAATCTATGTCTTTTTGTTGTGCATAACCCTTTGCAACAAGTCGAGCCTTATGGCAATCAATCTCACCATCCTGCTTGCGTTTCAACTTGTAAACCCACTTTGTACCAATGGCCTTTTTGACAGGAGTCAAATCACATAAAGTCCATGTGTCATTTTCTATAAGTGCATCATATTCTGATTGCATGGCAGCCATCCAATTTTTTGAATTCTGTGCTTCATCAAAAGACAGAGGCTCCTCAACATCAAGTAAGCTAGACACAGCCAAAGCATAACAATCTGATGCATAAGATGCATGGTGAGAGCCTGAACGAGTACGACTAGACAAAGGTGCATCCAATTTATTGTCACGCAAAGTGTGCACTAGCCATTTTGGCATACCTCTAGCCTGCTCATTTTCAGCCCTTTCCTCATCAAGTACATCATGTACATCTGCATCAGTATTAGGCTGATCTGTAACATTTTCAAAAACCCCCATAGGTTGTACATTTGCCTCATTGGAACTTACATTCGTATTTCCACCACTGAAAAGAGGCAACAAAGTGTCATAAATGTCATAAATCTTCCACAAACACTATATCCTGTGAAACCAGAATACGCTTTGTTTGCGGATGATATAACCTGTAACCTTTGCTTTCAGCACTATAACCAACAAAAATACATTTGACAGCCTTATCATCCAATTTTCTTCGCTGTGTTTGTGGCACCAAAGCATATGCCAAACAGCCAAAAACACGCATGTGCTCAATATAAGGCTTTCTATCATGCCATGCTTCATATGGAGTAATAGACTGCAAAGCTTTCGTAGGACACCTTTTAAGAACATAAGTGGCACACATGATGGCCTCAAGCCACCATACATCGTGCCATTTCCGTTAGTGACCTGTTTTTCCTCTCAGCAACACCATTTTGTTGAGGTGTATAAGGCACTGTCCATTGGTGTTTTATCCCACGACTAGCTAGAAATGCATTGAATTCATGAGACATATACTCCCCCCCTCGATCGGAACGGAGGGTGCCCATAGTACATTTCGAGACATTTTCAACCATAGCTAGAAATTGTGTGAAGCACATAAAAACTTCGAACTTCGCTTTAAGTGGAAATACCCATGCATGCCTGGAGTAATCATCAATGAAAGTCACGAAGTAAAGGTAATTGCCCAAGGACGGAGTTTGCATGGGCCCACAAACATCACTATGCACAAGCTGCAACCTGCATGTGGCCCGAACTGAACCATCTTTTGGAAACTTAGAACGCTGCATCTTACCCAAAATACAGCCTTCACAAACATGTTTGACAGGTGCTTCAATAGGCGGCAAAGAAGCAACCATATTAGATTTCTGCAAACGGAGCAAACTGGAAAAATTGAGATGACCAAAACGTGCATGCCAAAGTTTTGCATCTGAAATAGCCCTTGAATCTGCAACAACATTTGCAAAATTTTGTCCGCACTTGTCATACAAAGTGAGCTTATACAGCCCATGGCACAAAAGGCCAGATGCAACAATTTCATTACCAAAACTAAGATCATGAACTGTACATCTGTCATCCACAAATTTGACTACAAGTCCAAGTCTAGCAAGTGTGGATACAGACAAGAGATTCTTCTTGATCACAGGTACATAAATTGCATCAACAAGTGTGAAGGAACTGCCATTTGCAACAGTAAGCACAATCTTTCCAACTCCCTGAACCGGATAAGAGGCATTGTTGGCACAAGTGACTGAATTCCCGCGAGGGACAGACTCGAGAGAGGTAAACAATTCACGATGTGAGGTAATGTGCTTTGTACCAGCCCTATCGAAATCCCACACATGTGAATCTGCAGCAACTAACAAGCATGCATCATGGACAGCAGGATTGTAAGTGCACTCTATGCTAAAAGCCCATTCTGCATCAACATCAGCAACATAGTCTCCTTTCACATAAGACCCAACAATGGCTGCACTTCTAGTGGAACCAGCATTTGCAGTGGAACCACCCTCTTTCTTCTTAGCCTCTTTGGCCTTCAACTTAGGACACAATAATGGCAATGGATCTTCTTTTTGCCCTTATCACCATAATTTTCAGACGAATTGCTGCCAGCAGAAGCATTAGAACATAAGTTTTTCCACTCGCAGCAGAACCATAAGAAGTGGCCACATTGCTGTTACCACCCTTTCTTTGAGAAGCAATAAAAGCCTGTTCAACTGCACACTGCCTAGTTCTTTTTTTTCTGGAAAGTGACTCTTGCAATAGCAATGTGCATAATGCATCAAACTTGACAACTTCAGGATTTCCTTGTGTCATCAGTCTCCAAGTAATAGCAAAAGTCTGGTAGGAATCTGGTAAGGCATCAAGAACAGTCTGCACAAGGGAACTGTCTGAAATGACTTCACCTGCAGAAATAAGTTGGTCATTGATATCCTTGACACCAGCAAGGAAAGTGTCCATATCATCTTCCTCATGCATAATCTTGGACTCCAGCTCTTTACGTAGCAAAGCAATTTTAGCCTCATTGCGGCTTGCATAAACATCTGCTAGAATATCCCAAGCCTGTTTTGCAGATTTTGCTGAACGAATGTGAGGAACAATGGTGCGCTTCACAGACAACGCAATCAATGCATGAGCCTACACATCCTTTACATCCCAACGAGCTTGTTCTGCCGTAGGCAAAACAACTCTAATAGCAGCAAGACCAGCAACATACTCAACATCACCTACATCCTCAGAACCAGGACGTACATCAATGCCCTGCACAATGTTACAGACGCCCTTTGACACAAGAACATGTTGCATCATATAAGCCCACATAGGGTAGTTGTCCCCATCCAACCTGTCCTCAGCAGCAAACATCTTGAACACATCTGTGTTGTTGTCAGCCATGGTAAATGTTGCACCTGATGTGAAAACTTCCCGAAAATAGGAGAAACGAAGCAGGAAAAACACGTGCTATAAAGCACAAACCATAGAAGACTATGAGGCACCTATTATGCAAAAAACGGCACTGACATAAATTCTACACAAAATGACAAAATAGCCTGTGCAGTAATGCCTGTAGTGGAAACGGAGGCCGAAATGAGCTTGAATCAAAAATCTCAGCAGACTAAGCTCTACGAGCTTACGCGAAACTTTTGTCGACCTGCGAACGCTTGCCAAAGCTCACTGAAATCGGAGAAAGTGAGTAGGCGTGTGCTGGAGCAGCTGGCGACTAAGTGTAAAGAATGAGGATGCAAGAGAGCTACACAAGACAAGCACAAAACACACAAAGATTGAAAGCTTCTTCTTCTTCTTCTTCGCTAAGAAAAGAGAGTACAAATGACTAAGTGCTAAAGCTGAAAAGTAGCACATATGTACATGCGGTCACTAAGTGTGAACTCGCTAGAAGCGTACTAGGCTGGCACTATAAGTGTAGTCCAGCTGTAGAATCACTGGCAGAGATCCTTCGTGTCGGTCACCTAACGCGCCAGTGATTAAATGCCATAAGCGGCCAAGACTCGTAGTGGATGCCAGCTCAAGATGTACAGCTCGACATCTCAACACTAAGCCCAAGAGGACGCAACCTGCTCTGATACCAATTGTTGGAATTAGGGTTGCAGAGAAATGCACACAACTTGGAGAAGACGAAGGAAGCTCAAGGCACACAATAGAGAGTGTGTTACTTAGTATGCAATGGAAAAGATTGATAGCCCTAGAGTGATGGGCATATATACAATGCTCGGGGGAAAAAACCTCCTAAAGAGGGAAAAAATGCCCCGATGGTCCTAGTGTGTTCAAACACATCACTACCACATGTATATGGTAACACAAGCTAGGCATTGCCCTAACTACTCCTGCGTTGGCACATGATAGTTTAGGGTACTATCCCAATATTCGTGCCATCCATCCATATTGCAATGCGCATCAGGCCAATGCTTGAGTGAGGTGTTGTAAAAGGCAACGAGGCGTAGTTAAGCACGGGGAAAAGATGAGAGAGAGAGAGAGAGAGAGAGAGAGAGAGAGAGAGAGAGAGAGAGAGAGAGAGAGAGCACTTGTGAATTTGCATTAACTCTAGATAGCTATTGTATTGAGATGAGTAGGGTGACAGTTAAGCCCAGAGGTGTTGTGACTACAGGAGTATGGAGGCAAGAGGCATCGAAGGTGGCCACAGAAGGCTTGCTTGTACGCGAGGAAGTATAGGTGACCTACACAGCCATTCACTGTGCTTTTGGGGACGAACAAAAACTTTTAAAACTATAAAGAACATGTGTCCCTCCACTGGTAGTTTGGCAGATGTGCACAGACACCGTAGTGGTAGAGGCAACACCTCTTGACCATGGGTCTGAGGGTTTGAGCGTAGCATGTCCAAAGTAGAGCTTTCCAAAGATTCACCTTCTATGGATTGACCATTTTGTTGGATTACCAACACTTGACATTATGGTAGGGATTAATACAAAAAGGCATTTTGTGTTACAATTCTCTTTACTTTCGCTCGAAAAATGATATGCTCGGTTTATTCTGCTCGATGTATGGATTTCCTCACAAATCCATCATCTTCCTTGTTGACCTTTTTGCCCAACTAGCCCCATTGGTAAGCATGCAATGGAATTTTTCATGCCACATCACTAGCTCTCTCCATTAGTTGCATGCAAGTTTCTATAAGATGAAATACTTTGTATGGCATGCCCCAGACCCAGGGTTACTTTTCTAACCATCATTTGAGAAAGAAAACCCGCAATTCAAGAAACTGAGGGTACTTAATGTGCATGTATCATAGATCATGTGGATGTATAGCTCTACATTGATAGTTCAACTATAGGTTTGTGCACTCATAGATCAAACGTGCAACACTTCAACACCCTTGCCCCATGAAGCGAGATGTAGTTACCCATGTAGTCACAAAGACAAACGAAGGTAACATCAAGGTGCTTCAATATTCCCAAATGAACCAAAGTTCTACAAGCTTGAGTCCATCACAATTGACACCCTCTACATGAGCACTAAAAAATTTTGACAATTAATGGGGGCAAAAGAATCACACTATGGCAGGGAAAACACAAAAGGAATTTAGTCAAGGAAAATGGTACCATAAGTTCACACTCCCCTTGACATTGGCATACACCATAAGACACAAGGTAGGACATGCAACAATACCCCATGGAGTCCTACTAGTCATCCGAGATGCCTTTTCACCAAGATTTGCGTGTGAAGTCTTGAATTTTTTGGCATGCTAACCCCTTACAAATTCTAGCCAATTCTATTTGAAATTTTCTGCAGTATTGAGAGCTTAAAAATTGCACACAACATTGATATAGATGCAGTAGAAAACTTCTAAAAATACATTTTTACAATTTTCCAATTTTCTCCACATCATCGTGCATGTAAAGCTTGCAATTCACTAAACTTGTTCTCAATTGCTTTTAGCTAGTTTTATAATAAATTTTAGAACCTTTCAATCTTGTCACTATATGGATGTGAAAGTACTCAATGGACAACAACCAAGTATAAACTATATGGATGTGAAAGTACTCAATGGCCAACAACCAAGTATGCTAGTATAAACTATTAACTAGTTAAACTATCTTTCATGCTTATTTCATGCACAACATATACTAATTAACATATGCTTATATCCTACAGAGATAATATGAACTATTCAAAGAAAATACACACTCCAAAAGACAAAGGAAAAATAGAGCAAATAGTCTTTCCCACCTCCAAGCAAAGATGCTTCCTTAATCTAGCAAGTTGCTCAACCTCACTTGGCTCCATGTTGTAGATTTGAATGACGTTCTACAAAGTATATATGATGTTGGAGAGAAAGAGAGAGTAAAAAATGGAGCAAGATTTTGATCATCCTTGGGTCTACTTACCTTTTCTCCCACTCATTGATTAGGAAGAATATCATTGGACCTCAATCAACACACTTTAGGAGTGTTTCCAACATCTTTATAGAGGAAGAAACTCAAAGTTCGTGTAATATTGATGTCAACATGAAGTTCTCTTTTTTATTTTGTGAAGCCACATCTAACTTGCTTAACCAATTTTAAATGAGGGCATTGAGCAATTGTCATGGTAGGTGAGACACCATCTCCCTATTGCCAGGCTCGCCACAAAGAGAGAGAGAGAGAGAGAGAGAGAGAGAGAGAGAGAGAGAGAGAGAGAGAGAGAGAGATGAATAATGCCATCACACTACTATTCAATGAGTTACTGAGGTGCATTACTGTTTTTTTTTTAGTTTATGATAATTTTCTACCATTAAATACACCTTGCATATGGCTTCACTTTTGAGTGTCAAGAAATCAATTTGCTATGTCAGCTTTAAAGATTAGACATGCTTTTGACCAAGATCCAAAATAGATCGATGGTGGCTTAATGTGGTTACGGCATTAGTAAAGAAATTATCAATGGTTTCACATGTTTGCTATTCGTAGTAAATCAAGTACGAGAGAAAGTCAAATTGTGTTATTTTCTTTGGAAACTATTCCATACATCCCAAATTTTTAGCAAAACTGTTTTTTGAGTGTCTACATTTCCTAGACCTCTTATTGCTTGTCACACCTCTTGGCTGCTCATTAAACAAAAAAATTTAGTTTGCCCCCCCTATTGCCTTTTCCCTCCTTTGTTGCTGAGACAAGCCTTTTTGAACCCATTTATTGTTGGTAAAAGAAGAGAGAGAGAGAGAGAGAGAGAGAGAGAGAGAGAGAGTGTGGCTACTCTTGCCTCCTTGCTATCCATCACCCACGTGCTCCTCTGATTGCACAATACCACCTTGATGGTGCCCCATAGACTAGCAGGCTGCAACGCCTTTATGGGCCCTTTGCTTCCTTAGCCCCGACTTGCCACACACACACAAACACATTTTATTATTGTCCTCGGAGGTCAAATATGACCTATGGGACAAAAGTTACATGCGATGTAGTATGTGTGCGGCTGCTGAGTGATTCTTGATGCTGCAAAATTATGGTGATCAGAGTCTTAATGGAGAGCCTACACTATGGCTAGGAGAGAAAATTGTGCAGGTTTAATTCATGGCTAAAAATGTGAGGGAAGCAAGTTCGGATGTGACCAAATGGTGAGCACTCTAGTAGTGTGTGGTACACAGACTCTCGAACTTGCAGTGAGCATAATGTGCACAATCCATTTGACTCTTCTCCATTGCCCCAACACCCTATCTCGCATCGAAGGGAGTGCGGGCTAAGCCGAATGGATGCAATAGTGTATATTGCAGACAAGGGGATAGGCTCAAGCATGTAAGGGTGAGTATGGTTTCCTCTTTCAGCTAAAGAACATAGTTTTGCAGTTGGAGGCAATATAAGTGGTGTAATGTATGAAGTGTGACCCACTGGATTCCTTGTTAGGTATTCAAGCCCGAGTTCGGCTAATTTGTCATACCCGTGGGCACATGCCCTTATGGCATGCAGATTAGCAAGCAGTTACAAGTTAAGTTTGCATGAAAGCCTCTTTTGGCTATATATTGTAAGTTATGTTTACAAAGGAAGTAATAAAAAAAACATAGCGTGTCTTTTGTTGCTTTTCTGAGTGTCGAGTCTCGCTCCCTTCTCTGCATGTCCTCAAGGCCATGGCGATCCTAAGACGCCACCCTCCATAGCCACTGCACCCATCATTCCTCCCAAGCCATAATACATTTTTCCATCCTTCTCCACAAATTGTTACGTGGAATCATATCAAAGGTTTTCTTAAGGTCCACAAAGCAACAATACAATCGCTTGCCTTTCAAAAGACTTTCCTTCATGAGAACACGAAGAGTGACTAGATGATCAATGGTGCTATGGCCCAGATAACTTTGCCAAAAGAGACCCAATCATTATAGTCCGGTAGCTCTTTACATTCTTTACATCCCCTCCTTTATGCAAAGGCTTGACCCAATTAGTGCTCCAATCACAAGGCATGTTGAAGTGCTGGTCGAACATATCACACATCCACTCATGTGTAAAATCTCTCGTTCATTTAATCATTTCCAGCTTGATACCTTGAAGATCTCCCGCTTTGCAAGTGGCCAACTTTTTGAGCCCATCGCACACATCCTCAATAGTAAAAATAGAGGGCATACATGGGAGTGAACCATAAAGTGGCATCTTTCTAGCATTTGGTTACTCATATAATTACCTACAATGTGTGTACATATCCAAAAGACTCAAGTTACCAAAACCCTCAGCCCACTTGTCCCTCAAGTTTCTCAAAAAATTTCCACGTGTGCATGCCTTTTCTTGGACTTGAAAATATTGATACATGACTTCCCATGTTCTTCTCTTCTTTTGAATCAATGCCTTGTATGTATGCGAATGACTATGAATATTGTCTTTGTCCATAGTTGCATCTAGCTTTATCAAGGACTTTTAAGCATCTTGACATTCTTTGTCAAACCACCTTTTGCGTTATCTATCTTTGTTGATACCATGGACATGCTTTATAGCAAAGCATTCTTCGGCACCAGAACAAATAAATTTCTTAAAGGCTTCTCATTTAGTTTTTTAAGGTGCATCGTATTGAAGCTTTGTCATCCATAACTTTTGCTCAACCATTTCAATATGCATTAGTCCCCAGTTGAAACCAGAGTAGCATATAGTCAATCACACTATCCCCATTGTGTTTTCCACATGTAAATTCGTAAGTTCCACTCGACAAAGATACACCATTGGCAATGAGCATATATGTGCTATTGCATATGTGTAAAAGTATCTTTTCATAGTGATCTGACTCTTTTTCATCCATTGAAGTACGATCATACAAGTGAGCTTCCTCCAGCTCCCTTGAAATGTATGACATCGAATTGTTGAGTATCATGTTGCAAAAAAATGTGCGAGCATTCATATCCCCAAAGACAATGATGGCCGGCTTTCGAAGCCACGGCCGCAAGAACCAACCCCAACGGGAAGCATGAAATAATAACAATAATATTTTTAAAAATCATTTTTTTATCCCCTGTAGACGCCACTGCCACCCTCTCTCCCCTCCCTTGCTCGCGCGCGTGCAATGGGCCGTTGTTCACCCCATGGCACCACTCCCTCCCTCTCCTCCATTATCCCCCCTCTCTCCTCCATTATCACCACCCCTCCCTCTCCCTCTCGTTTCTTTGCAAGCTGCTAAAATCTCTCTCTCTCTCTCTCTCTCTCTCTTGTTCGTCACTAGCCCAAGGGGCCGCCATTATTCAGTTATCTCTCTCTCTCCCTCATCCATTATTCAGCTCTCTCCCTCTCTCACCCTCTCCCTCCCCCTCTCACTCCCTCCTCACTCACGCCCTCCCTCTCTTTCATGTCCTATGTCGGGCTAGCCCATAGGGCGCATAGATCTCTCTCTCTCTCTCTCTCTCTCTCTCTCTCTCTCTCTCTCTCTCTCTCTCTCTCTCTCTCTCTCTCTCTCTCTCTCCACCCTCGCCCACATGCTACACTCTCTCCCTCACCCGCTCTCAGCCTCTAACCACGTTGGTTCCTGCTCTCTCTCTCCGTCTTGGTGTCGACAGCCAGGCCAGCAAAGCAATCTCTCTCTCTCTCTCTCTCTCTCTCTCTCTCTCTCTCTCTCTCTCTCTCTCTCTCTCTCTCTCTCTCTCTCTCTCCACCCACCACACACACACACTTACACACACACTCTCCCTCCCCCCCCCCCCCCCACCGCTCACTCACTCTCTCTCTCTCTCTCTCTCTCTCTCTCTCTCTCTCTCTCTCTCTCTCTCTCTCTCTCTCTCTCTCTCTCTCTCTCTCTCTCTCTCTCTCGCGCGACACCCACCACACACACACACACTTACACACACTCTCTCTCACACACACTCTCCCTCCCTCTCCCCCCCCACCGCTCACTCACACTCTCTCTCCCTCTCTCGTTCTCTCCTGTGTCTGCTCAGCTCATGCAGGGCGCATGGTAGAAAGTCTCTCTCTCTCTCTCTCTCTCTCTCTCTCTCTCTCTCTCTCTCTCTCTCTCTCTCTCTCTCTCTCTCTCTCTCTCTCTCTCTCTCTCTCTCTCTCTCTCTCTCTCTCGTCATTTACACACACACACATACACTCCCTCTCTCACCCTCTCCCTCCCTCTCGCACACTCACGCTTTCTCTCCCTCTCTCGTTCTCTGAGTGGTCAGCCAAGCCAGCCACGTAAAAAAAATTCCCTCTTATACTCTCATTCCCACACATACACTTGCCGAAAACGCACCCACTTACACACACACACACCCACAAACCCACATACATACCCACACACACTCCCTCAGTCTCTCTCTCATTCATATACTAAACACACACACACACACACATTCAAACAAGCACACGCATACCATACGCACGCACAAGAAGAAGAAGACCGGAGAAATTCCATCATCAACGCCCAAACGACAAAAGGAGAAAGACGACCACAAGCACGTGAAAGAGGCACCAAATCGAAGATTGACGCCGAAGGCATGCCCTCGGCCCCAAAGTGACGAACGTGCTACACCGATGCACCAACGAAGCCCGCCATTCATTGGCATCTTGCCCACGACGCATCTCCACAGTAAACATCCGTACGGTAACCTATTTTTCCATTTTCAAGCCAAAACCTTGTATAAAAACCAATTGTATATTGCCACCTCTCTCTAGGTGATGGTTACGAAGGCTCACCTAGGAGATATCATTTTAAAGTTCTCATAAAACAAAGCAAGGGTCAACCATCTCAGACCCGGCTCCTTGCTTTGTCTCTCCTGATTAGGGCCCTAACCTAATCAAATTATCCTAAACTAATGCAACCTGCACCTATAAAAGAACACTGAGAGGTCACTATCAAGGGGGGGACTAGGGCACTTGCAACACTGGCAACACTTGGTGGAGCACTTGAGAGTTAGCACTTGAGAAGGAAGCTATGCCCACACACCAACTCCAAGGGTCGCCACACACAAGAGTAGGTCTCCGTACATATGGAATTCTCCCTAGAGAACACACTATAGGCTCTCTCTCTCTCTCTCTCTCTCTCTCTCTCTCTCTCTCTCTCTCTCTCTCTCTCTCTCACCACGGTCACCATCTTGCCAGAGCTAAGGTTTCTGTAAATACCACTTTGAATCAAGATTTCCCTCACATCTCGAGGGGTTTTCATCATCTACGTCTACGTCTCTCTCTCTCTCTCTCTCTCTCTCTCTCTCTCTCTCTCTCTCTCTCTCTCTACGATGTGCAGTAGTAGTGTAACTTTTAATCACTACTGCCCGCATCCTAGCCGCTCAAAGCTAGGTGGTGCCCCCCGGTTCACTTCCAGTGACGAGTTCGGCATGCACAATCCTGACGTTGAGACCGTCGAGGTCCGTTTTGCGCTTTGCGCTTGTCAACAATATAACATCACTTTTTCCTTTAAAATAAGCAACATCCTCCTCTAAATTAAAAAAATGGATGATCTTTATCTATGAAGGGGTCATCGTGATAAGGAATGTAGCAACCGGCTACAAAAATGAGTGCTATTTTTGGTGTCATAAATTTCCGATATACATAACATTTGTGCTTGTCATCTTTCACAATTGATACAAAATCTTCCAATCCATACATACTATTTGTGCTTTCCTTTGACCACATTAATGAATGTACATTGTAATCCTTCAACCCGATAATCATTTGTGTATCTTCCTCCTCTAAATTAAGAAATGGCTGATCTCTATCCATAAAAGCATAAAAGGGGAAATCATGATGAGGAATGTAGCAACCGACTAGAAAAATGAGTGCTCATTTTCGTGTCATAATTTTCAGCCATGCATATTATTTGTGCTTGTCATCTTTCACAATATACAAAATCTTCCAAGCCATACATTAAGTTTGTGCTTCTCTTTGACCACATTAATGAATATACATTGTAATCCTCCAACCTATTAATCCTTTGTGTATCATGCTCTCAAGTTTCAACAAGAAGTATAGCATCGACGTTGCTCGTTAATTCATCTATGCCAGCTCCGCATTCCATGGGTATCCATTGCAATTCAAAAATCAGACTTTCAACTGTGACTCGTCGGTCTCATAGCTCGCGCATTCCTATTTTCTCAAGGACTTGCCTCCTCCTTGGGTACATTTTCTTCGTGAAAGATCTGCTTGTTTTTCTTATTCCTCTCCTCATATGCCTTGTGACTCATATTTTGTTGATTTAATAGCGCGATCTTCACATACAAAACATGTTGTATCCCTCAAATAAATCCAACTACTATCTAGGATAATCTTTTGTTTGGTCTCATCCGACATGGTGCATACAATTGGTCGTTCTCCTAAGCGAGGAGCTCCTTGCTTATCCTCTCTATGTGCTCTGTAAGCCATAACTCTTGGCATGCCAAAGTGGATTTTGAAGAAGTATTTGATAACAATGGCAAGAGAAGGAGGTGTCTCTAACTTCTCTTTGAAAATTCCATGAGAAACAATGTTCTTGGAATGTCGCTCTCGTTCCTTCAACTCCCTCTACATCCACATTCTTTGTTTGGGCCATAGCTTGCATGAGAGCGGAATTAGGAACCACATTGTTACTACATACATCAACCCAAGACTTGTTTGTGCATACATTTTTCATTTCTCATACATCCCAGCTCATGGTGTCAAATTTATCCTCTTTCAATACACTCCACTTTGCTCATGCGCTCCTCAAAGCATTCAATTCCACAAGAGAGCGCTTACATTCCTTGAATTCCTCTTCAAGTTTCATCAAATGTGTTGTTTGCATCTCAAGTGTCCTCTTGAGATTCTCATTCTCAACAATAAGAACCCTTAGCGTGCCATTTTCCATTGCAAGTGCATGTAAGTCTTCACCTTGCTTGTTTATGGTTTCTTGCAACAATATCAAGTACACCATAATCATGGTTTCCTATGACATTGGTTGAGTGGTTGTGTTGATATCTCCACGCTTAGGAGATTTTGGATCATTTTCTACAATGGTTGTGGACTTTATTGAAGAAGAAGAATCCTTGTGAGTGACGGAAGACATTGTATGTAAAATAAGAGATGAGAGTCAACTTCCTCAAACCTGTTCACTTCAAAAATGCTGTTGCAAAACAGCCATTCATAACTTTCAATCTTTTTTATTTTTACAGTAGTATGTAGAGGGCATCGTGCTTTTTGATTGAGGCTATAGATCTCCCAAGTTGGAGTTTGGATGAAGAAGTTATGATCAAAAGAGTGAACTTATGTCTATTTAGGTCAAAAACGGGTGTGTGTGTGTGTGTGTGTGTGTGTGTGTGTGAGAGAGAGAGAGAGAGAGAGAGAGAGAGATTGAATTATCATCCATGGAGGGCATATATGACCCATGGGACCAAAACAAAACATTACAAAGTTTCCTTCTAAGTGAGGATGATTGATACATATCAGCTAAGGATTGAGAGTCCATCAAGAGGGTAGAATAAAGAAAAGAAAAGGAAAGAACAAAACCTAAGGGGGGTTAGCTAATGGGAGAGCTAGTTTGGGAGTTTGAAACTCCTAGATGATGGTTTTGCCACCTCGGTAGACTACCCATTTACCTTGCTTGCATGCTTTATGCATCTTTTTGAGCTCGCTTTGCTTTACTCTTGACTTGATTTGTGATCAGTTCCTCAACGATCCAGAAGTTTTTTTCCTTCAAAAGTTTAGATTGATGTAACAGCTTCATTCGTTTTTCTTTGTCCTTGAAAGTGAGTATTCAATGCTCGGGTGGCATAGGCCTATGTGTGTCGTTGATTCAAGAGACAATTTTTGATTTAATGTAGACAAGTTCAAGAATGTCATTGAGCTTGGTGATTGCTTCCTCAAGCATGTCCTCACTGGAGCACCACAGTGAGTGGATCTCCCCAATCCTGACCTTGAGGCCAAGTGATTATTGTAGCCGGCATTCTTTTAAGACTACTTGTATCTTGGGTGTCAAATCTTCTTATGTGTTGCTTCATGGGATTCCTTTTGAGCCACCATGATAGTTTGGGTGAGGGAGGCTTCAACTTCATGTGCTTTTGCAAGCAAAGCTTGGCTCTCTACTTTGTGTCTTCAAGCTTGCGTAAGCATTTGAGTCTCTCATTCTCCGAGATGAGTTTTTGGTGGATGCTTCTTGGCGAGCAGCAGGCCCTTCCTTGGTGGCACTGCCACTACAAGAAAGCTTTTACATGAACTGGGAGTTCTTGTTGGTGGGTATAGGCCCTGTGGTCAATTGCCTAGAAATCCCCAACCCCCCCCCCCCCCCCCCCCCCCCCCCACTAACTCTTACTAAGTTTTGGTATTCTTCACCTATACATAAGAATAAAGAAGCCCACACACAACTACTTCTAGGTTGTGTATTTCCCCCAAATAGTCTTATTTTCTCTTCTCCTTCCCCCTTCTTGCACGCACTAGCATGGGGATCCACTCCCCACAAATGGTATCAAAGCGCAGGTGCTCGGAATCAACACTCCCCACCCTAAACTTGCAAAAGATCTCAGCAGGCAATTAGGGAAGCAAGGGGGAGTAGTAGAGAAATGAGAAGCCCATAGTCATCTAGGGATATCATCTTTAAAGTTGAGTAGCAAATAGCTCAAAATCGAGCAAGTACAAGTGGGACCCTGTCGATCAAGCATGTGAGCATACCACAATTTTTAGGGAAAAGAATCTGCACACCGAGAAAGTAAATCAAGGGCATCAAGCAGTTTTGGTTTGCCTTGAGTGTGTATACACACACACACACACACACACACACATTGCATCAGGTTTTGAAAGCTAGGTATCCAGTCAAAATTGAGCAAAAAAATGAGAGCATCTATAGCGTTTGGGAAACTTTATAGCAAGTCAAGAGCACAATCCAGCAGCAGTGCAGAAAATTGAGCAAGCACTCATGGAGCTATAGAGTACGATAGTCTATAGATCAAGTAGAAATCAAGCGAGTCAAATTTTATTAACATATGAAATTGTGTAAGAGTGTGTACACACACACACACACACACACACGTTGTGAACAAAAAAAAGGGTTTTGAAGCTCGTAATTGAAGACAACAGTGAAAAAAAAATGGGGCTAAAGGCACAAGAATAGGTAGTGCTAAAGATAGACGGGAACTATAGAGTGAGCATGGCCTCCTCACACGAGCGTATGTGGCTTGGTTTGGCATTGGAGATTTGCACATAGCTAGATAGGTGCCTCTCGGCACACACATACACTGGATTTGGCATCCTCTGACATCAAAGGACATCCTTGGCCTTGACAAAGCAACCATATATTTTTTACATTCTTGATACCTTGCCATCGGCTATCACCCGTGACACACATAGCTTGTTGGACGACACCCAAATTTTTAGACGGAAACAACCCTTGATGTTTTTTCCCAGCATCTCACATTTACATGGTGGATTTTTGACATCTGCCCCAACCTCGGCTACACATACTAGTTTCGACTTCAAGCATCAACATTTTTTGCATTTTTGTTCGGCAAAAATCAAAATCGGATCCCTAGTCTACATTGACACATAGGTTTTTTTAGAAGAGGTTTATACGGGGGCTTTTGAGCCTGCATATACCCATTTCTCTCGGTCTTTAGACACACACTAGTACAACGCATTCATAGGCATTCAAACTTTTAGAGATGTTTTTTGATGCTTTTGGACCTCTTGTATGTAAATAAACCATGCTTGTACAAAGTGTACAAAGGTGGTGTGTGCGAGCTGTCTCTATGCATGCGGGCCACTTGTGTCGAGTACATAGTTTTGTTGTTCGACACTTAAAAGAGTGAGTAAGTGCTTTAAAAATATGAAGAAAAACTAAACTTAAATCATCTTGGGGTCGTGAGTGACGAGGTTTTCAGCTGTGAAGAAGAAAGCCTCTGTTACTGCAGTGTGCGATGGTTCATGGGGGTTGTGTAGTGGAGGTGCCCGTGTGTGTGTATGAGGGCCTGAATCCTTGATTGCAATGTGGGTCTCTCATCAATAATTCCATGAACATAGGTGGTGACCTCTGCACTTTTGCTCGTCTTCTCTCTTTTTGGTAATGGAAGCTACGTGAAGGGAAGCTCTCTTGCATGCGTATGCCTGCTACTCAGGTTTGTCAGTGAAAGCCCCTTGTTAATGTTGTGACTGGGAGGGTGTTTCCCCATGTTTTCCATGGGATTTTTTGAATTTTTTTTCCAAAAATCATGAGTTTTTATGTAGCTCATGATTGGCATGGTTTTTGATTGGTTTGTGTGCATGACTAGGAGTGACTATGGATCCCCATCTCGCATATGCAAGGGCTACTGAGATGGTGTGAGGGTATGGTGTTTATTATCAAAAGTGAAGAGATTTTTCTTCTTTTTTAATGTTTTGCCCCCCCCCCCCCCCCCCCCCCCCCCCCCCAAAAAAAAAAAAAAACTTTGGTGATTTTTTTTCTTCCTTGAGTGCAATTCATAGATGGGGCTAGGGTAATGTAGTGGGAAGCTAGTTGAGGCTAGTCAAGGTTGAGTTGAGGTCAACAAAATTTTGTGAACGAGGATCAACCCATATATTCTTGAGAGAGATATTATGTTCATCCTCTTTTATTTTTGTTGGCTTGAGGTGTTATAGAGTCCACCCCCAAATCCTTCACAATGTCTCCAAGGAGTTCATGATTTTTTGTAGCAAAAGAGGTATTAAGAGGCAACTTATTGCACCTTACACACCTAATCAAAATAGAATTGTAGAAAAAATGAATCATACGATTCAAGAGCGAGTCGCAACCATGCTTTCTATGGCAAATTTGACTCAAGGCTTTTGGGAAAAGTCAGATTGATAGCAATAATATCATCAATCAGTCACCTAGTATGCCATTGAATTACAAGATTCTAGAGGAGTTGCAGTCCAAAAAAAAAACCACATTATGATCATTTGTGTGTCTTTGGATGCGAGGCATATGCAAATGTGCCCAAAGGAGCTTCAAGAAAAGCTAGACCCAAAGTCACACGATTTTATTTTCCTTGGTTATGACACATGGAGAGATGAGATATCATCTCTGGCACCCGATATCTCACAATGTAATTTGGAGTTCACATGTTATCTTCAATGACTCAAAGAGGTTGAGTATAGAAAACTCAAATTTGAGGAAATTTCCTCGAAATCTCTGAAAACTCAGAAGCCTGGTGATATAGCTTCCACTAGCAGGGCCCCTATTGACAAGGCAAAGAGCAATAATAGTCAGGCTTTGAAACCATCTACTAGATCCTCACACCCACATGAGTGGTTTCAGTCAAGGTTGTGGACTATGTCATGCTGACTGACTGCGGTGAGCTATCTTGCTATAAAGAAGACATGCAAATGGATGACAAGGTCAAGTGGGAGCAAGCCATGCAATTTGAGTACAACTCGATTGTTTGTAATAATAAGACATTGGACTTGGTTGAATTACTAGAAGGCAAGCATGCCTTACCTTGCAAATGGGTTTACAAGAAAAAAGTTACATCAAATGATCGACAGCCTAAGTAAAAGGCTCAATTGGTTGTTGCTAAGGGATTCAAGCAATAGAAGGAGTTGATTTTGACAAAGTCTTCTAGCTTGTGGTCAAGATGACTATGCTACATATAGTTCTTGGCCTAGTAGCCATAGAGGACATGGAGCTTGTCCAAATAGATGTGAAGACAACCTTTCTTCATGGGATCTAGAGGAGGACATTTACATGAATCAACCCGAAGGTTTTGAACAATCTAGCAGGGAGGATCTTATATGCAAACTCAAGAAAGCACTTCATGGCTTCAAGGAGGGTTTAACGTTGTGGTATCAAAAGTTTGACGCTTTTATGCGGTCCCAAGGTTTTAAAAGGAGTCAAGAGGATTACTGCTTGTATATAAAGAAACTCAATGATAATTCTTAGTCATTCTCATTTTATATGTTGAACAAAAATTTTGCCATGAAGGATTTGGACGAAGCAATCATTTTCTTGGTGCATATCAAGAGAGACAAAAAAAGAGGTGTTCTTAAGTTCTCTCAAGAATGCTATTGTTGAAATTAGAGTTGTAGGTTAGCACACACAACTTGGAGAAGATGAAGAAGCTCAAGGCACACAACAAAGAGTAGTATTACTTAGTGTGCAAGCGAAAGATAAGTTAGCCCTAGAGTGATGGGCGTTTATACAATGCACAGGGGGGAAAACCCCCTAGTGAGGGAAAAATGCACCGGTGGTCCTAAGTGCGTTCACACACATCCTTACCACATATTCACGGTAACAAATCCACCGTGGGAATGATGCGGTGAATAAGAGCTGGCACATCGAGTATATGAAGTGCCATGCCCTGAGGACATGATCAATCCACAAAGGGGAGTAAGCCCAAAGCCTTGCGGAAAGCTTTAAACTTCTCACGAGACAATGTCTTTGTGAAAAGATCTGCAAGGTTTTCCTATGTTGGCACATAAGCCAAGATGATCTCTTTTGCTCAGAGTCTCTCCCTCACATAGTGGTAATGCACCTCAATGTGCTTTGTGCCAGCATGAGTTCCTCTCAACTGCCGATGCGCTCTGATTATTGTTATATATGATGTTGGCAATGTCTTGTCCAACACTTAAATCATCCATAGGGTGTCTAAGCCATACACATTGAACCATAGCTATGAAGATTGCCCTGTACTAAGCCTCACAAG
This sequence comes from Adiantum capillus-veneris, assembly GCF_014529385.1. Taxonomy (NCBI): domain Eukaryota; kingdom Viridiplantae; phylum Streptophyta; class Polypodiopsida; order Polypodiales; family Pteridaceae; genus Adiantum; species Adiantum capillus-veneris. Next base: position 143,599,639 of record NC_140943.1, read on the forward strand.
TGGAAGTGGTCATAGTCGATTGTCGAGCATGAAACAAAAACCACTCGTGGACACTCGCATATCAAAACAACCAGCCCAATCCGAGTTCAAAAAAGCATGTAAATATGGTGGTATTAATCCTCCCTTAGGATAAAACAAGCGAAGATACAAAGTACCACTCAAGTAGCAAAAAATCCTCTTGACAGCCTGCCAATGCTTACCCTTGGCTATGCATAAATTTGATGACCTATGAGACTCCAAACTGAATATCATGCCTCATGTTGCATACATAAATAAGGCATCCAATAGTAGTTTGGTTGTGCGCGTATGTCGCACTTGTCAATGCAAGGAACTTGCCGATACACCGTGTGCGAGCCACAAATGGCTCCAAGCACACAACAAGCCTAAACTAGTAAGCTCAAAGAAGGCGATGGTGTGTCACTCACCGCTCTACACTTGCTTCGTGGAGGATTCCTCGCCGCGAAGAAGAAGGAGCCGCTGCTTTGCCGCGGCCGTGCCGTCGTCGCAATGCTCGATCGCTCTCTCTCTCTCTCTCTCTCTCTCTCTCTCTCTCTCTCTCTCTCTCTCTCTCTCTCCCTCACGCATACACACACACAAGGAGATGAAGAAGAAGATGGAGATGGAGCAAGAGCACTCTTCTATTGCACAAATGAGAGAATGAGTGAATTTTAGGTTTAGTTGACTTTTATATGAGCTCGCCCCATTCACACTTGGGTGCCCATGCTTAGCCAACTAATCCCTTGAATGTTCCAGTTAGAGTGTGTCTCTCATCGGCGATCACTCTTACCCTTTTCCTATTGGACTGACAAGCCTGGTCCCTGACTCTACCAAATAAATAATACAATGTCCGTCGTAGGTGATAGGGTGTCCGTGAGCCGTGAGGGTTAACATGTCCCCCTTCCTGATGTAGATTCCGTCCTCGGAAGCTATTGAGTTGAAGCTCATTCGTCGAGGTGGAAGATCATTTGAGATGAATGTCCTTAGCCTTCTTCAGTCTCACTGCAAAATCAAACAACATTGGCACAGTAATTGCATTCTCATAAGCGATTAAAAAGCATATGCAGTTTTAGGCAGACAAATTGATTGGTTACAGAATTTTAAACAATTTGTCAGCAATAAACATTGAATTGCAATATAATCAAATGCATAAACAGATGTAAAGGTAAAAAATTAAACAAGTCTGGGGTCGCTTATTTAACGGTCGAAAAGCACTAGAGATCGACTATTAATACCATGGGTAAGCTTCTTAATTTTCTCTGGTCAATTAAGTTGTTTAATCGCGAGAGCCAAGTATTTCATGTTCAAGGACTGACTAGAGGTTATACCTAGAAGACCTTGTAGTTAAGCTACGATAAAAGGAATTTCTCATGAAATCATCGCCTGACTGATTACTTTTTCTTTGACCCCCCAAAGTCTTTTCACAGTGATTCAATTTTGATGTGTGTGCTTATTTTGTATGCCTTGGGTTTTTTGCTTTTCAAGGAAAAGCGCCCACACTGGGAACCTCTAGGGCTCTAGTACCATAGGCGATACATGTGAGTGAAGTACCCAATCAAGCTGAGATTTCTCTTCCAGCTTGAGATTTTACATTATGGCACTTTGATTTTTTGTTTGTTCATTTTCAACATTTTAATTTTGTAACTTTGGGGGGTCATATAACATTGATACACCTCCCCAGGCTCATCACACAAGTAAACTCCCTTTATAATACTTAAGCTAAAGGTCAATAGGGTCAAGCCCACTAGAAAGCCCTAGTACATTTCACACAATGCTGCCTAAATTGGATTAAGAACCTAAGTAACCATTGATTATTAGGAAGGCATTCCCCATGGTATTAAGAGAAGATCTCTAACACCTAACTTGGTCAAACTAGCTTAATCGGACTGCTTGATTTTTAAATCTAGACAAGTGATTATGACAAAAAATTACATTGAATTTAATGTTTGATACTAAGCAAATGCATTGAATATTATGCTACCAATCACAATTAAAGCATACAAACATGGATGCAAAAAGATAAGGGGCAATGTTAATGGACAAGAAACACCTGTTTGTGTTGATGGTCACGCTTGATTTGAAGTGTGAACGAGGGAAATATCCCATGAAGGTCCAAATCCTAACAACATCAACACGTTCATGTACACACTAAGAAACACAAAGAATACCTCTAGGAGGCGCATCAGTTGGAAGAAAGAACATTGCTAATCACTCAACTCTAAAACAGAAACACTCCTATTGTAATAATCCTACCTACCCTCCATCGAGTGATGAGGATCAAAGGTGTTTGATAACATAGGTCTTTGTTTCAGTGTACCGGATGTGAATGTGTAGGTCTGGGTCAATGTTTTGACTTTTATTGTGCATACTCGTTTGCTAATTGCTCTTGCTCTTTATTATTTTTGTTTTTTGTGAGTATAAGGCTATATATATACATTCCCTAAGATTGGAAATAAAAAGGTCAGGGAGGAAGGTTGAGAGGGAAGCAAGTGAATGATGGATGTCAGCAAACACTCCCCCCTTCCTTGGGTAGATCATACCGTTTCAAATGAGCTTGTCACCCTTTGAAACCAGTTATTCCAGTTGGTAATAGGTGGGGATTTTTGCCAATAGTTTTCTATTACCTTAGGTGCCTCGTCGAGTTGCAAGGGTGGTAAGGTACTCTTCCAGGATCGGACTTGAAGTGGTTCATCAGGTGATTCTTGAACATTGGGAGGTGTGGATTCCTTTGTAGCTTTATGGAGGTCCACTATTGTAGGTGGAGGCTGTGAAGAAGCTTTTACCTCTATGGATGCATTACATGAGGAGCTAGAAGCTTCATGGGACTCCCCCCTTCTTGAGCTAGGTGAAACAAATCGTTCTTTCTTCGGTACCCAAACTAGCTCTAAAGCAGGTGTGTAGCATTCTATGATTTTTTTCTTTCCACGATCGTTAATTTGTTTTGGAGCTACAGGATTGAGCTCGCATGGGCCCGGTGACGAGTAAGAGTACAATTTACGTTTTGGCACCCAGATTTGATCATTTCCTTGATAGTAGCCTTGGGCTTCCAATAGTCGTTTAGGAATCCAACGCCACGTTTCCTTACATTTCTTGGAGTGAGTGGGACGTTTCTTACAAGGCTTTTGTTTTTTAGCACTAGCTATGGTTACTAAAGAAGCTTTAGGGACCCACTTGTATGTTTTCTTCGGTATATTAGGATGAGTCTTGTCAAAAGCTATATGCATTGCTTGTAGCATATTTAAGGGTACGGGCATTTCATCCCCCTCAGGTGTTACCCAGGTCGTCCCCCTATTCCCCCAAGTGTCTATGGTTCAAACCAGACGTTTCATTGACTTGTCAAAAACTTGTGTATGTACAAGAGGTATGGTGTTACCTTTCTACTTGCATCTATATATATATATATATATATATATATATATATATATATATATATCTTTGTACTTAACAAATATTTTTCTTTGAGGATACTTCATAAAGCAGCCACGCAATTAAACTATGGTGCCCTTAGAATTACATCTTCATGTTTGAGAGGAGAGATAAGATGTCCACATAACTTTGGTGTTAAGCCAAGGGAGTTTTACCTTAGTGGAATTTGGAATATCAACTTTTGTACTTTTGGGATTCCAAGGGGTGTTCTTGGGAAAGGGCGTTGCCCATTAGTACTCTCGAACTATGTAACTGTCGATCAATGTCTTTTTGTGAATATGAAGGCGGAAGTTATGGCGGAGTTAGTCTGTTTCTCTGTTCTGTTCCAATTCAATTCTGATTCTTGTGTTTGTCTGATCTGAATGTCTGTGCATATAACACTTGGCGATCACGGTGTAGATGTGATGTAGCATGGATGAAATCAAGTTTCTATTGTAGGAGCGAGTACTGAAGCGGTGAAAGGTTTAGTTGAATATAGGAAAGATATTCAGAATAGTGCGAGTTAGTATGGGTGTTTGGCTGCACTCTGGAGGAAGCAAAAGAGGATACATTCCCGTATTGGACAAGGTCAGTTGCTAGGCGGTTCCGACAGTTTTATGGGCGAGATGGTCAGAGTTCGGAATTGCAGGGAAGTTTGGATCATAGTGGGATGCACCGAGTTAATATAGGAGAGGATTCTGATGATACTGTGGAAGATTTGGATGGCGCAGAGGATTCTTTGAGTGATAGGTGGGAAGAAGAAGTAGAGAACGAAGAACCGGATATATTTCCGCAGCTGTTGGCGGTTGCAGTTTTTCAGCATGCATTAGTGGCGAGAAGGAGATTGATTTTTGATCCATTTGGAAGTACCAGTGGAGGAAATCTTGTACAACCAGGTGGACTTACAAATATGGCGGCGGCTAGGCAGGATATGCGCGTGTAAGGTTTCCAGTTTCTGAAACCTTAAAGTTTGTATAAAGCTTAATCAACTAATATGATTATTGAAAAAGCAATGTAGAATTGTCCGACCATGGAAAATATTGGTATTTTTGGAATCTTAAGCACAACAAACCCCGGGCTAGAAATTTTCAGATTTAAATTCGAACAAAAACTGACCCCGCTAGTCCTCCCGGAAGATTCAATGTAAAATAAATTATTAAGAAAAATTGAAGGGTTACAGTAATCATTTAAGCATAGACTTTATTAAAGGTCTCTCAGATATTTACAAGATATTTACCAATTACGCAAAAATAGGTCAAATTATAGAAAAATTGATATTTTAAAAGCTGGCAGGTAATGGGAGGGTCATCACTGTCCTACCAGGGACTCATTCAGCAGCAGGTGATATTTTTTGACTTGCTGGGGACTGCTTGAACTGCAAGCAACTGCCTTTTTCAGCCGGTGAGAGCTTATGAGTGCCAGAAAACTACAAATAGGACCCCTAGCTTCACATTTTACAGAGACTCAGAGCCTTGATACTCTCTCTCTCATCTAGAGAGAACACTACGCAGAAATCATTAGAGATTAATCTCTAATTGATTAACCTAAACGGTAATTAGCCTAATCCTTCTTAATTAGCAAGGTTAGATTAAGTTATTTTGTTAATAAATCAAAGATTAGGCCTATGTATACTCATAAAATCTCTCTTAATTAATTAATCTCTCCTGGTTATTATAGTTAAGCTTAGTAATATTAAGCTAATTAATTATCCTATCATATTAGGACTGAATTAGCCAAATTAACCATGAATTAATGGTAAATATATTAATTAAGCTTAGATTAAGTTGAGGTAATTATCAGAGTTGCATTAGATAGTCATTAAGCTATGAAAATTATCCTATAATTTTTTGAGTAATTTTCCTAATTAATTAGGCAGAATTACTCTGTTTTTTGAGCACATTAAATAGGAAAAATTAGTAAATTGATTTGAAATGGAGTGATATATTTAGCACTGGTTAATTAGGTGCTAAGAAATGCTTAATAGTTAGAAGAAGCTCAGAAAATTAATCTAGCTAATTACTTTAGCAGAAATACTCTGTTTTTTGAGCAATTTAAATAGGGGAAATTAATAAATTGATTTCAAAATCCATGATATATTTATTAGTAGTTAATTAAGTGTTGAAAAACCCATGATAATTAGGAGAAGCTCAGATAGTTAATGTAGCTAATTACTTTAGAAGAAATACTCTATTTTTTGAGCAAAGTAAATAGAGGAAATCAGTAAACTGATTTCAAATATTGTGAGATGTTTATCAGTGGTTAAATAGGTGTTAAGGAACCCGTGATAATTAGAAGAAGCTCGGATAATTAATTTAGATAATTACTTTAGTAGAAATACTCTGGTTCTTGAGAAAATTAAATAAGGAAAATCAGTAAACTGATTTCAAATGTCAATATATATTTATCAGTGGTTAATTAGGGGCTAGAAAACGTGCGATAATTAGGAGAAGCTCAGATAATTAATCTAGTTAATTAATTTAGCAAAAATACTCTATTTTTTGAGAAAATTAAATAGGGGAGATTAGTAAACTGATTTCAAATATTTTGAGATATTTATCATTGCTTAATTAGATATTAAGGAACCCGTGATAATTAGGAGAAGATCAGATATGTAATCTAGCTAATTACTTTAGCAAAAATACTCTGATTTTTTAGAAAATTAAATAGGAGAAATTACTAAACTGATTTTAAATATTGTAAGATATTTATTAGTGCTTAATTAGATGTCAAAAAACCCGTGATAATTAGGAAAAGCTCAGAAAGTTAGTTTAACTAATTATCTTAGCAAAAATATGCTATTTTTAGGGATAAATCAAAGGGAGAAATTAGTAAATCATGTGATATAATTACATGCTATTTATCAGAGCTATATTATAGGGTAAAGAGGCCGTGATAATTATGCTAAGGTTAGAAAAGTAGTATAGATATATATCTAAGTCAAATTATACTATTTTTAGCTAAAAACTAAAAAGGAAAATTAATAAATCATGCTATATGATTACATGCTATTTATTAGAGCTAGATTACATGATGAAAAGGTCGTGATAATTATGCAAAGGTTAGAAAAGTAGTATAGATATTTATCTAAGTCAAATTATACTATTTCTAGATAAAAACTAAAGAGAGAAATTAGTAAATCATGCTATATGATTATATGCTATTTATCAAAGCTATATTATAGGGTAAAGAGGCGGTGATAATTATTCGAAGGTTAGAAAAGTAGTATAGATATTTATCTACGTCAAATTATACTATTTCTAGCTAAAAACTAAATAGAGAAATTAGTAAATCATGTTCTATAATTACATGCTATTTATCAAAACTGTATTATAGGGAAAAGAGGCCATGATAATTATGCCAAGGTTAGAAAAGTAGTATAGATATTTATCTAAGTCAAATTATACTATTTCTAGCTAAAAACTAAAAAGGAAAATTAGTAAATCATGCTATATGATTATATGTTATTTATGAGAGCTAGATTACATGATGAAAAGGCCGTGATAATTATTTCAAATATAGAAACTTAGTATAATTATTTATCTAAGTCAAAATATACTAATTTTGGTTGAAATTTCAAGGGGTAAATTAGTAAATCATGCTATATGATTACATTCTATTTATCACAGTTAGCTTACATAATAAAGAGACCGTGATAAATATCTCAAGGGTAGAAAAGTAGTATAAATATTTTTTAAAGTAAAATTATCATAATTTTAGTTGAAAATTGAAGATGGAAATTGTATAATTAAGTTGGAAAATAATAAGATAATTACCAGAGGTAGAAAATATCATTATCTACTTGTGGTAATTATACCATAGTTAATTAGTGAGGCTAGGAAATTATAATTGACCAAAAGTCCTATTTTTAGCAAATGATTAATTAAAATAAATAGATTTTGTGGTTAAAAGTTTTTAGAAAAATTATAGTAAGTGTAAACCTATGATCTCAAGTTAAGGAAATGAAATCTTTAAATATAATAAATATTAAGCCCAAAATAAGTAGATTATTAGCTTAAAAGTTGATGGGAAAATTAAGAAAAAGATATAGAAAATTATAAAAAAGTTAGGAGAGCTTAGAAAACCCTTAAGGAAGCGGTGGAAAAAGTTATCATGCCTATATAGACAAATAAGAAATTACTATGTCAACAATTTATCAATTAAAACTATAAGTTTAACCTTGGATGGGTTACGGTTGAATACAAAGGTTAAGTCTAGATTTTGAATTACTTACCTAATGATTAGACGTCCTTTTTATAAGGATAAGAATTTATGGCACCAAAAAGAACCCGAGCAAATCCTACATCTGATGATGAGGACGTAGCTCCAAACTGAACTAGAGCGTCGCACGGCGACGAAGTCGGGCTTAGTAGTAGGCCTACGGAGGAGAGTCTTCAGGTGCCAGCGCAACAGCAGATGGCCAATCAATCCCAGGTGGCTGTCCTATTATTCAATTAAGTCTTTAATTAGTTTAAGTTCTTTTATAAGTTAGCATTGCATACGTAAGAAGGACAGTTGTCTTCAAGGAATTACTGTGATGAAACGTTAAAAGAAATCATTATTTTAAATGTTAAAACAATGTGATAGTAACTAGAAAATAAATGAATCTTGTGTGAGTGCGGGGTGGTAAGTGGGGATTGACTAAGGTTGTCAATCATGGACGGGTGGACCTGATTAGTCAGGTAACTATCCATCCCCGCACACTAAAACGTTTAGAAAACTTCTTCACTTGGAAGAGGAGTCCACTAGCGGCTGTGCCCTCACATTTGTTAGGGGGAAAAAAGCGTTGGTTGAGGATACCTTAGCCCAATTGTGGCAGTTGTAGGGCCGAGATAGTTTTTTTGACTTTTAATACGTTGTCTTGTTTCCGCTACGAGACAGGACTAGGTCTGCTTCTAAGGCTATAGACCCAAGCCATTGCCAATGGTAAAGGTCTATTCCTTGGATTTTTCTTATTTAGAGACTCTGACTTTTATAAGACCTAGAGAGCTGTCAAGGATCCCATCCCGATCTTGGTATAGGCGGGTTGGGGATTTTACAACACGTCAAATCCCGGACCTTTTCGGGAAAGTCAAAGGAAGACCTCGATTGCCACATATCTCAATACGAGACAAGATGGCAGGCTAGAGGATTTGCCGGAGTGTACGATGCCCAGGCTAAGATGCGCCAGTTTGAGGCTACATTGGATGGGAAGGCTATGCAATGGTTTAGTAATTTTCTCGCAGGTCATTTTGCTGATTATGATGTCTTGAAAGCAGCATTTTTGAATAGGTTCAGAAGGAAAAAGACTCCACATGATATGTTGACCAAGCTTAGGGAAGTGAAACAAAGGAAAATGTTTGTTGAGGATTATGCACAAAAGTTTACCAATATGTGAGAAGGCTGACTGCTCAAGAAAAGACAACTGATGAAATGCTTGCTGGGTATTTTTTGAACGGATTGAGGAAGGAATTGAAGAATGTTGTTGCTAGAGTTAATGTTACGGGTGGATTACAAGCATTAGTCGAAACAACTCAAAGAGCAGAGAAAAGGTTTGGGGTCTCTCATGGGAAAGCAGCCAAGAGGTCATCTAAAGAAAAGAAGAAAAGCAGGTCGAAGAAAAAGAAGAGGTCAGATGATTCGGATTCGGACACCGATTCAGATTCGAAAACTGACACTGATTCAGATACGGAAACGGATTCGGATGGTGAAGAGGATTCAGAAGGAGATGAGGATAAGAAGAACAAAATCAAGAAGAAGTTGAAGAAAAAGTCTAAGGATAAAGGGAAAGATGATAGAGTGGATAAATTGGTGGAGAAGAAATTGAAGAAGTTGGGAGTGCAGAAAGTTATGGAATCAAAATCCTCTCATTGTGAAATTTGTGTTAAGGATGGGCATTGGACAAAGGATTGTTGGTTTAATCCGAATTTCAATGGTGTTGTACTTGAAAGGATTCAGCAACAAGGACCTCTAACTCATGGGGTGTTTCCAGAGACATTAGGAAGGCAGAGGATGTTCAACAATCAAGGTTGGCAAAGGCAACAACCGTATTTTGGTTGGAGACCACAGTTTAATCAAGGGGGACCATCATTGAGAGGAAATTTCAATTCTGGAGGAGGACCGAGATATGAAGGATGGCATAATTTAAGACCCCCATGGGGGGGAAATTGGGATCAACAGTAGCATTGGCAGAATTGGCAACCACAACCACAAGGATGGAATCAACCGAATTGGAATTATCAAGGGGGGAATCAGCAACAGCCAAGGGGGCAAGTGCCGCAGTTGCCAACACCACCAGCACAATCAGTCGAAGCAAACAAAGAACCAGGAAGTAGTTTGATAGTAGTAAAATCGTTTCAGGATCAGGGGGTGAATAAAAGTGGCTATGGATTGTCAGTCGGAATGTGATTGTTCTAAATGCTTGCAAGAGGAAGTAGATGTATTAGTGACAACAAGGTTGAAACCTCCACTGGATTGGGAGGAGCAGAAGGAGATTCGGGATGAGGTAGCTGAAGATCTGATGGAAAGGGAGCAACAACAGATCAAGCTAAAATGGAAGGAGAAAGGGGTAAAAAAGGAGGAGAAGGAAAGAGAAAGGACGGATGCCTTGTTTGAAGAGTTAACTAATTCCTCTATGCATTTTACCTTGGATCAGTTGTTGTCATTAGTTCCAATTTTCAGGGATAAATTATATACAGTGATGCGGAGGTCAAAGACTGCTCTGAGTATGAATGAGGTACAGCAAATAGTTCAGAGTTGCCAGATTAGCCCGGAGGATGTGGATTTTTCAGTACCGACACTATCGTTGGAATTTAATAACAGCAAATTTTTCGATGTTTTATTGGATGGTGGATCAGGTATCAACATACTTTTGGAATCAGAATTTATAAGGATGCAAGATGTCAGGTTGGAACCAGCTCCATTTCAAGTGCGCATGGCTGATCAGAGCAGAGTTCAACCAGTGGGGATGTTAAGGAGGCAGGGTATTATCATTCATGGATTGCACTTTATGGTAAACTTTGTAGTCATCAGGATGAAGGATTCAAAAAATACTTATTCTATGTTGTTGGGGAGGCCATGGTTTCGCACGGCTAAGCTAAAATAGGACTGGGAAAAAAATCAAGTGACGGTTAAGAAAGGAAGGAGAGAAGTTACATTACCAATGGGGCCGAAGAAGGAATTATCAGAATCGACGAAGCCGATGTTGGCACAAGCAATTTACATGTCTGAAGGATTGGAGGATGATGAAGAGGCATATTTTCTAGCACCAAATCCAACAATTGTTTCGGTATTCGAGGTTGATGTGGAGCGGATCATTGACAAATATGTAGTGAAAGAGGACAGTTTGGGAATTGATCAGTTGGAGACGAATACAGATGGTGTGGAACAAGAAAATTCAGAATTAAAGAGGGAAGAGAGGAAAATCCAAAAAGAAACTGTGATGGAGGATTCAGAGTTGGAGCCAAAGGAGGCAATTCAGAGAGCGGAGGATCTATATGATAAGATAATAAAGAAAGTTTCTCTAGTTAAGGAGGATGATTTACAGGATCTGAAGTTGGGGACGGAGGATCATCCAAAGATGGTAAAAGTTAGTGTTCATTTGGAGGACAGTTTCAAGAAGGACTTGAAGGAATTACGATTGGAGTATATTGATGTCTTTGAATGGGATTATTCTAATTTGAAAGCCATGGATCCTCAAGTTTACAAGCATCATATAAATTTGAGAATGGATGTTGTTCCAGTGATTCAGCAAAGATATCGAATGAATCCAAATTACGCCAAGCAGGTGAAAGAGGAATTGGACAAGTTGCTAAATGCAGGATTCATTGTGCCAGTGGATCAGGCGGAATGGTTGTCACCAATTGTGGTGGTACCTAAGAAGTCTGGGAAGTTAAGGGTTTGTGTGGATTATAGAAATTGAATGCAGCAACATTTCTAGATCCATTTTCATTACCTTTTATTGATTTAGTTCTGGATGACGTAGCGGGACATGAGATGTACACTTTCCTTGATGGATTTTCAGGGTACAAACAAATACCAATGGCTGAGGAGGATATTGGAAAAACTTCTTTTATCACAGAATGGGAAGCTTTTGCATATACAATGATGAGCTTTGGTTTGAAGAATGGAGCACCATCGTTCTCGAAGGCAGCATTCGAAACCTTTGAGCCACATTTGACAGATTTTATGAGGATTTTTATGGATGATTTTTCTGTTTTTGGGGAAAAAGTCAGACATCTGGAATATTTGCGAAAGTGTTTTGAAAGATGTAGGATGTTTCGGATGTCACTTAATCCTCAGAAGTGTGCAATAGTAGTGCAAAACGGAAAGTTGTTGGGACATATCATCTCTCAAGAAGGAATGTCGATTGATGGGGACAAGATTAGTGCAATTCAGAAAGCTGTAGCTCCAGACAATTTGAAGGCAGTGATACGGTTTGTTGGACAGATCAAATGGCACGGTAGGTATTTGCGGTATTTGGCGGATGTAAGCGCACCACTTAGTCATTTGACCAAGAAGGAAGTGGAATTTGTTTGGGGAGAAGCGCAAGAAAAGGCTTTTCAGATTATCAAAAAGATGTTGGTGGTTTCACCTATACTTCAACCACCAAATTGGGAATTGCCGTTTCATGTGTATGTAGATGCTTCTGACATGGCAGTAGGAGCTGTTTTAATGCAGGAGAAGATCAAGGGATGGTTTCGACCAGTTTATTATGCTAGTAGAATGTTGAGAGCACCGGAGAAGAATTACACAGTTATGAAAAGGGAAGCTCTTAGAATGATTTTTGCTTTGGGAAAATTTCGACATTATCTGTTAAGAAATAAAGTGGTTCTCCATGTGGATCATCAGGCTTTATTGTTTGTGGTAAAGAAGCCAAAATTGGAAGGCAGATTAGCAAGGTGGATGCTCATGTTGCAAGAATTTGATTATATAGTTGTTGTCCATACTCCAGGAACTCAGCATGCAGTGGCTGACTACCTCAGCAGATTGGAACATAAGGAGGAATTACCAGGAGTATCGGATAAATTGCCTGATGCAGATTTGTTCCGTGTGGAAGGACAGTTTTTTGATAATTGGTATGATCAGATTGTTCAGTTTCTGGTGAATGGAGTTTTACCTTCAACAATGTCTCCGGATCAGAGGAAGAAGTTTGCATTGAGGAGCATACCATTTCTGATTATAGCTGGAGCATTATATAGAAGAGGAGCAGATCAGATTATACGCTGATGTGTTTCGGATGAAGAGCAGAAAGCAGTGTTGCAGGAGGCACATTGGGGATCAGCTGGAGGACATTTCTCAGGGGAAATTACAGGTCGAAAAAATTTACAAGCTAGACTTTGGTGGCCTTTGTTATTGAAAGATGCACATAGTTTTGCCAAGGAATGTGTTCAATGTCAGAAGATGGGGCAGCCTACACAAGGGGATAGGATGCAGGATCATCCTGTCTTGCCATTGGAACCATTTCATAAGTGGGGATTGGATTTTGTAGGCCCAATAAAACCACGGGCAAAGAGGACGGGTTCCAGATACATTCTTGTTGCAACCGATTATGCTACCAAATGGGTGGAAGCGGTGGCTTTGAGAGATAATAAAGTAGCAAGTGTGGCACGGTTTCTATATAAAAACATTATGACAAGATTTGGATGTCCTATTGAGTTGGTGTCGGATCAAGGAGCACATTTTTTGAATTCTGTGATTCAGGAGTTGACATCCAGACATATGATTTTGCATAAGATATCTACTCCATATCATCCGCAAGCAAATGGGCAGGTGGAAAGCTCCATAAAGTGCTGGTGAGAACTTTGAAGAAGATTGTGTCAGAAAACAAATCAGACTGGGATGATAAGCTGGATTCAGCACTATGGGCTTTTCAGACGGCTTTTAAGGTGGCGACTGGAATGACACCTTTCAGATTGGTGTTTGGAATTGAAGCTGTGATGCCAATGGAATATGTAATTCCAAGCTTGAGGTTGTGAGTTCAGCATAGGTTGAGTCCGGAGGAATCAATTTCCCATAGACAGAAGGAGCTGCTTAAATTGGAAGAGGATAGAATTCAGAGTGCCTACTTGGTGGAAGTTGGGCAGAAGAGGAGACAAGCATGGATGTCCAGGCAGGTGAAATTCAAAAATTTTCAGGAGAGAGATTGGGTGGTGTTATATAATTCTAAGTTGGGACCACATCCGGGTAAGTTGAAGCTGAGATATTTGGGACCTTATCAGATTGAATCAGAACAGGGCCAAGGAACATTTTTGTTGAAAGATGTCTTCGGAACCAAGATTTTGAAACCTGTGAATGGGTTCAAACTGAAGAAATTTTATGTAAAGGTTCTTGAGGTTCCCAAGTGGATGGTCAATAAGGCTGAGGATATTGGGAGTAATTTGTTAACAGTTAGTGTTTTGCGGGTTGCAGCGGAATTTTCGGAGGTAGCATTGGCAACTTGTTGTTGCAATTCAAAACCTGTAAAGGGATCTGGAATTCGGAATTCGAATGGCGGACTGGATGTTGGAATTTAGACTGTGGGATTGGAAGTCCAGAAAGAGGAAAGTTGGAGGAATGGAATTGGGCAAAAGGGTCAAGTATACTCATTAGTGGGGGTACTCACTTTAAGGCTAAAAACTCGCTTAGTGCTGATGTGACAATTTTAAGGACGAATATTTTTTGGGTGAATCTTGTATGGCGTGCCCGAATCGAGGAGAAAATTCATCATTATAAGATTAAGGTGGTGAGAAGTGTTGGAGATCACATCCAAGTGTGTGAACGTCGCAGTTCACTGACTGTTAAGTCGAAGAAGAAGGGCGAAATGTTTTCTGAAAATATCAAGGGAAAGCTGATGGAGGACGACGCGTCAGAATCAATGCCACACACCAGGTCGATGAAGATGGCAATGGAGGAGCTATTTAAGTCGAGGCAGCAGGAAGATCACATCGAGGTGGAGAGTGATGAAGCTGAGTCTATGAGTGATCAGGGGAGTGTCGAGACGACGCTGACAGTGTTTGACCCAAATGAGGTGGAAACCCATGTATGGCTCAAGCGCATAGGCCTTTATGAGTTTGCATGTCTACCTTGGGACGCATGGGCAGAGAACGAGTTTGCTGAGCAGCAGTGGAACATGATTAAGGAGAGTGATGGAGTGATTAGAGGGGATGTGCGCTTGACACCAAGGTTGGTGTCCAAGGTTTTCAAAGTTCCATATTTGCCTGTGCCGGCTAAGGGGAGGAAGGCGACTGACTCCCAGATGAAGCGGGCATTTGGAAATCCGGTTGGGATGAAGGCATACTATATGGTGCGGAATGCGGGTGGAAATAGAGCCTCAAATTTGTTTTGGTATCTGGAGAAAGTGTGCATTCTGCAAAAGACCGCTTACATGTCTAAGGAGGCTTTTGCACCATTGTTTGAGGCTGAGAGAGGCATTAAGGTTGATTGGGAAACAGTGTTGTATGATCGGATGCAGCTTACAGGCAAGAGAGATCGACGTTGGACACCGACAGTGGGCCGAGTGGCGCCTTATTTGGCCGCAATCTTTGAGCATGTTCTGAAGGTTTCTTCAGCAGACAACAGGTTTGAAGACACTGGTTGTAGATGTGTTGAAGGAAGAGGGAGCATTATGTGGAATGAAGCGGAGGAAGTTGTTGTTGGGGTCTCCAATAGTTGAAAAAAGAAAATCACCTTTTAAAGTTTCTTGGAAGGGTTTGGAGGAGTCTGAATCAAAGTTGAACATTTTCACCATGGAGTCAAAGTCTAAAGGTAAGAAGGTCACACTGTTTATGAAAGGAATGGGTGGAGCTGCGGAGAAGAGTGTTCCGGAGAGTTTGAAGGCTAAGGCAGGTAGCAGTGCCAGTTATGAGGCCAAGGGGATTTTCTCTGTGGAGGAGGTTGCTAATTGTTTAGTTGATTTGAATGAGTTCCTGCAGAATCAAGATGCGGCGCTTAGGATGATGGAAAGTGAGAAGATGGAACATAAGTGTAGTGCTATTCCAGAATGGGAAATGCAGAAAGTCAGGATGCAATTATTTCAAGAGAGGTCGGATAAGGAAAGATTGCAGGAGGAGGTTAAGAGGATTACACCTGAGGCTATGGCAAGGAATGCTACAGTTTTGAGTGTAACGGAGGATTTCACTCGGTGGGCAGATGGACTGAAGACTGTAGTGGATGAGCAATTTAAAGAATTAGGGGACAAGGTGGCTGATTTGACCACTGAAAATGTTTTTCTGATTAATAGACTAACTCCATTGGCGGATATGGAGAAGGCGGCATTGCAGAACCAGGGAATGACAGGCATCTTAGTAGCTGATTCGGATGCGGATGCCTTGAAGCAGGAAGTGTTGGAATATGCGCAAGAGATATGGAATAAAGCAACTAGGCTTTGGAGGGAGCATATGGAAGTGTCGACGGACTGCTTCAAGGATTGGTTTCAGCTAGCTGGAAAGGAAAGCATTAGGAGGGAGAATGAGGCATTGAAGATGGAGAATGAGAGGCTGGTTGAAGAGATGGAGGAGTTGAAGAACAAAAGCAAGGGAATTGAAGTAAGTGTAGGGGGTCTGAGTAAGTGGACGGCAGAGCTGAGCAGTGGCGTTTTGGAACCAGATCGAAATTTGGCAAGTGGAGTGGAATCGGAAGTGGAAAATCAAGCGAAAGTGGAGGTGGGAAAGCAAGCGGATCCGGATTTTGTGGCAGAAAAGGCTTTGGAGACAGATGCACAAGGTGTTGCTGGGGAGCAAAATATTTGATCAAGGGATTGTGGGTCCAGATCAACCAATGGCTCTAGCCATCGGGCTGTGCCAGGTGTTAAGTCGAGGGAATTTTGGATGTTTTACCGTAGTGGAATTTGGAATATCAACTTTTGTACTTTTGGGATTCCAAGGGGTGTTCTTGGGAAAGGGCGTTTCCCATTAGTATTCTCAAACTATGTAACTTCGATCAATGTCTTTTTGGGAATATGAAGGCGGAAGTTATGGCGAAATTAGTCTGTTTCTATGTTCTGTTCCAGTTCCATTCTGATTCCTGTGTTTGTCTGTTCTGAATGTCTGTGCGTATAACATTTGGACATGAAGTCTCAATTGACCAATCAAGGGAGTGACTGAGGCTCCTTGTCCGTTCAAAGCCCCATCTGCCTGCACAATATCCCAGATCTCCTAAGCTTGTAACCCTAACTTGGTGGCTAGCTCAACTGATATGAAATTATGAGTTGAGCTAGGATCAAGAGGATAAAGGCATCATGTTCTCTCACCTTGCCCCATGCATAGGCAAGTAGTGACCATTTGCAATGACCACCCTCTTTTGGAGCTTCAATCATAGAGGCTCCAGGTGGTTCATTGTGTACATTTCTTTGTGGACAAGACCGATAGCCATGTCCCTGCTCCCCACACTTAAAACATTTGTATCCTTATGATAATGCTCTAGCTCTTCAAGTGAGAGTTTGTTTTTACCTTTCTAAACACATGTTTCCTTTGTTTTGTTGTTGTTGTTGTTGTTGTTAGGTTGCCTTTGGAAGAATTTTGTGTAGCATTAATCTTCCCCTTGGGCCCATTTTTTTCCTTAATTTTTGCGGGCTTGAAGTTCTCTTAGCCCCTTGTTGGAAACTAATTCTTGAAGCAACCATGGTGTGGTGAATGACCGCCGAGATGGTTTTGAGCCTTTGAGAATTGACATATCCATTCATGTCTTTGAGTACCCCGACACGATATTGTTGTTTTTTCTCTCCAAAACCTATCTTTTTGTAGATAGTGGCTTTGAGATGTAGGTCCCAGAACTTGTCTACATACTTGTGGATACACTCATATGGAGACATCTTCAAGCTTAGCCTCTCTTCTTGGGCAATTAGGAGAATACCATGTGTTTGAAGTTGTTGTTGAAATTCTCCTTGAAGTGCGGGATTGCCGATGGCTTCTTGAAGCCTAGAGACAAGATAATTCACAAACCGATGGCCATCATTAGTAGCACCATCATGGGCAAAATCAAAGTCATCAACATTAATCCTACTCTCTTCGTTATTTTCAGCCATGCTAAACAAAACTTATGTGTGTTCTTGCAAGAGACAATTCCAACCTATGTAGTCTACCCTAGGACCTCTCTTCTTAAGCAAGAAAAGCACGAGGGTTTCCAATCAACGAGCAAAGAAAACACAGCGAAGCCAATTTTTGGGGAAATGTGAGTAACACCCTTGAAAAATTGTTGCAACTATATTGACAAAAATAATTATGTCATGATGGATTTGACCTCCTAGCATCTCAATGCAAAATGGTCGTACATTTAAAATTACCACAAAGCAGCAGAGGCTTCAAAATCTCAAATCTCCTTACATGTTGAGGCCCTAACACAATCTCAAGTCACAAGAGTTTATAAAAAGCGGTTGATTATGGATGTGTCATTGTAGATAGCTAAGGTCTTCTGCCTTCTCATCTCTGAAATCCCTTTCCTCATCAGCCGACTTGGCTACTCTTGAAATTCTTTCCTTGCATTAAATGGGCAACAAAAAGCATTGCATGTTAGAACCTTACAGATGTCAAAAGTGCAAAGGCTGTAGGGGTTGATATGTTGAAACTTCTTTTGAAGCCAATTAGAGAGTGAAGCGGCCGGAGTTCTAGTTTGTGCATGCATTGACTCCATAGAGATCACCAATGAGCAAGCGCTATCAGCACGTTTGTGTGTGTGTGTGTGTGCGCGCGCGTGTGCGTTGATTCCAAAAGTGGCCTAACATGGAGGTGGAGTAGTTTGATGTGGGTATAGCCATGAGTCTTCATGCAACACAAGTGGTTGATGCGTGATGAGCTCCTACAAATTTTGAAAAAAACCATCAAATTATAGTCACTTTAGCACAAAGGCTATGGTCGAGGAACTTGAGAGAGAGAGAGAGGAAGGGAGAAGAGAATTTTAATGTTGTATGAACACTTTTACGAGACCTCAAAGATATATAAGAGAGATAAAGAGCGAGGTACTTAGTTCTAATGCACAGTTTCAACACCTAATTAGCTTGTCAACACCCTAAACAAAGCAGTTGTTTTGTTTTTATTTTTTAAATCGGCTCCAAGAGGCTATATGAAGCTAGATAACTATCACATATGGACCTGGTGAAACTAGTCCAAATCAATCCGAGCCGGTGCGGACCAGTTATAGCATGAGACTGTGGATCCGAGCGGTGTTGTAGCAGTGAGGTTAGGTAGTGCTGTGGGGCAATATTTTTTTGTGTTTTCTATAAAATTGGCTTCTTGGTTAAACTCGGTCACATTTTATGGGAAAAAAAAAATCGAGGCATGTTGGAGAAGCAGCCAAACAACCAGAACAGGTCCACAGTGCCGCGTAAAAATCAAATCATGTCGAGAGCAGCGAGGGATGCATGTATACATCGACCATGGATCATCTCTCCTAATGAGAGCTTGAGCATTGTCATTGGTGGATCCATATGGACAATGGTCATGCTCTTGCTAGAGAGCGCGAGTTACATGATGCACAGTTTACGAGAGCCTTGTTCATAGCAAACATACGTCCATCCTTTCCCGCGGATGTTGTTGATCCACCATCTCACCCTCTTGCATCTAGTAGACCTCGTGCAAGCTTGTAAGTTTTGTTTAGTCTTAAGAGGACAAGTAGTCAATCGATTGCTTTAAGATTTTTTAACAATTGTTTTGTTTTTGAAGCAACATGCTCTTTGGACAAGATCAAGTAGATAGCTGTAGATCTAGAGCATGTGGTTAATGATGTACCTATTGTCACGGGTACAAAAACATAAGCTTGGATGTTAGTACATATTTATCATGGGTAGAATAGATGAAAGTCTTTATCATACTCTACAACCACTTATCATAGTGTTATCACATTGTCTCTTTTCCCTTTCATTTTTGAAAATCTCATTTATTTACAAATAAAATTATTTAGGGACTTGCTCTTTTTTTTTGTTGCTCGAAAAAACTCGCTCACCATCTTGTAAGACTCGAAAAGAGTAGGCTATGCTATGAGATCAATGTGATGGAATTAAGCTAGTTTCAATAACCGTAGCAAAACTATATGAACAAGAGAGAGTGTTTCATTAAGGAGATTCTTAAAAGCAAAAGAAAGTGCTTGGTTGGAGTCTTTAACAAGAAACATCATAACTTGTTAGCTTGGCATGCAAAATAACTTGGAAATGAGAGAGAAATTAAAATCGACAACAATTGAGGACCAAATTTTCTTGGAGCCAATCCCCCCTCCAAAAGGACTTTGTATTATAACTTCTCCCATTGAGAGAGACTTGTTTACAATATAATATTTGTGTTCTTCAAAGCCCATTTGATTCCATGAAGATGGAGAGATTCATGCACCAAAATTACACTTGGTAGGGCCTCAATCCCAAGACCTCAAACACCTTCAAAGGTGGACAGAACTAGTGGGGAGTGAGGAAAGAGGAGAAGAAGAAGAAGTAATCTTACAAGCAAGAGATATTCTTCTCACATTTACTCACTCATAAAGTATAGCATAGCATAGTAATGGAGATGGTGAAAGAGATGAGCACGCTTGTAAGCTTGGAACTTGCTTGGATTTGCATTCCATGGTCAAGTGTTGTTGGTGTAGGCTTCTCCTTTCCTTGCCCCATGAGAAGGAGAGATTAATTGTGTGTAAAATGAGCTTCAAGTACAAGAGAAAGCAACCCCCCCATCAACCCCCTCTCCCAAAAGGCATGCTTGAAGGCTATTGGTACTTGATAGGGGCCAGCCAATGAATGGCTTTCTTCATAACAAGTATGCGCGTATGTCGCACGTGTCAATGCAAGGAACTTGCCGATACACTGTGTGCCAGCCACAAATGGCTCCAAGCACACAACAAGCCTAAACTAGTAAGCTCAAATATGGCGATGGTGTGTCACTCACCGCTCTATGTTTGCTGTCGTGGAGGATTCCTCGCCACGAAGAAGAGGGAGACGCCGCTACGCTGCGCTCAACTGCCTCACTGCCGTCGTGCCACCGTAATGCTCGATTGCACTCTCTCTCTCTCTCTCTCTCTCTCTCTCTCTCTCTCTCTCTCTCTCACGCATACACACACACACACACAAGGAGATAAAGAAGAAGAAGAAGATGGAGATGGAGCAAGAGCACCCTTCAATTGCACAAATGAGAGAATGAGTGAATTTTAGGTTTAGTTGACTTTTATATGAGCTCGCCCCATTCACACTTGGACACCCATGCTTAGCCAACTAATCCCTTGAATGTTCCAGTTAGAGTGCGCCTCTCATCGGCGATCACTCTTACCCTTTTCCTATTGGACCGACAAGCCCGATACCTGACTCTACCAAATAAATAATACAGCGTCCGTCATAGGTGATAGGAATGTGCGTGAGGGTTAACATGTTTCCCTTTCTGATGTAGATTCCGTCCTCGGAAGCTATTGAGTTGAAGCTTGTTCGTTGAGGTGGTAGAGCATGTGAGATGAATGTCCTTAGCCTTCTTCAGTCACTACAAAATCAAACAACATTGGCACAGTAATTGCATTCTCATATACAAGTAAAAATCATATGCAGTTGTAGACAGACAAATTGATTTTGGTAACAAAAATTTAAACCATTTGTCAACAATAAACATTAAACTGCAATATAATCCAACGTATAAACAGTTATGAAGGTCAAAAACTAAACAAGTATGGGGTCACTAATGTAACGGTCGAAAGGCACTAAAGATTGACTATTAATACCATGGGTAAGCTTCTTAATTTTCTCTGGTCAATTAAGTTGTTTAATCGCGAGAGCCAAGTATTTCATGTTTGAGGGCTGACTAGAGGCTATACCTAGAAGACCGTCGGAACCGACGACTAAGTTTTGTGACCAGGATGGTTACGATGTGGTTCCATACTACATGATTGAGTTAATAGAAGGTGATGATTACCAAATCTCAGGATAATCAATAAAAATTGAAAATAAGCAAGACGTAGATAGGGAGTTGTTCCATGATTCTACATATCATCTTGAACGAGATGATGATGCAAATAATGAATGTTCTGACAACCCCAGTGAGCTAGAGGAAATAATACCTGATGTAAGGTTTTACAATTTTCCAAATAAAAAACCTAGACGTCAAGCACATTACAAAAAAAACAAGGGAGCTCACAAGGCAACAGATAACCTAATGCCCAACATAAAAAACAGAATGGAATTCTTATCTCTGGTAAAGGCCGAAGACTGCATTAAAAACGAAATATCATGCTAGTTCTCTCGAGATCGAGATCCTAGGACAAAAGACAATCCTAGGGATGTAAAAATACGAACTCAGAAGTTGAATGCAGAAACTAAATCCAAACGAATGGAAACTGAATTGAACAAACTAGAAGAACCGAATTGACGAAAGTTGAACGTAAGAAAAGGTACCAAGAGCTCAAGAAGTCTTTGAGGGAAGTATGGACAACCAAAAGTGACAACGGAGAGGATGATAAAGACAATAGCAAAAACCATATGAGTATACCATCCCATTACAGAAAGTTCACTATTCAAGACCGGAAGATAGTGCTGACACAACCTAGAAGAGAACAATGGGAGAAGGAGTCTTATGATGGGCTAGAAGATGGAAAGAATGTAGACCTCACAGGACCTGGAGAGAAACCGCAACCCGTCTATATAGCTACCGACCTGAGCCAAGAAGAGGAAGAGGAGTTTCTCAACCTTCTTCGAGAATATAAGGATGTGTTTGCATGTTCTTACAAGGATTTAAAGGGAGAGGATCTAACAATATGTCAGCATACTATCCCTTTAAAACCTGATGCGAAACCTAGCAGACAAAGGCATACACGTACAATGATACCTTTGCTAAGCGTATCAAGGAAGAGATTGATAAACTGAAAGAAGCAGAGCTTATCTATGAGATAGAACACACCGATTAAGTATCTCCAATCGTTGTTGTACCCAAAAAGAATGGTAAACTCCGAGTGTGTGTGTCAACGTCAAAAAAGTCAATGCAACCACAATAAGGGATAACTATCCCTTACCAATTACGGACCACGTCCTTGAATGAGTGGCAAGAAAACATGCATATTCCTTCTTGGATGGATTCTCTGGTTACAATCAACTTGCAATTGTACTCGAGGACCAATATAAAACGGTATCCACAGAATGGGACATATTTGCATATCTGGTCATGCCATTTGGGTTGACAAATGCACCTGCAACATTTCAAAGATTGATGACCCATGCCTTCAAGGAGTACTTGAGGAATTTCTTGGAAATCTATATGGATAACCTATGTGTACACTCTTTGCGAAGAGAGGAACATACGGAACACCTCAAAAGAGTATTCGAGAAATGCAAGACATATAGGATTTGCCTTAATCCCAAAAAATGTGTTTTCATGGTAAGACAAGGACGAATCTTGGGGCATATTGTTTCGGAGAATGACATATCCACATATTTGGATAAGATTACGGTGATTATCGAAATGCCTAAGCCAATCAATGCAAAGCAAGTACAATGCTTTATGGGACATTGTGGTTATTTTAGGAGGTTCATACACATGTATGCAATTATCACTCAACCCTTGTATAGACTAACAGTGATCTTTGAATGGACAGATGAGTGTGAGGAATCATTTAAGAAATTAATAGATGCCCTTGTATCCGCTCCACTGCTATACAGGCACCTGATTGAAAAAAATCTATTACGTTCATATAGATGCATGTGCATTTGCTATAGTATGTATTATGGCTCAACCAGGAGAGGGAACCATGGATTTCCCAGTCAGTTATTCTAGCCAACAACTAAATAGTGCCGAAAAGAATTACACCACCACCGAAAGAGAGGGGCTTGGAATGATTTATCCTGTCAAGTAATTTTGGCATTATCTCCTTGCAAATAATTTTGTGTTTTTTACAGAACATCAAGCCCTTTTATACTTATCCGCAAACCATGCAACATTGGGCGAATCGTAAGATGGTTTATCATATTGCTGGAGTTTGACTTTACGGTAGTGGTTAAAAAGGGAAAGACTCATCTCAAAGTAGACCACCTTTCTTGATTACCAAATGGAGAATCTCGAGAGGCTGGGGATGATGATCTCCTGGATGCATATCTCTTCAATATAGAAATGGTACCTAAGTGGTCCCAAGAGATCGTAAAGCTACTATCACAAAGCAGGAAATTTGACAAAATGGACTAGACCTTAAACAAAGAATGATTTGCCAAGCTAAAAACTTTCAGTTGTTGATTAGAGGACGTTTATATAATTTAGGCTCTGACGATATCCTAACAGTGTGCATAAACCCTAAGGAACACGAAACATATTTGCTGGAGGTGCATAATTAAGCTTTAACGTTTCATTGTTCGGCCACAAAAACTTTCCAACGATTGCGACAATTAGGAGTGTATTGGCTGACTATGCATATTGATGTTCAATTATTATGTAACTAGTTGCACCAAATGCAGATCAAGCCCACCCATCGAACATGCGACATTGTTTCAAATAACACTTACGCCAGAATGGAGCCAATACATTGTTGACTTCTTGGAGAAACAAACATTTCCTAAAAATATCACCAAAGCACGGCAAAGAACGATAGAAATACAAGCTCGTGATTTCACTCTGATTGAAAATCAACTCTATAAAAGGGGAAAGGATAACCAGCTTAGGCTGTGTGCAAAAGAGGACATGTACATTCTAATCCTGAAACAAGCACATGAGGGGATTAGTGGAGGCCATTTCTCAGGGGAAAAGACAACAAAAATTATCCTCACCTCTGGAATATGGTGGCCAACATTACATATGGACGCGAACAAATATACAAAACTATGTGAGTCTTGTCAACAAATCAACGTACCAATAAAGCGGGATGAGATGCCCTTACGGCCAATGATGGGAGCCAAAGCTTTTGCCAAGTGGGGAATAGACTTTGTAGGACCAATCTCACCCCCTGCTTACAAAACAGATGCCCAATATATCATCATGGCCACATATTATCTCACCAAATGAGTAGAAGCTAAAGCTACACAAAAGGTTGATGCCAGGACTACTACACAATTTCTATACGAAAATGTCTTTGCTAGATATGGTCTACCTATAGAAATTGTGAGTGATCAAGGTACACATTTCATAAATGAGATAATCAAAAATCTTCTTGAAGACTTCATGATAGTTCATAAGAAGTCAGCTCCTTACCACCCACATGCTAATGGCCAAGCAGAAAAGCTACAAATAAGACTCTGTGCACAATCTTAACTAAGATAGTATCAGATTCTAGAACAGATTGGGATCAGAAGCTACATTCAACTTTATGGGCGTATAGGATTGCTTACAAAACCTCGATAGGAACAACACTGTACACCATGGTGTTTGGACTTAATGTTATACTGCCCATGGAATTCTTAATCCCAACACTAAGAGTAGCAAAATGTCTAGACTCGGCAGATCATGAAATGTCTTCACAAATAGATGACCTTGAAAAGCTAGATGAGCTTCACTTGAAAGCAATAGCTTATATCTATGCACAAAAACGAAGGCAAAAAGAATTTTTTGATAAGCATGTACGCTCCAAAAAAATTCAAAACATGCCATTATGTTTTGGTTTACATGTTAAAACAACATGCAAAGAAACTTAAAAAGCGAGGGATGGGATCCTTTTTTATGAAAGACTTATCACCAAGTGGGGCCCTCAAGCTTGCTACATTGGATGGGGAAGAAATGCCTAACTGGATTAATGGTTGTCGACTAAAAAGATTTCATTTACCACTAAGTCCAAAACTGCTTCAACAAATCCATCACGCAAAGAAACAGACGCAAGCGAAACAAAAGATTGTTGCAGAAGCTCATGCAGAGGCCAAGGAAAGGGTAGCAAAAAGGAAGCTTCTTCGACAACGACAACAACATGGACCACCTCTGAATATTAATGCCATTCAAGTGACAGACTTTGACACAGAGACCATTTTGGAGCTCGAAATCGACATCAAAATAGGACACAATCAAGTGAAGGACAAAACAATGCTTGATTCGCAACTTGATCTCCTACAGCCTTTACAAGCAACTTCAACTTGACAACCAATTACAGGAGATGAAACACAAACTCCACAGTTATTCAGAACACTCGATTAAGGTACTGGGATGGATGGTGCTCATAGTACAAGTCAACCAACATGTCTATCCGCATAAATTTTATGTGGTAGAAGATACGCAGACACAACATGCCTTATTGCTAGGGAAACCTTGGTAAAAATATAATGTACAACTTGAATGGAGTCAGAACACTATGAGTATACAATGTGATTCAAAAAACAGCAAGTTCCTTTCGTACTGCAACTGACAGACAAAGGAAAGCAGCCCTTACAAGCACTCATTGTCCAAAAATGGATTCCAGAGAGCACTTCAAGGCAGGAAGGGCAAGTCCTTAGGGCAAATACTCTTGTCCACTGTTGGGGTATAAAGCCCAATGTGGTCGCCCAGGTAAGTGGGCGGGCCGCCAGGTATGTACACATATTCTTTTGTGAAAACCTAATAAGAACTCACTATGCTCTACACATTAGAGTAGAGTGAGTTCACCATATCGTCGTGCTCTTCTTCTCGCACTCTCTCTCGCGTCGCACTTTCGCTCGTACCTTTTCAACTGGTATAAGAGCTCAGATCGAGGCTCGGGGCAGCACTGTAGGAGGCTAGAGTCACCAGCTCAGATTGGAGTGAACTTCGACAGGCAAAGACACGGCCCCAAATCCTATGGGCAAGCCCAAAGGGCTTGGTGTTCTCAGAATTTCGTTCTGAGGTCATCTCGGCCACCGTTTGGCTTCGACAAAGTTCTGCGCATGCCATTTTTGACTACGTGGTCTCAGCGGGTGCAGATCCGACTCTGCAAATTTGGGGTTTTTGGCCTACGACTGCAGGTGTTGAGGATATCGACACTCCCAGAGTGTTGATTTGTGGCTGTCTACACATCGAAGGACGGCTCACAGTTCTTGGAGGTGTGTCACATACGACACGGGCGCATCTACACACAGACTGTAGGCGACATCGACTAGTTCATCAGGTAGCTTGTGTTTGCTGCTTGATATTCTAGATGTCATCCTGACATTGCAGGTACTTCCACATGGGATGTATTGTCAGAGATTATGTATGTCTGTTGAGGGTTTGCTGGCTATGAGTCACGCAGCAAACAACCGCCGCAGCGGTTACAGCATACAGTGGGAAATTTGTGGATGTATGACTTTGTCAGATTTACTACAGCCTTTGTTGAGGGTCGAGTGAGGTTTTATTGAGATGGGGGATTCTCGAATGTTGAGATCCCTTCGGTGATACAGGTCTTGGAGCGATCCCTCGAGCACCCTTAGATAGGCAGCTAGGATGTATTAACTGTGAGTTAGACAGTTGGGATTGCATCTTTGCTTTACTACCGTTGAGGCATTGTCGCACTCTATGCTTACAGGACAGTGACAGGACAGTGCAGGACAGTGAGAGACAGTACAGGTGTAGGACAGGTTTACCCACAGCTTACAGTGTTAGAGAGATAGTGGTTTTTTGAGCTGTTTTTGGTCTGTTTTTTAGTACACCAGAGCCATTTTACAAAGGAGACTCTGCCAAAATTTCTGCAAAATCTGAAGCTTTTTTGGTTCATTTGACAGGTTGATATTGGTTCAGAGGTCAGTTTACAGGGGAACTCTGCCGAATTTTTCCCGGGAAAGTAAACTATTGTGAAGCGTAGCTATGGCTGGATCACAGGACACTGCTCTTTACAATATCAAGAAGCTGGATGGAACCAATTTTCCATTGTGGAAGAAGCAGATTTGGCACGTGTTCTTACAAAAGAAGCAGATAAAGCCTATAAAGCTCAAGGGGATAAAACCAGAAGATATGGACGAAGATGAATCGAGCGAAATGGATGAATTGGCACTTTCTACCATTATGCTGACTTTGGCAGAAAGCGTTTACTTCAATGTAGCAGACGAGATGTCGGCTTATCAAGCATGCTTAAAGCTGAGTGATCTTTATGAGAAGCAGAGTGCAGCTTCACAGGTATCCTGGCTTACGAAGCTTGTTGACTTGAAGATGAAAGAAGGGACACCTATGTCCAATCATCTGAATGAATTCAACACAATCTATAGTCAGTTGTCAGCTCAAGGTGTCAAGTTTGATGAACCTGTTAGAGCTATGTTCCTATTGATCACATTGCCAAAAAGTTGGGACACTTTTCGCACAGCTTTGAGTAATTCTGCACCTCCAGATGGTTTGAACATAGCAGGTGTAGAAGGAAGTCTGCTTATTGAAGAAACCAATAGAAAGACAATGGACAAAGGCAACGGAACAGCCTTAGTTGTCAGGGGAAGGACCAAAGAAAAGTACAAAGGTGGAAAGAGGAATCAGTCTCATAGCAAGTCCCGCAGTGCTAAAGGCAAGAGTGACATAGAATGCTACCATTGTGGCAAGAAGGGTCACATGAAAAGAGACTGCAGAGAATGGAAAGTAGAAAAAGGCAAAGAGAAAGCTGAAGACCATGGTGAGAAGAACAAGTCCTCAGTGAAGATTCAAGAAATAAATGTGACAAACATTGTTGCAGAGGATGAAAGTCTAGTGTCAGGAGACATCTACTTTTTTAAGAATACAATGGACTCAGCTCTTCTTACAGCATGTGATGGAAATGCACTGAGTGACTGGATTATAGACTCAGGGGCATCACTTCATGTGTCTCCAAACAAGGAGTGGTTTACCTCTTATGTGACCACTAAAGATCATGTTCGGCTAGGCAATGGGCAGACATGTGAGATCTTAGGTGTTGGAGATGTTCAATTGAAGTTTCAGAATGGCTCTTCTTTCACGCTGAAGAATGTGAGACATGTTCCCGCAATTACAAAGAGCTTGATCAGCACAGGTTTACTTGATGATGCTAGCTACGTCACCACTTTTGGACAGAACATGTGGAAGATATCCAAGGGTTCTATGACAGTAGCACATGGAGTAAAGTCTGGAGGACTTTACATGATTTATGTATCAAATGTCTCTAAAAATGTAATCAATGTAAGCGAGCAGCCGAACGTTTCTTTGTGGCATAGCCGGTTAGGACATATGTCCAAGAAGGGAATGGAAATCTTGTCTCGTTCTGGTCATTTGCCTGGCTTTTCATTTAATGATTTTGAATTCTGTGAACATTGTCTGTATGGTAAGCAAACATAGCAGCCACATAAGCATAGAAGCAGTAGAAGAGATACACAATTGGCACTTGTTCATAGTGATTTGTGTGGACCTATGCCTAACCTATCTCTAGGGGGAGCTTCTTACTTTATGACATTTATAGATGATTACTCGAGGAAAGTATGGGTTTACTTTCTCAAGCACAAGGATGAAGCGTTTAGTGTTTTCAAAACGTTTGTGACACTTGTGGAGAATCAGAGTGGCAAGAAGCTTAAATGCTTACGCATTGACAATGGTGGAGAGTATGTTTCAAAGGCCTTTCAGGACTTTTGTGAGTCAAAAGGTATAAAACGTGAACTTACTGCTCCTTACAATCCTCCTCAAAATGGTGTTGCTGAGAGGATGAATAGGACCATACGAGAGAAGGTCAGAAGTATGTTGTCTAATGCACAACTGCCAAATGGGTTTTGGGCTGAAGCTGTATCAACAGCTGTTCATATTATAAATAGATCTCCTAGCAAGGTTTTGCAAAAGGATTTAGTGGCAGAGATGGTATGGTCAGGCAAGGTGCCCTCATACAAGCATCTCAGAGTCTTTGGTTGTGAGGCATATACTCACGTTGCAAAGGAATTTAGGAACAAACTTGAGCCAAAGAGTAGAAAGTGCATCTTTCTAGGCTATGGTAATTTTGGTGAGATGGGGTACAGACTTTGGGATCCCGAATCCAGAAAGGTTATCCGCATCAATGATGTTCACTTTAATGAAGCCAAATATCATTCTAAACCAGAGAGGGTTGAGGAGATTAGAAGAGTTGTCTTCCAAGAAGATGGACCTGCACGTGCAAGACAAAATGTCAGGGCTCAAGAGGAGCAAGGACAAGATAGAGTGGAACCACAGGTTGTGGCTGAGCCTGAGCCACCTATTGTGCGTAGATCTAGACGTGTCACGCGACCTCCTGATAGGTTTGTTCCATCTATGAACTATGTCATGCTGACTGATTGCAATGAGCCTTCATGTTACAAGGAAGCAGTGCAAATGAAGGACTCCAGGAATTGGCAATTGGCCATGCAGTCAGAGATGACAGCTCTGCATAAAAACAAGACATGGAAGCTAGTTAAATTACCACAAGGCAAAAAGGCTCTACCTTGTAAATGGGTTTACAGGTATAAGATCACCACTCATGATAGTCAACCAAAGTACAAAGCAAGGCTTGTTTCCAAGGGCTTTAAGCAAGAACAAGGCATTGACTTTGATGAAGTCTTCTCTCCGGTGGTCAAGATGACTACATTGAGATGCTTTCTTGCATTGGTTGCCATATTAGATTTGGTGTTGCACCAAATGGATGTCAAGACAACATTCTTGCATGGTGATTTAGATGTGGAAATTTACATGCACCAGCCAGAAGGGTTTGTTAAGAAAGGCAAGGAAGATTGGGTATGCCAGTTTTAAAAGAGTCTTTATGGCTTAAAACAATCACCGAGGGCATGGTACCATAAGTTCCACAAGTTTATGCTTTCTCAAGGCTACAAACGTAGTGAGTTCGATCACTGTCTATATACAAAGAGAGCTCAGGATGGCAGTTGGCTGATCCTTATTTTGTATGAGGATGACATGTTGATTGCTGGCAAGCACTTGGAAGAAATTTCAGCTTTGAAGTCAAAGATGGCAAAATCGTTTGACATGAAAGACATGGGTGAGGCAAGTCATCTACTTGGCATGCGCATTGAGAGAGACAGATCAAAGAAGTTGATTTGGTTATCTCAAACAGAGTATATTGACAAGGTTTTGCAACGTTTCAATATGGAGAAGGGAAAGGCATTGAGTGTTCCATTGCTAGCATATGTGAAACTTAGCAAACAAGATTGTCCTGTGTCTGAGGAAGAACAGGCTGAAATGGATAAGATTCCATATGCTTCTGCAGTGGGTAGTTTAATGTATGCAATGATTGCTACTCGCCCAGACATTGCATTTGCAGTGGGAGTAGTAAGTCGATACATGTCAAACCCAGGCAAGAAACATTGGGAGGCAGTGAAAGGAATATTGAGATACCTGAAAGCTACAAAGAGTATGCGTATATGCTATGGGAGTTAGGAGCTAAGTGTAAAGGGTTTTACAGACTCAGATTATGCAGGTGACTTAGACAACCGAAGGTCTACGTCAGGGTATGTCTTTACATTGGCTGGTGGAGCAGTATCATGGCGTTCTAGATTACAAGATTGTGTTACTCAGTCTACTATAGAGGCTGAATATGTTGCAGCATCAGAGGCATGCAAAGAATCAATTTGGCTTAATCGACTAGTAACAGGTTTGGGAATCAAAGAAGAGATGCTTGTGTTATATTGTGATAGTCAAAGTGCTATACAATTGGCTCGCAATCCAGTTTATCACTCAAAGACAAAGCATGTGGATGTGAAGTATCATTTCATCAGGGAAATGCTCGAGGATAAGCAACTTCAACTTGTCAAAGTTCACACCACAGAAAATCCTGCTGATCTACTTACAAAAGGACTTCCCTCAGAGAGCTTTGCGCATTTTCGCAAGCAGTTAGGTGTAGGGTAGTACATCACTTCTCTACATCTCTTGTATATTAGCTTGTATAGTAGCTTCTCTCACACTTAAAGTACCACATTGGACTTTAAGTGGGAGGTTTTTGGGGTATAAAGCCCAATGTGGTCGCCCAGGTAAGTGGGCGGGCCGCCAGGTATGTACACATATTCTTTTGTGAAAACCTAATAAGAACTCACTATGCTCTACACATTATAGTAGAGAGAGTTCACCATATCGTCGTGCTCTTCTTCTCGCACTCTCTCTCGCGTCGCACTTCCGCTCGTACTCCTTCATCCACAATGGGAGTTTGATGAATCATAAGCCAAAGGACAGAAGTCACCAAAGTGCACCCCATCAAAACCCACATATTTCGTACAACAAAGCTATCAAGCAGATTTGTATTAGGAAGGATCAAGTTGTCGGGGATGAGAAAAAAGAAACTGCAGATAGCTCTCCAATGACATTTACTACAAACAAGAAGCTGAAACCGTACTCTTGCCAAAAACAGATATGGGTACCAAAGAAGTTACTCAAGGCTCAAAGCCACCATACAAAAAAAGCAACAACATCAAGAACTACCAATACACAACTTCTACAAACAAACAATGGAAAGTTCCAGTCAATTAATAACCAAAGTTCATATTTGGAAACCTAAGCAAAGAAGGCAGCCTAGCTTCACAAACTCTATTGACCATCAAAGAAAGAGCAAGAATACAGGAAAGATTATTGTTTAGACGACTTCACCAAGAGCGTACTTCCATACGAAGCTTCAACATCGACTGCCAATAAGCATTAGGCTTATACCTTCCTCTTGCACATCATTAATTTTTCCATGCATTGCTTGAGTATGCATATAGGGCCACATTACATGGCCAACATTAGCACTTTTTTGAGTCCCATACACATCACATGCCCGAGGGTGCTACATTGTCATCCAGGAAGAAGAATCTTTGCGAGAACAAATGAAGAAATCTCTTTCAGAAACTGAAATGCCAAACAGGGAGTTTCAAAGCTGAACAACTGACTTTTAAAAGTGAAAACCAGCTAGTAGGACTTAGGGCACAATCACAAAACATCTCAAGGCATCAAAACTATTTTTTATCATTGAAGACATCATACGCGTATGATGTCTCACAGTCAGATTTGGCACAAAAAGCACTCACATGACTTCACCAAGCCATTCTGCATACCCTAAACATGGAGCACATAAGATTTCATCTGATTTGGAGCCAATTAGGGTACTCAAGACCCATAAAATGCAAAGTCTCAGCCTAATTTTATTCTTTGGCTTTGGACTTATCAAAAGGGCTTCAAATCATGTGACATTTTATACATAGCATAAACATAGCCTATATATCACATGCCTATGCTCAAAAATGCATTTTTCAAAAATAGACATTATACGCGTATAAAGTCTAAATCTGTCCCAGAGGGGTGTTGCCAACATTTTGATCAAGCAGCCTTATAAAGCATATCACATCTAGCCTCTACACCAAATTTGGACAAAATTGGGAATGTTTTGATCACTACTCACATCAGTTCCAAAAACAAAGTGTCATAACCTGTTTTTATGACCTTGAGCTCAAGAGCACCTATCCAATTTCATGTGTACACCAAAGCCATATAAACATCATGAGCAACCTCTATAACAAGTCTCGGCCAAAAATCCCAAAATAGACATTATACGCGTATAATGTCTATTTGCCTTGAATTGACAGGTTGTAATGATTTTGGAACCTCTAACTCAAATCCCAAAATAGACATTATACACGTATAATGTCTATTTGCCTTGAATTGACAGGTTGTAATGATTTTGGAACCTCTAACTCTTTGAACACATCATCATGAGCTCCCCAGCATACTTCAATTACAAATGGATGTGTTTTGATCTTCAATCACTCAAAAGACGGAATCATGTGTGATGACACCTCTTGAAGCCTTTTTGACACAATTCACAAGTCCAAATTCATATCAGAGATCATGGACACCTTGCACAAGTCATACACAGCCTGCCTGTGGAATTTCAAGCTGTTTTGCATTAGTAGACTTTATACGCATATAATGTCTAAACTCATATGCAAAGGCCAAACCCAACAATTTTCAGCACAAGCTTGTGAACCATGTTGTGTACAAATTATGCCTTCAATTTGGACAAGTTTGGGCTAGGTGATGACCACTTGGAGCAAAAATAAAAAAAACCCACCAAAGGAAGCATTCTAGGTCCCCATCCACATAACCCATCTCCAAATAAAAATCAGAGTTGATGAAGGGAGTCCCAGTCACCAAACGAAGCTACATAGGAAGTATAAGCCAGAAACTCAATGGAGACATTATACGCGTATAATGTCTTTCTTAGACAAATGGTAGTTTTGGGAAAAAAATTCACTTCCAAGGTCTTAACCCCAGTAATATTAGCCCAAAGCTCAAGTCCCAACAAGTTATGTGGCTCTATACCCATCTTAACCCCAATATCAAAATCCAAAGCTCTACGATTCATATTTGGCTCCAAGCACAGTAGGAGAAGCCCAAATCAAACTCTTATATCACAGTATCCCATGCCAATGACCACTTACACTTCAAGCCTGAGCCATTTTTGATAGAGTAGACATTATATGCGTACGATGTCTCACTGAATTGAAAATGAACCCGGAGACTAACTTTAACCCCTCTAAGCCGCCAAAACATAATTATGAGACCATCTACTTCATTTCATCCCATTTGGGCCTCATATACTCAAACTAAGCCAGAATCTAGCTTCAAGCCTACAGGGGATTCTAGTGGTCACAACTTGCCCAAATAACATCCAAATTGAAATCCATGCATATATTCATGAAGTACATCATAAGAGTTGTGCACATGTGAAATATCTTTTTTTTTTTTAGCACATAGACATTATACGCGTATAATGTCTCACATCATCAATCTGCACCCAAAAGCAATCATAACCATGTGCACTGCACCCTTAGGTCCTAATTAGCATTTTTTTTCAATTTAAAAGTCATTTGGATAGCTAGAAACCAAGAAAATGCAAGATTAGCTAACTTTTGCACTTGAAGTGCCCACAGAATCTATGGAGGCCAGTAAATCACCAGCAAAGAAGAAAAGAATGTCCATGAAGGACATTATTCCAGCCAATGATCCCTACACACTGCCAGAGGAGACATTCAAGCCAGCTAAGGCCTGGGTAGACGAGGCCACTCTAGAAAAGGAAGGAGTGGCAGTATACCAAGGCACTTTTAGAGACCCGCAAGGCAACACAGTGGATATCCCAATGAATCCACGGGAGATGTTAGAATTTGCAAACCAGGGAGAAACCCTCAACTAGTTGGAAAGAGCAGACCTCCATAACTTCTTCACAGCACCACCAGCAGGTGTGGATGCTTAGAGAGTCTATGAGCTAGTCAGCTCAATTCAAAAAGACGGCAAGGCAGTGATCACGGCCTTGGATGGCTAGAAGATAGAAACTTTGATCACCCCTCAAACCATAGAAGATGCACTTGGGCTCCACAATAAGGGAAGCTCAGTTCGGGAAAGGAGAGACAAAGTAAAGGTCTATGCCCAAAAGAAGCCTAATCAAACATTTGAAGACCTGGTGGACCTGAGAGCTGCAAAGATATATGCAAGCTCTACAACCCATAACTTCCATGTTTGCAGCAAGAGGCCCCAAAAATACACCACTCCTCCCCATGCAGTGGCAACAAGTTACAACCATAACCTGGGCATTGAAAAGCATCATGCCCAAAGAAGTGAACTACGCCCAATACCTGCATGAGCAAGTGGTTCGCATGGGCATGGGCATGGAAAAGCCTAAGTATATTGGAGGAGGGGAAACCTTGACAAAGATTGCATATGAAGCCATCAACGCTAGAGGACAGTGGCCAGAGCCACCAACACAGAATGAGTGGTTCAAGCTAAAGCCAGATACAGAAGACGAACCGGTAAGCGCAGTGGCTCCACTAGTCACCACAAGGCTAAAAAGAAGGTTAGAAACAGTGCCTGAAGAAGAGCCTGTGGAACCACCAAAGAAGAAAGGAAAAGTAGCAATGGCCAGGGAAACAAGACGCAAGGAAACACACTGCCAAAAAGCTGCTCGGATCGAGAGGCGGATTGAGCATTTCAAGCACTCAAGGGGGATTTTGAAGAGTACTGGGTACCAGACCTAGCAAAAGTCGGAGGAAGCTCCTCTAGACCACTAGAGGACCAATTTGATCACTACATTCAGGCATATGAAGAGACGAAAAGGGTGCTTGAACATCAAAACTTAGAGCCTTTCACTATGGAGGAAGTTCAAGACATCAAGAAGAAGCTGAAGGAAACGCCAGAACCTCCAGTGAAGAAGGATCAGGAGGGGTACAGGATGAAAGTTGAAACACCACCACCTTCACCACTAGGCTCTTCCACCCCTCCTCCAAGTCCAAAACACTCTACACCCAAATCACAATCCTCACCAAAAGAAACAGAAAAGGCCACACCTGCACATGGGGATAAGGAGAAAGACAAAAGAGACACATATGAAGACCTCATTCAAGCCGGGTACACAATGGCAGAGGCTTCGACAATAGTTTACGAAACTCCAATTTCGCCATGGGCTGCAAAACATGAACAAGAGAGACAAGAGTTCTCTGCGGGCGAGTGCATCGCTGATAGATCTGAAGAACCAAAGGTCGATCAAGAATCGCAAAGAGTTTCTTCAGAAAGATGCTCCCCACAACCTGGAGTGTCAGGGTTGATTCACACCCCTCAAGCGCCTAGATATGGAGACCATTAACCAACCCGTGCAGAGTACCACCAGCAAGAGTAATGATCAGTACGAGACATCAGGTTCCATTTACTGGCCCTATCAATAGGCCAACAACTAGAAACCTGGTAGCAGCAAATGAAGATGACATAAGAGCCACCCTATCAAATATTGGACAAAGTCAGAACGCGGTCTCTTACCATTGCTAAAGAGAACAGTATGTTGTGTACCAGGGATGATAATATGAAAATTGAACATGATAACCTTTTGAGCTTGGTACAAGTTACCCACCTAAAAGCTGAAGAAGCAACAAAGGAGCTCAAAACTCTCACTACAACACTAAGGGAGGCTGAGAGCAAACGAGACACTCTCACACTAGATGGCAGAGGTTTTGAGAGAAGTCAAGGCTCTCCAAGAGGAAAAAGAGAAGGTAGAAGATGATCTAGAGGCAGCAAAAGATGAAGTGCTGGAGCTGAAAGAAAAATTAGAGCTTCAGGATTTGACAATCAAAAGATTAAGGGCAACACCAAGGGCAGTGCGAGCAAGTGCAGGGGCAGATACTCAAGTTATACAAGCATTGGAAGCACGAATCACCAACTTGCAGAAGGAATTACGACTGGAGCAAAGACGGAGAATGCATATGGAAGAAGGGTCTCTAGTCCCAAAAGAAAGAATGAAAGTCGAACACAAAGCTCTTTAGAAAGAACATGAAGAACTCCAAAAGAATCTGGCAACACTGCAAGAGACGATGGTTGACATGGCAGACGAAGCTACTAAACGAGATACACTAGCCCAACAACAGATCACAGAATTACAAAGGGAGATAGCAAAATTAAGGACACAAGAATCAGAACCAGGGCCCAGTGGAGCATGGACAAACGCCAGAGATGAGCCAATGAAATTCCTGAGGGTGCTGAAGATGTGCAACACCAAGAAGAACAATTGGAGACAGAGGTAGAAGAAACACAATCATTGACCGCGGAGGAGGAGACACACCTCCAACTTTTGATAGAAAAGGCCACAACAGAGGACCACAAGGTAGCCTTGAAATGGGAATCAAGAATGCTACATTTTGTAGGAGTCTAAGGGCTGGCCACAAATGTGCTTAGGGAGGAATGGATGCAACCCACGCTCCCATATCCTCTCCTAAAGTATGAAGTGATAATAATAACGAAGAGAGTCGAAGCAGAAGCTATGGAGCCAATATATGAAGGAGATGTCAAGAATATAGAGGCTGCAACGAAAATAGTGGACTCTCAACCAGGATGGAGAAAAGCTTGGCTCATAAAGTACCCAAGATTTTTGAAATACTTGGTGGAGGCCCCCAAAATCATTCGGGATGACCTCTTATTCTGCCCCGTCCCTCGTGTCCTGACTTGGGCAAATCATTTCAAATTTTAAAGAAACATCCAAACTGGCTTAACTACCCCTCTATGCCACCACCCAAGGAAGGAGAGAGAATAACCGTCTCTTATATGGTGAAAACCTTGAAGGGAACCATTATAAGATCTTCACTGGCTCTCTAGACTTGACGTGTGTAATGATCAAAAAAATCCGCAAAACCTTGTTGGCTTGCATTGAAGTGTTCGCGCCTTCCAAAGCTACGGACTCAACACTCCTATCAACGGAAGTCACCGCAATGACATATGATTTGTCAAAACAGCCATCTCCAGAGGTCTTGCATTTACTATATCAAAGAATCATGTTTTTGCCCAGATATCACATGCAGGCTTTTGAGGAAGCTTTCTACACGGGATTCTTCATATACGATAGCAAAATATTCGGTCCAACAGTCACTTTGGGGATTATAAGGTACGAATCATACCTAAAGTTGCTAAAGCCACCAGGCTTCCATTGGCAGAAGGACAACTTTCGCTGAAGCAGAAGAGCAAGACCCGTCATGTCAGGGATGACATGGACGCGGAAGGGGGGAGTGTTGACGACGAAACACGGAAGAAGTTTTTCCAACTAATTATATCATTATTTTGGAAACGGAAGGACATTTTTTGTAATACTTGAGTAGCAATTAGGTTTGGTGGGAACAAGCCTCTAAGGAGGAATGTATATAAGTTCAATTTTGTAACCCTAAGCCTAATTTTTGAATTAATCAATTTCATATTTCATTGTGCATTGTGTCTAAGAGAGAGTGAGAGAGAGAGTGTGTGATTTCTTCTCTTCCCTACGCGCCCTGCGCCCTACAGAAGGTCCATTGCGAAAGTGACACCGCCAACGTGTTAGCAACAACAAGGGTTTCCATCCAACGCCGAGAGTGTGTGATTCCAATGACGTCGCGAAGCGAGCTCCTATGAGCTTTCGGGTGAGTTTTCTTGCAAACCGTGTATCTGTTTGATGAGTTCTTTGTACCTATGAGTTCACAGGGAGTAGAGCTACGCGCTACGACCATGTGCAACGAAAAATGGTAACCTGTAATTTGATGCCTGAGGAGAGTATATCCTGTGAGTTTCGTGACATTTCGAATGCATTTGGCCTAGTTTCGGATAACATGAGCATCATAGGTTGGATTGCTTTCACTAGTGCATAAGAACGCTTAGATTTGATTTCCTCGATTAGAGATTGTCTTAGAAGGTCGAGAAGGTGGTTGACACCCATCTTCTTGTTTCCATGTGCCTACATGTTAAGCTTCGTCCTCGGCCGACATAGACTTGTTGGTTTTGTTCTCGCTATGCTAATGTCCGCTTGCGGCGTATCCGCCAACAGGGTCTGAAAATAGAAGGGACTCACCAACCCTAAAGGAGGGGGAACACAACTTTTTTGGAGTGGACAAGGAGAGTTTTGGCAATTGAAGAGACATTTTTGGAGCAGGAGGAGCGTGGGAACAAGCAGGAGAAAGAGGAGGGCGCTCTCGATTGGCAAGAGCTCTCTTGCAAGGAGAGTGTGTAGTGGTGGGGAGCATAAGCGGAGCTTCGCCGTTGCTTTCTTCTTCATCATCGTAAAAAGCTTTACATTCATCGAGCATCGGCAGACGCTCGATTTCAGTGCAGGCTAAATTAATTTGGCTTTGCTTTTGTAAGGGAGCTTAAACTCCTTAATCTATAATTAATCAGGTTAACGGTGTCGTTAACGACACTGCCTTTGCAATCGTGAGTCAGTTCTTGTCTCAGGGGTATCAAATTCAGTTGTTTTTGTGCTTTGTTTCCATTTCAAAGAGGTTACTAGTCAATTGTGCGGTGTGGTGCATCTTTTCTTTCTCTCTTCTCTCACAACTAGCAGCCCGACGTTGACCCAACTCGCCTTTCAAATCCCTTGCCCTTCGACAACGGTTGCACCAGCTTTAGTTTCCACTTACAATCACATTGGGCTTTTAATGGGAGATTGTTGGATAAAGGCCCTATGGCTGGCCCCGTGGCCATCCCTAACCCCCCCACGAACTCTTACCAACCTTTTGTATTCTTCTCCTATACATAAGAATAAAAAAAGCACACACACAACTCCTTCCAAGCCGTGTGTTTACCCTGAATAGTCTTCTCTCCTCTTCTCCTTCCCCCTTCCTGCACGCACTAACACATGGATCCACTCCCCATAGTGCCAAAGGAGGACATCAGTGCCACAGATAGGGCTAGTAACGCCTTCTCAAAGGCTGTTCCTATTGAACACAAAGTGAAACTCTGTCCAACTGTTTGATAGAGTCGTTTAATCAAAGGCTTAAAGTGAGAAGGTTTAAAAAGAAATGTAAGCCAAGCTCTATGTAAGAAAGAAATCTCACATGTTGGCAGAGAATGCGTTGCATTCGACAAATGCATAAGGCGCCTTGAAGTAGAGAGTGGAGAATCTTGCACCACTGACATAGCAGCTCATGCAATGGCAAGGCAACATGTTTCGAAGCTTGGGCATAAGGTAGAGCTTGTTACTTGATGCGCACCGCCCCCCCCCCCCCTTCCCAAAAAAAGGGGCCGCCCTCACCCAAGGGGATAGAGGCTTCGTGCAGAAACGTTCGGCTGAGAGAGAGAGACGTGAGAGAGAGAGAGAGAGAGAGAGAGAGAGAGAGAGAGAGAGAGAGAGAGAGAGAGAGAGGACATCGTATGGATGCATGTAGAACGACTGGATAACCAAGGGAAAAGATATAAGAGAAGGGGAATCTCTCCATATTCCCCTAAAGAAAAAATTATGGGACATCTTCTAACTTCTTTGCGAAAACACTTTTCAATCGTACGTCTTCCCCGCTCATCTAATAATTTTACATTTTCTGAGCAGCTTCACTGAGAACATGACGGGAAAAGGATTCATTTCGGAGGGAGATGTGGCTCTTCTACTTCGCAGGTGTGTGTGTACCTCTGATTGTGTTTGCTAGCGTCCAACTTTAGTACGGTCAGTAACGCGGAAGGATACGGGATGATGATGATACGATGGCAGCGAGATTGTTGCTAGAAGAGCATTATTGTGCCAGCAGTGACGAGTAGAAACGACAGTGTGGATGAGGATGATGATGACTTCAAGAAGAGCATGCTTCTTCCAGCAGTGTTGACGACAGCTGACTTAAAGTCTCTCACATGTCATGATTGCTGGCTGGAGTGGATGTGGCTCAGATGGTGCATGAGAGGGTTTTGAGGGCGTGATTTTGCAGTAAAATGCTGCAGAGTTGAGGGCTCTTACATTCATGATTGTTGGTAGGAGGTCAATTTTTGCGAGAATGGGTATGCTGATGATTGAAGTAGGAGGCAGACTGCAAGCCACTAGCCTGTGTGCCCTGCAGGGCAAGTCAAGGAGGTGTTAGTTCAAATGGGTTACTGATTAGCTGTGAGTGAACCATGCCTTTTGAGTGCAATTTATGCTTCAGTCACAGCAGGGAGTGTTGAGAAGCATTTCAAATCAAGAAGACGCTGTTGATGCCGACACGAGAAGATTAGTTGCGAATGTTGCTTGAATAAAAGGGTCGCCTGCAAA
This sequence comes from Adiantum capillus-veneris, assembly GCF_014529385.1. Taxonomy (NCBI): domain Eukaryota; kingdom Viridiplantae; phylum Streptophyta; class Polypodiopsida; order Polypodiales; family Pteridaceae; genus Adiantum; species Adiantum capillus-veneris. The sequence continues at coordinate 143,640,253 of NC_140943.1, forward strand.
TAATATCTATATCTGATGCTCTTCATCATATCTGCATTTTTTTGCTTTGAATTTTCATAACCCAAGGCTTCTTTTAGAATGCACCTTAATCTGCTTTTTATTTTTGTGGTTTTCTTTTATAAATTTGTCTCCTCTGGATATGAAGATTCAAATTACACTTTGCAGCTTATGCAATCTTTTCTTCTGATTGTTCAGAAGATAAAGTCCTTATGAGCCATGACCTTCTAAGGTTGTTTGTCTCTTCCAGGGATGTGTTTCAGCCAATCGCATGTATTTACTTTTGTAAATTTGTTTCCTCTGGATATGGAGTTTCAAATAACATTTTGCAGTTTTTAAACTTATGCAATCTTTTCTCTGATTGTCCAGAAGATAAAGTAGTTATGAGCCATGACCTTCTAAGGTTGTTTGTCTCTTCCAAGGATGTGTTTCATCCAACCGCGTGTTATATGTGTGGGACAATGTACTTGTCTCCTTAGTTTTCAATGCCAATGTGAATCTATGGAGTTTGCTCTCCACCTCTAAAGTTACGACAGAAACTCATTGCGTAGGTCTTTGTATTGATGTATGCTTGTGTGTGTATGCATGGTGTGGGAGCCTATATTTGGTACCTAGTTCTACACCCACTATTGGGCATTGATGTTGTAGTATTTAGTCAATACTATGCATGTCAAATTGCATTAGAAGGGTGTGGTGAGAAGGGATAATGTGAGAGAGAGAGAGAGAGAGAGAGAGAGAGGGGGGGCGGATAATGCCCGATGTTCGAGCTATTAGGTTCTACCAGCTGCCCAACGTCTCTTGGTGGAAGTGCCTATGTTTCAGAAGCCGCTGTGATCCTCTCTCTGCTTAGCTTGCTAGGGCACTTTTATTCTCTTTAGGAGAGGTTTTTACCCTGGCTTTTAGTTTTTATAGTTGCCATATGGCTAGTTATTTCGAAATTGTATAGTTTCCAGATTATTGCCTTTGGACCTGCTTTGGAATCATCGATTTACTTGCTCGATTAATCGGCAACGTATTTAGCAATTGCATCTAGATCCACCTAGGACCTCATAGATGCCCGATTAATTAATCCTTATTGCAATCACGTCTGTCGAGATCTTTCAAACCGAAATGCTGCAGTCATTTCGTCTATCAGTTCCTGCACGTAGACAAGTCAAGAACAAATCAGTATCATATTATCGGGAATTCCAGTTCATAAAGTCATACAGCAGAATACTGTCAGCTCACAGTATCCTTGAAACTCAAAAGAGACATCAGTGACTTTAGTATCAAAAATCGGGGCAATCTGTTGACAAAGAAGTGGAGCGACTCCCCTCCTGTGCATACCCACTGCACCAAATTCCGCCCAGCTGAGTTTGGGGTTCAATTTGGAATAGACTATGCTAAACCAAATGCTTCAAGGTAAAGGTTCACAATTTGAGGAGTATCTGCCAGGTCCTCTTGCTCCATCCACTTCGCATCCAATGCGGGATAGTTCTTGAATTTAACCAAGAACCGCCTTATCATTTTACCTTTTATCTTTCTATCTTTATGTGCCAAAATCTGTTCTGGAACGAGTATCTCCTCGTTTTCCTCCACTTCGGGTTGCTCATCTGGCTCCCCGTCATCGGGCACATCGCCTTTAAAAGGCTTCAAGAGACTCACATGAAAAGCATTGTGAATCCTCCAAGTTTTGGCAGCTTCAATCGAAAGGAGACATCATTTATCTTTTGGGAATCTGGAAAGGTCCATAGTATTCATGCTAAGCTTTGGAAAAAGCCGCTCCTTTCTCTTTTTCTTTCTCAGGCGTGCCTTCTTAAAACGTAAGAGCACCCAATCGTTCTCCTTTAATTTCAAGTCGCGACGATGTCGATCTGCTGCCTTTTTGTGTCTTTCTTGAGATTTCTGCAAAGCCTCCCAGACCTTGGCAAAAGCCGTGTCCAAGTCTCGTGTGTACTCGTCGGCTTCAAAGATATTATCTTTTGTGCTTAGGAAGGGTGGAACCTTCGTAGCACCTTCAATAATCTCAAATGGTGCCTTCCCCGTCGAAGAGTGAATCGTGTTTTTGTAGGCAAATTCCACCAAGGGCAAATACTTTTCCCATTGAGTCTTCTGATCCGAGATGTAAGACTTCAATAAATCCAGTAGGACTGATGTGACAGACTTGGACACTCCAAGTCAAGAATCAATCACCACAGCACCAAATAACCACTTCAAAACAATTCACAGATCACAATAGATTTGCACTGGCCCGGCGGAGTTCCGTGCCTAGAGATATTGGCCCCAAAGACTGGCGCCCCTTTCGGTATTTCTTTATGTATTAAATCAATGTCAAAGTACAAAGAGCTGTTAGGGTTTCACTCTCAGACTCTGGGTCCAGATGCTCTGAGAAGTGAGCCCTAAACCGTGTATTTAAAGGTTACAAGGGATGCCCAAAAGCAGAGCCCCAAAAGCTTTGTAACAAACTGGTGACGTGTCAAAGCCTAAAGAATGGAGTCAACGTACAGATGTGGCCGAGGGGCCTAAACCCTAATTTTGGAAACCCTAATTGCTGAAACCCTAATTCTGGAAACCCTAACCCAAAAACCTGCAAACCCTAATTTCTGCAAGAAACCCTAATTGCTGCAAAACCTAATTCTGAAAACCCTAACCCTAAAACCTGCAAACCCTAATTTCTGCCAGAAACCCTAACCCTAAGGCAGCAGACAAATTCCAAAAATTGTGCTGACATGATGACGTGGTAGGCTGTACAGATTTCCGCGTTTTGCGCTGGTTGATGACGTGGCAGGCTGTACGGATTTCCGTAAATTGCGCTGACAGCTTTTGGCATTGCTTTTAGGACCAGAAGCTTTTGAGTTTGAAAGCTTTTCATGTAAATTGCTTATTAGGCCAAGGGCCTTTAAATATGAGGCTAGGACTTATTCTTTGGCATGCTTCAGTACGAAGGTGCAGAGTCTGGAGTACCGGCTTGTACTTTGATGATGTAATATAAAGAAATACCGAAAGGGGCGCCAAGGTTTGGGGCCAATACTCTCTGGGGTGGAATTCCGCCACTCCGTGTCGCGTGTCGTCTCTCTCTCTTTCAGTTCAGTTGTTATTGAAGTGCTAAAAGTTTGTTCAGTCTGCTCTTCTCTATTGGCACGTGGTGTCCGCCTTGTGACAAGCTTTCAGTTCAAAAGCAGTAAAAATTCTCTCTCTCTCTCTCTCTCTCTCTCTCTCTCTCTCTCTCTCTGAGTAAGTAAAATAAAGCAATAAACTCTCTCTCTCTCTCTATCCTTCTCAAATTGCGTCGCCCATGCTGGCTGCTTTTCACCTACGCAAACTGCGTCGCAAATCTCGGAAATTTGTACACTGCTGCCACTTGGTATATCAGCTGCAAGATTAGGGTTTCCAGCCACTTTAGGGTTTCAGCTAGCTGTTAGGGTTTTTGAAAATTAGGGTTTTTGGCAGAAATTAGGGTTTCTGTTGTCGGTAGCCACGTCATCACTTCGTGACATACCCCCCTCTTGAAAGCATTGTGATCGACCGCGATTACACCTGCAAAACCGACAGAAGTCACAAACCGTCTTAGCAGACACTGACTGTTAGTACCTACGTACTAGGAACACACATCTAGCACTGTACCAAATCGACAATCACATCACAGGACATCACAGGACATCACGTGACATTCAACATTCATTCGGATCTTAGAACACGATTTATCGGCAATGTAGCTAGCAATCGCATCTAGGTCCAATTGGGACCTCATCGATGTCCGATTGACTAACCCCTATTGCAACCATGTCTATTCGAGATCAATCAGATCAAAATGCTGCAGTCATTTCGTCTCTCAGTTCTTGCACTTAAAAGAAGTCAAGAACAAATCCGTATCATAATTAGGAATTCCATTTCATTAAAGTCATACAGCAGAATACTGTCAGCTTTCAGTATCCCTGAAGCTCAAAGAGACAACAGTGACTCTAGTATCTAAATCAAGGCATCTGTTGACAAAGGAGCGGAGTAACTCCCCTCTTGTGCATCCCACTGCACCAGATCTCCGGCCAAGCTGAATTCTGGGTTCCGTTTGGAGTAGACTATGCTAAACCAAAAGCATCGAGGTAAAGTTTCACAATATGAGGAGCATCTGCTAGGTCCTCCTCCTCCATCCACTTCGCATCCACTGCAGGATAGTTCTTGAACTTAATTAAGAACCGCCTTCGGACTTTACCTTTAGTCTTCGTATCCTTATGTGCCAAAATTTGTTCACGAACAAGGATCTCCTCGTTTTCTTCCACTTCGGGTTGCTCATCAGGCTCCCCATCATCAGGCACATCACCCTTAAAAGGTTTCAAGAGACTCACATGGAATGCATTGTGAATCCTCCAAGTATCTGGCAGTTTCAATCGGAAGGAGACATCATTTATCTTTTCAGTGATCTGGAAAGGTCCGTAGTATCGCATACTAAGCTTTGGAAAAAGCGTCTCCTTTCCCTTTTTCTTTCTAAGGCGTGCCTTCTCAAAATGTAAGAGCACCCAATCATCCTCCTTCAATTTCAAGTCGCGACGATGGCGATCCGCTGCCTTTTTCTGTCGTTCTTGAGACTTCTGCAAAGTCTCGCGAACCTTGGCAAAAGCCGTATCCAAATCTCGTGTATATTCATCCGCTTCAAAAATCTTATCTTTCGTCCTTAGGAAGGGTGGAACCTTCGTAGCACCTTCAACAATCTCAAATGGCGCCTTCCCCGTCGAAGAGCGTATCATGTTATTGTAGGCAAATTCCACCAAAGGTAAGTACTTTTCCCATTGAGTCTTGTGATCTGAGATATAAGACTTCAATAAATCTAGAACCACTGAATTTGCAATCTCAGATTGCCTATCAGTCTGCGGGTGGAACGATGACGAGAACTGCAACCGCGTGTCAATGTTCTCCCAAATTGCCTTTCAAAACAAACTCGTAAATCTGGGGTCTCTGTCGGAGACAATCGTCTTAGGCATGCCATGTAATCTGAAGATCCGTGCCACAAACAGTTTCGCTAAGTGATCCGGCTTGACTGTTTTCTTTACTGGAATGAAATGAGTCTGTTTGCTAAATTTGTCAATAACAGTCCAGATACCATTGTGACCACTTTGTGTTCTTGGGAGATCAAAAATGAAATCCATTGCAATACTTTCCTAGGGGCGGGTGGGTATGGGTAAAGGCTGTAACAATCCCTGTGCCTTATGCCTGTCAAACTTGACGTTCTGGCATACTAAGCAACTGCGTACAAACTCTTCCACATCCTTTTTGAGTCTCAACCAAAAGAAGTATCTCTCTACCCTCTTCATGGTGGTAGCAATGCCGCGATGACCCGTAAAAGGTGGACAGTGGCATTCAGTCATAACCTTTTTCCTCAACGGCTGTGTAACGCACAACATGGTTTTTCTCATCAAGTAGCCTTCCCGAATGGAGTATCCTGCTACTGTCTCCCCATCCTGTATCCGTGTGAAAATATCTACAAAATCTGTATCTGTGGCATACTGATCGACCATATACTCAAAGCTCCTAGATGTATCGTGGAAATAGCCAGAACAAACGGCTTTTGAGACAAAGCATGTGCCACCACATTCTTCTGTCCCTGCACGTGGACAATCTAGAAGTGAAACTGTGACAAGATGTTCGCCCACTGCATCTGCTTTTCCGAAAGCTGCTTCTGTGACAAGAAGTAGCGCAAACTCTGAGGGTTTGTAAAGACAGTAAAATTGGCTCCGAGTAGGTAATGCTGCCACTGAGTAAGAGCATGGATAACCGCCAAAAGCTCTTTCTCATAAATCTGTGCTGTCATCTCCGGCCTAGAGAACAATCGGCTCTCGTAAGCAATGACATGGCCTTCTTGCATCAAGATCGCACCCAGACTACGACCACAAGCATCACAATATACTTCGAATGACTTCTGCAAGTCCGGCAAAGTCAAAATTGGTCCCGTATTCAATTTCTCTTTCAATGTCTGAAAGGCAGTCACCTCTATGGATCCCCACGAGAAAGGGACTCCTTTCTGTGTCAAGATATGCAAAGGGGAAGCACCCTCTGCAAACTTTCGTACGAACCGCCTGTAGTACGAACAGAGTCCGAAGAAGCTTGTAACTTCATGGACATTCTTCAAATCGGGCCAATCACGTATAGTCTCTATCTTGGCCGGATCCATTTGCACTCCTGCTGCTGAGACAATGTGTCCCAAAAAGTGTATTTTTGGTAGAAAAAATTCACTTTTCTTTGCATTAATCACTAACTTGTGATCATTATAGTCTCTATCTTGGCCGGATCCATTTGCACTCCTGTTGCTGAGACAATGTGTCCCAAAAAGTGTATCTTTGGTAGGAAAAATTCACTTTTCTTTGCATTAATCACTAACTTGTGATCTCGTAATGCCTGAAAGACCTGAAGCAGATGATCTCTGTGTTCTGCCTCATTCTTGGAGAAAACAATGATGTTGTCAAAGAAAGTGCCAACAAATAGCTTGTACTCTCGAAAAATCTTGTCCATCATCCGGTTAAATGTCGCAGGAGCATTGGTTAAGTCAAAAGGCATCACCAAAAACTCAAATAACCCAAAAGTAGTCCGAAAGGCTGTCTTGTAGACGTCTCTCGGTGCGATTCGGATGTGATGATATCCACTCTTCAGGTCAATCCTGCTAAAGCACGAGGATCCCCGTAACCTGTCGAGTATATCATCGATCTTAGGAATCAATAATTTGTTCTTGATGGTGATTTTGTTGAGAGCTCTATAATCGATGCACATTCTCCAAGATCCGTCTTTCTTTAAAACCAACAACATTGGAGAGCAATACGGTGACGCACTAGGCTTGACAAGACCCTTCATAATCTCTTCGTTCTGTGCTCGGCTCACACGGTAAGGTGGCCGGTTCGGTGATGTGCTTCGAGGTATCAAATCAATGGTATGATCTTCAGGACGAGCGGGTGGTAACTCGCCTGGCAGGCCCTCTGAGAAGCAATCGGCATGAGAATGGAGAAAATCTTGGCGTTCTTTATCAAGATCATACATATTTGTCCTATCCTCATCACTCAATTCTTTTATAATGATCGAGTAAACAAACAGACTGGATTTCATTAATTTTGAAATGGCCGAAGCCGATACAATAGGGACAGACTCGCCCTTAAGTTTATATCAAGTACAATGGTTCTGCCCTTCTCTGTGGTTAATGTCGCTTTCCTCGCCTGATAGTCGACCACGGCGTTGTTCTTGTGGTACCAGGGAATTCCCAAGAGAACATCACAACCTTCCAAAGGCATTATGTAAAAGTCCTCATGCCCCAAATATCCCTGACAATGCAACCGAAGTTTGCCAATGACAGGTGTAATGGCTACGTCCCTGCCGGATGCTGCTAGAACAGCCTCCGCAAGTGGTCCCATCCGATTGGGAGTGATCTCGAGTCGCGCCGCCAATTCCGGTGAAATGAAGTTGGCCTTGGCTCCTCCATCAAAGAAGATCAAGGCCTCTTGATCTTTCACTTTGCCCCAAGCTCGACAAAGTTCTGTACTCTCGTCCATGGTGTTGGGATCGGTACCCACATAATCTGGAACTAGTCGTGTTTTCATCTTGCCTTTTCGTCCACGTTCCTCAGCTGCTTCCGAACTCTTAGGCCTGTCGTCGTCCTTATCATTTTGTTCTTTCTGTGCCTTTTTAGGGCACTTCGGGGAGATATGTCCATGTTCCCCGCATCCAAAGCACTTCCCCTCCTTGATGAATCGAGCTCGCTCTTGAGGAGTAAGCTTGGGTCGTGCATCCTTTTCTCTGGGTTGCTCTTTTTCTTTCTACTTTCATTCCCAGAAGTTTGTTCGGCTCGTTGTGTCATGGCCTCATCTGTGGGGTAGGTCAGTCTGCCAGAGTGAATGGCAAAGCCCCGCTTCGCATGACTCATCAACTCTTGAATAGAAGCCGACTTCTGTTTCAAGGAGTGATCTCGGATCTCTGTAGGTAGACCCAAGGTAAACCGCTCAATCTGTTCTCTGAACGAGTTCTTCTTGAATGAAGAGGCTGGTAGAAAAGAGCTCCAGAATCTCTCACAGTAAGCATTGATTGTATCTTTCTTGGTCATCCGAAGATGGTTCCAAGCAGCTCGTATATCTCGTTCATACTCTTGCATTAACCAAGAAGAAATAAAAAGCTTCTTAAATTTTAGCCATTTAACTGGCGCAATCTTGTTTAAAAGAAGCGTGGACCACCAAGTACGAGCATTCCCCTTAAAGTAAGAGGCAGCTCTCCGAATCTTGGAGTGCTCTGAGTAGCGTCCTCCCGCGAAAGCGATGTCAAATTGTTGTATAAAAGACAAAGCCTTCGAAGCATCTGAGTATCCTGAAAAAGTATCAAACTTGATCGAGTGGCCACCTTCCTTAAACTCTCGGACTTTCTTGCTTTTATCTTCGAGAAAGTCATACTGGTTGCCTTTATAAAAATTCTTCTCGTTCGCATAAAAGTTTCCGTCGTCGGAATCTGAGCTGTTTGTAGACGAGTCCTCAGTAGAACTGTTAGTCTCTGGGTGAGATTTAGCTTTCTTTGCCTTTTTCTTGCCCTTTCCGAAGCGTTGTTTCTTGCTTTGCTTTTTACCTTTTCTGTCTTCGCTCGAATCTGAAGAGCTAGAAGAACTGTCAGAAGAAGAAGAAGAAGAACTTGGTACTTCTTCAAAGTGAACACGCTTCTTCTGTTTCTTTGCTTTGTCAAATGTCGACTGACGACCCAAACAACCCGGGAAGTCAGTGCCTTTCTTCTGCTTTTTGCCGTGCTTTTTGGTTTTCTTTTACGCGTCAAAAAGCTGAGCAATCCGTGCATCAACCACCTCTTCTAGTTCCTTCTCTGTATACTGTTTGTGATCAGAAGGTTTCTTGAGAGCGGGTTTTAGGGGTGGTGTAGTGGTTTTTTGCCACTGCGCATGCACTTTCTGAAAAGAAGTCTCTCTCATATATTTTGCCAATTTCGGATCCTTCGCAAAACTGAGCATCATCTTTGTTGCATCGCCGATCAATTGACGATGCTTCATCTCTCTTTGCTCCGCCTGAGTAGGCTGAGGCGGGCCATATTCTCTTCCGGAATCTTCGTTGTGATCCCTACCCGCATCTCCAGATGCAGAGGGAGTCGACTCGTCCTTACATGAAGCCATAGGTGCCGCGGAAAAAAATTAGGGATCGGATTTCCCGTAGAAGGGAAATCTGCCGTGCTCTGATACCACTGTAACAGACTTGGACATTCCAAGTCAAGAATCAATCACCACAGCACCAAATAACCACTTCAAAACAATTTACAGATCACAATAGATTTGCACTGGCCCGGCGGAGTTCCGTGCCTAGAGATATTGGCCCCAAAGACTGGCGCCCCTTTCGGTATTTCTTTATGTATTAAATCAATGTCAAAGTACAAAGAGCGGTTAGGGTTTCACTCTCAGACTCTGCGTCCAAATGCTCTGAGAAGTGAGCCCTAAACCATGTATTTCAAGGTTACAAGGGATGCCCAAAAGCAGAGTCCCAAAAGCTTTCAGTTCAAAAGCAATAAAAATTCTCTCTCTCTCTCTCTCAGAGTAAGTAAAATAAAGCAATAAACTCTCTCTCTCTCTATCCTTCTCAAATTGCGTCGCCCATGCGGGCTACTTTTCACCTCCGCAAACTGCGCCGCAAATCTCGGAAATCCGTACACTGCTGCCACGTGGCATATCAGCCGCCAAATTAGGGTTTCCAGCCACTTTAGGGTTTCAGCCAGCAGTTAGGGTTTCTGAAAATTAGGGTTTCTGGCAGAAATTAGGGTTTTTGCTGTCGGTAGCCACGTCATCACTTTGTGACAAGTGAATTTGCAATTTCCAATTGCTCATCGGTCTGCGGGTGGAAAGATGACGAGAATTGCATCCGCGTGTCAATGTTCTCCCAAATAGCCTTCCAAAACAAACTCGTGAATCTAGGGTCTCTGTCGGAGACAATTGTCTCAGGCATGCCATGTAATCTGAAGATCTAGGCCACAAACAGTCTCGCTAAGTGAACTGGCTTGACTGTTTTCTTCACTGGAATGAAATGAGCTTGCTTGCTAAATCTGTCAATAACAGTCCAGATACCATCATGCCCACTTTGTGTTCTCGGGAGATCAAAAATGAAATCTATTGCAATACTTTTCCAGGGGCGGATGGGTACGGGTAAAGGCTGTTACAATCCGTGTGCTTTATGCCTGTCAAACTCGACCTTCTGGCATACCAAGCAACTGCGTACAAAATCGTCCACGTCTCTCTTGCATCTCGGCCAAAAGAAGTATTTCTTCACACCTTTCAAGGTGGTAGCAATGCCGCGGTGACCCGTAAAAGGTGGATAGTGGCATTCAGTTAGAACCTTTTCCCTTAATGGCTGTGTAACGCACAACATGGTTTTCTTCATCAAGTAGCCATCCCGAATGGAATATCCTGTCACTATCTCCCCATTCCGTATCCGAGTGAAAATATCTGCAAAATCTGTATCTGTGGCATACTGATCGACCATATCCTCGAAGCTCTTGATGTATCGCGGAAATAGCTAGAAGCAATGGCTTCCGAGACAAAGCATCTGCCACCAAGTTCTTCTGTCCTTGAACATGGACAATCTGGAAGTGAAACTGAGACAAGATGTTCGCCCACCGCATCTGCTTTTCCAATAGCTGCTTCTGTGACAAGAAGTAGCGTAAACTCTGGTGTGAAGACCGTAAAATCGGCTCCGAGTAGGTAATGTCGCCTCTCGTAGGCAATGACAATGGACATGGCCTTCTTTCATTAAGACTGCACCCAGACTACGACCACAAGCATCACAATATACTTCAAATGAATTTTGCAAATCCGGCAAAGTCAGAACTGTCGTGTAGTCAATTTCTCTTTCAATGTCTGAGAGGCAGTCACCTGTGTGGGTCCCCACAAGAAAGGGACTCCTTTCTGTGTCAAGATATGCAAAGGGGAAGCAACCTCTGCAAACTTTCTAATGAACCGACGGTAGTAAGAACATACCCAAGAAGCTTCTAACTTCATGGACATTCTTCAAATCGGACCAATCACGTATAGTCTCTATCTTGGCCGCGTCCATCTGCACTCCTGCTCTGCTGAGACAGTGTCCCAAAAAGTGTATCTTGAGTAGGAAAAATTCACTTTTCTTTGCATTAATCACCAACTTGTGATCTTGTAATACCTGAAAGACCTGTAGCAGATGTTCTCTATGTTTTGCCTCATCCTTGGAGAAGACAATAATATTGTCAAAGAAAGTGCCAACAAATAGTCTGTACTCTCGAAAAATCTTGTCCATCATTCGGTTAAATGTCGTTGGAGCATTGGTAAGGCCAAAAGGCATCACCTTAAATAAACCAAAGGTCGTTCAAAAAACTGTCTTGTAGGTATCTTGTCACAGGGACGTGGCAGTTGTTAACTATGTCACAAGGACGTGGAAAATGCTAACTTTAGTTGTTGGTTTCTTTCCAATGGGTTTTGTTTTATTTTTGAGACCCTCTTCTTGAAGTAGCAAACGGTCGGACATTGCATGGCCAATGTGAACGGTAGTTTCACCCGTAGATGGGCAGTGGTCGGCACTTGAATTTGTATGGTAAGAGGATGTCTAGGCTCAGAGTAGGATCATATAGGTCCCCCCGTTGCACTTAGCAAGTTGGTGGATACTAGGAAGTGAACTCAATAAAGGCTTAAAGTCAAGGTGTGACTACCAATAGAAAGTATCCGACAGTTGGGCCACATTGCACTTTTGGATGCGGTCCCAATGAGGATAGATGGTCAGATGACCACAGGGAGCCCAACGGAATCATTTTCTAAAATTTAGGGAACTGCTATTTTGGGCCCGAAATGTGTTCGCGTCATTACCTCTGGTATGACTAGGGGAACACTTTACTACTCTGCCCCGAAGTCAACTGGGTGACCAGTCGGGAGGTTTTTAAGCGGCGAACCCGAAACGGGAAAATGCTTGTAAATGCACCAAGTGTCAACTTTTCATGCACTTTCCTCCTACAGAAAAAAGGGCGCTGAATTTCATGTTGGGAGAGGCCTCATTTGCTCTCTATCACAGGTTAAGAGCTATGGATTGCTTCCTTTCCCTCTTATGTACAATGCAGTGCTAGGAGTGATGCCCTGCACGCTACACACTCCTCTCTCTCCCCTATGAGCATTATGTTATGCCCCTCTAGTGGGCTTTTCATTTGACCAATGTACAGTTATGTGGGTTCATTCGCGATTGCTGAGGCAAGAGCCTCTTGCATAGGTACTGGATTAGCTAGTGGCTAATCCCCCGCAGGTACAGGTGAATTTGGAGAGGTTTCACGTGAGAAATCTCGTCCAATTCAAAGGGCAAGTAGCCCTTCAGGAGCTCGAGGTCTTGCTACAGACGCGACCGGCACGCGAAACGGAGCCGAGAACAGAGAATTACAGCCCTGCTGTGTATTTTTGCAGGTTTAGGGTTTCGGCCCTAAACGGACCCTAATACCCCCAGGAGGTTCGGGGACTGTTGTACAAGTAAACTGGCGCATTTTCGGGGCAGAAAACAGAGAATTCAGCGTGCTGCAGATTCTCGCCAGGTTTTGCAAAGTGTCCGTATGCGTCGGGAAAGTCACCTATTGCGTGGGGATACCGACTATGAAGCGTCCTAGTACAGTTATGCTACCAAAATTGGGCCAGAACAGGTGTTTCTTAGCCTAGATTGTGCCGGGCAGCTTGTAGGAGATCACAGGTTTTATTCCCTCCGTTAAAGAATAAAGAAATACCGAAAGGGGCGCCAATTTTGGGGCCTATAGGTTGTCGGCGTCTGCTCGGAGCATTCTAGCTTCCGAGCCGTGTGTGTACTTAGGTGTTAATCCCCGTTACAGGTTACCTTTGCAAAGTACTCTGTGTGTGTTTAAAGTAAAGAATTTCGGGTGAAAGCCAACGCCCACCGCCCTACGGGCCGGTTTTATGGTTCTGTTGCCGGGACATCAATCACTTTTTCCTCAAAGAGTGAGCCTCGGTTGTTTTGGGTAATGACACAGAGTGCAGGAACGCGGGATTACACTATGGCCGACAAGGGGAAGGGCATTATGGAAGAGGGTTCCTCTTCAAAGGACAGGTAGGAGATCCTTATGGTTTTCGAGATTGGCGAGAGCTCACGGCCATGTCAGTCTGTACCTCTTGTCAACATGAATGTCCCTCCAGTAGTACAGGGCTTTATGACTGGGCAACTTGAGGATGATGCGTTCAAGACTCAGTTAGTTGTCGCGGTGAATGTCTTTTCGCAGTTGGTGCAGAATCCAAGGTTTATGGAGTTCTTGCAAGCCCCACTAGTGCAACAACAAAATAGACAACCTACGCCGCGTACGGAGCTTGTTGATGCTCAAGCCCAGGTACTTCATTCGGCTCAGGAGGAAAGGGAACACTCGCATGTTGCGGAGTCAGGGGCTCCAAAACAGGTTCCTCCTCTGCTTGAAGAGGTGGCTAGAGTGCCTATTCCACAGGTTATGCTAGTTCAGCCCGCCACCTTTCAGAGCTAGCATGCTGTCTTGAATGGACAAGGAACTGGATACCAAGCTATGCATTAGTTTTTCCAGCACCCACGGTACATCCTGGGTATTTTGGGGGTGGATCAGTGTTCCAAAGTATGGCTGGTTATGCGCCTGGAAGTCAGCCGTACATGCCAGGAACAGTGTTTGGGGGTATGCAAGGCATTATGCCAAACCCCATGTATGGTAGTATCGGCATGCAACAAGGTTTTCACTGCAACCAGGGCCAGTTTGGGGTGCCACAGGGTCATTTTGGCATGGCTGGTTTTTCTGGACAGCAGCTAGATATCGCACCTCTGATGCAAAATGTGAATGGCCAAGATGTGCCGATCATGCCTACTACAGTGCCCATGTTGCAGACCATTCCGTATGACAACTTGGGGGCACTAGAGAAGCCGAAGGCTTACAAAGAAGGTGGTGCAGCTATAAAGTTCAGTACCTTCAGTGGTTTCGAGGATAAGACAAAGGCCCTCACTTTCCTCCAGCAGTTTGATACAGCTTATGCGGAGTGTCACCAACGTGTGACTACTATCTATCCTTTTTGTTGATTTCTTTCTTATTATCTATTTACTTTCACTTTTTGGAAACACCCCTCGGGAAATCTAACTGCCTTGCATTGTATAGCTAGTGTGGAACTGTCCAGAGGGAGTCCAGGCCTGAGGGCAAGAGAGCACTAAGGTTGGACAAGGACTATGGTTAGCCAAGTGGGGTCATTGACTAGCCAAAGTGGAATCCTTTGCTACAGAGGCTACATTTCAATTTTGGGTGTGGCCACAGTGTACAAAGAGGGTCGGATGACCTAGAAAGATACAATGGCAGCATCTCCTAAAATTTAGGGAACTGCTATTTTGGGACCTGAAAATGTGTTGGCGTCATTACCTCCGGAATGACAAGGGGAACATTTTCTTACTCTGCCGTGAAGTCAACTGGGCAACCGGTTGGGATATTTTTAGGCGGCAACCCCGAAACGGGAAAATGCTTGTAAATGTGCCAAGTGGCACATTCTGGTGCACTTGCCTCATGCAACAAGAAGTGGCGCTGAATTTGAAGAAGGGAGAGCCTCATTTTCAGTTTTTGTCACAGGTTAAGAGCTATGGAGTGCTTGCTTTCCCTCCTATGTACAGTGCGGTTCCAGGAGTGATGCCCTGCACGCTACGCACTACCCTCTCTCTCTCCCCTTTGGCAGTATGTTATGCCCCTCTAGTGGGCTCTTCATTTGACCAATGTACAGTTGTGTGGGTTCATGCGCGATTGCCGAGGCAAGAGCCTCTTGCACAGGTATTGGATTAGCTAGCGGCTAATCCCCCCGCAGGTACAGGTGAATTCGGAGAGGTTTCACGCCAGAAATCTCGTCCTATTCAAAGGGCAAGTAGCCCTACAGGTGCGGGAGCTCGAGGACTTGCTATGGATGCGACCGGCACGCGAAACGGAGCCCGAAACAGTAAATTACAGCCTGCTGTGTATTTTTGCAGGTTTAGGGTTTTGGCCCTAAACGGACCCTAATACCCCCAGGAGGTTCGGGGACGCAAGGGGACCGCTGTACAGGTGATCTGGCGCATTTTCAGGGCTGAAAACAGAGAATTCAGCGTGCTGCAGATTCTCGCCAGGTTTTGCAAAGTGCCCGTATGCGTCGGGAAAGTCGGCCAATGCGTGGGAATACTGACTGTGAAGGGTTCTAGTACAGTTATGCTGCCGAAATCGGGCTGGAATAGTGGAAATTCAGCCGAGTTTGTGCGGGGCAGCTTGTTGGGAACCACAGCGTTTATTCCCTCTTTTGAACAATAAAGAAATACCGAAAGGGGCGCCTAAGTTAGGGGCCAATCTGGTGTCCGTCTACTCATACAGGTGCAATCTAGCAGCCTGTATCCCTCTCCCCTTTGTTGTGTCTTGAAAGTACAGGTAAAATAGACGACTAATAATGGGTGAAAGCTAAATCAAGGTTTAAAGTAAAGTCTACCGCCCTTTTTGGATTGAACAGGCCGGTTTCATGGTTCCATCGACGGGATTAAATCACTTTTTCCCATAGAAGTGAGCCTTGGTCAGTTTAGGCTTGAAGACACAGGGGATCATAGACTAGACACAGGGAATTGCATTTATGGCTGACAGACCAGATGATGTGACTGAAGAGGTCTCCTCTTCACAGGGTCAACAGACACATGAAGTGGGTGAGTCCTCAAGACCACCACAGATAGATGACGATATATTCAGGACCCAGTTGGCTACTGATGTGGCTATGTTCACACAAGTAATGCAGAATCCGAGGTTTTTAGCCTTTCTGCAACCTCCTGTTCCGTCTCAGCAAGTTGGGTCACTGGATCATATTCAAAAGCCTGTTAAGGCTCGAGCACAGGTGATTCATACCGCACAGTCAATGGAAACACTTGTACATTTGACGGAGAACATGCAGTCTCCACAACCTATGCCTAAGGTGCAAGAATAGGTGGCTGAGATGCCAGTTTTTCAAGCTGTACCAATTCAGCCCGCCACCTTTCAGCAGCCTATAGCTGGTTCTAATGGGCAGGGAAGCAACTTATAGGCTATGCAACAAGTCTTCCCACCACCTTCAGTACACCCTGGCTATTTTGGAGGTGGATCGGTATTCCAGAGCATGGCTGGTCATGCACCTGGAAATTAGTTTTACACGCCAGGAACAGTGTTTGGGGGTGCTCAAACGATGATGCCTAACCCCATGTACAGTGTCATGGGCATGCTACCAGGTTTTCAGAGCACTCAGGGCCAATTTGGGATGCCACAGGCAAATTTTGGTATGGCTGGAATTACAAATCAACAGCCAAATATGGCATTTCCAAGTCAAGTTAATAGCGGCCAAGGAACACAGATGAACCCTAATAGTGTTCCCATGTTTCAGTCACTTCCATATGACAATTTAACGCCGCTAGAGAGGCCAACTCCGTACAAAGAAGGTGGCAAAGGTGTGTCATTCACGACCTTTACAGGGTTTGATGACAGGAAGAAGGCTCTTTCATTCCTCCAGCAGTTTGACAAGGCCTATGCAGGGGGAAACTTTACAGAGGCTTCAAAGGTCCGCAAGGCAGCCACTTTCTTGACAGGGAATGCGGGACAATAGTGGACAACTTTATTGCTTCAAGGGCAAGCTCCGTCCACATGGATTTACTTCAAGCAGATTTTTGCAGCAGCATGGTTATCTGATGACTTTGAAGCAGATGTCATGACAGAATGGCACCAGCTAAATGCTGCCACTTGCAGAAATCTGGATGATTACAATCGGAAGTTTTGGAAAGCTCTACTTCCAGTAACTTCCTATAGGTTTGTGCCATTGACAGAACAGATTGAAAAATACTGTTGTGGCCTACCCAAAGGATTGAGAAAGTACTGCATGAAGACAAAAGTCACTACTTTGACGCAGCTCATCGAGGTAGCAAACACTGGCAATGGTTTGCTCAAGGGAGAAGATTGTGAATTTAACACTGGCGTCAAGGCAGGATCAGGCAAGAAAAATTCAGCTAAGAAGCACGTTCCCAATGAGTCTCCTAAAGGGACTCAGGAGTCGGCCAACGCAGGGAAAGACAAAGCTACGGCTGAATCAGAAAAAGGACCTGCAAAGAAATGGAAAAGACGTTTTCCTCGCAAGTCAGAAGAGCAAAAGAAGGTCCTGAGGACAGAAAACAAATGCTTTATATGTGAGCAGCCTGGCCACATTGCTTACAACTGTCCTACAAAGAAAAGGCCAGTTGATTCTGAAGACAAGGAGGACAGGAAAGGAAAGAAGCCCATGGCTGGTCTAGTGCCAGATATGGTGGGCGACAAGCCAAATTCAGATGCAAGTGAGCTTTGCAGAGCATGGGGAAAGGTCAGGGATCAAACAATGCTTATCTTCTTTGATCCAGGTGCCAAAGCCAACTTCATTTCCCCAGAATTGGCTTCAAAGTTGGGAATCAGACCTGAAGAGATGGGGTATACAGCAGAGGCAGGTTTGGCATGTCGTCGCCATACAGAGGCTGTGACACCCATCATCGGAAAGTTGCGTCTACATATCCAGTCCTATGTAGATGCTGAAGAATTTTACATCATGCCACTGGATGGATGTGATGTGTTGTTAGGTATTCCTTGGTTGTTTCGTGTACAGGGAATCCTGGATGCCTACAACAAAAAGATCACTGTACAGAGCAGGGGAAAGACTCACATTCTGGATGTAAAGCTTAAAGGGGAGTCTATTCCTACTGTATCAGTTTCTGCTATTACTTCTGTAATGAAAAAGCATCTTTCTGCGTACTTGGTTTTTGCACGTGAAGTGTCAGATTGTGATGAATCAAATTTATCTGTGCTAGATAAAGAAAGGTCAATGTTTTTACAACAGTATAGTGACTGCGTTTCTGATTCATTACCGTCTCAATTACCGCCAGAGAGACCCGAGGACCATGCGATAGATTTGGTGCCAGGCAGTAGCCCACCAAGTAAGCCTCCGTACAGGGTTAGTGCGGCTCAACAGAAAGAGATAATGGGCCAAGTACAGGAGTTGTTAGAAAAGGGGCTGATTCAGCCCAGTTCATCTCCATTCTGTTCTCCAGTGTTGTTGGTGCAGAAAAAGGATGGCTCATGGCGTATGTGCATCGACTACCGTGCACTGAACAAGAATACCATCAAGAATAGGTTCCCTATACCTAGAATTGATGATATTATGGACAAATTAGAAGGAGCAGCTATGTTTAGCAGGATAGATCTAAAGAGTGGGTACTATCAAATCCGCATTAGATCAGAGGATGTGCACAAGACTGCTTTTAGAACGACGTTTGGCCTTTACGAATTTTTAGTGATGCCCTTTGGTCTCACAAATACTCCTGCTACGTTCAATAGGATGATGGACAGAATTTTCCGTCCACACCAGCAGTTTGTTGGTACATTCTTTGATGACATGATAGTCTACTCAAAGAATGAAGAGGAGCATAGGCATCACTTGGCCATTGTGTTCAAAGAGCTACGCAGTCATAGTTTGCTCATCAATGCAAAGAAAAGTGAGTTTTTTCTGGAAGAGATTCACTTTCTGGGACACATTGTCTCAAAGGATGGTGTCAGAATGGATCCTGCAAAAGTTGAAGCGATCAAGTCATGGCCAAATTTGAAGACGATGCATGATGTCCGAAGCTTTTTGGGACTATGCTCCTATTACAGAAGGTTTATCCGAAATTTCGCTGAGATTGCTTCACCTTTACATGCTCTTCAGAAGAAGGCAGTCACCTTCAGATGGACACAGAAAGAGATTTCAGCTTTTAATCTCTTAAAGGAAAAGATGACTTCAGATCCAGTCATTGTGTTGCCAGATCTTAGGAAGTCATTTGTGGTCCAGTGTGATGCCTGCGGTAGTAGCATTGGTGCTGTGCTAATGCAAGATGGCAGGGTTGTAGCCTATGAGAGCAGAATTTTGCAAGGGCCAGAGATGACCATGCAGGTCTATGAGAAAGAGTTACTGGCTGTGATTCATGCCCTCTTAAGTTGGAAACACTACCTGCTAGGTGCAGATTTCGTTGTCCAAACGGACCATCAGACCTTGCGATACTTCTTGACACAAACAAAGTTATCTGAGAAGCATATGCGATGGGCAAATATCTTGTCCATGTTCCATTTTCAGATTGTGCATGTGGAAGGCAAGAAGAACGTTGTGGCTGATGCCTCGTCAAGGAAGCCACAAATTTCAGCTGTGTCAATTCCTTATCATCATGAACTTGATGATATGAGAGAACAGTATGCAAATGATGAAGATTTTGCAAGGGTCTTCGAGCAACTAATGGATGGACAACGTCATGAACACTATCTTCTTAAAGACGGGTTCATGATGATGCATGGCAGATTGTGTGTCACAAAGCCATTGCGACGCAAAGTTATGGAAGAGAGTCATGTCCCACCGTATGCAGGGCATCGTGGTATCGATGCTACAGTTAAAGCGGTTGAGACATTCTTCTATTGGCCTATATTGAGAAGAGATGTGGATGCCTTTGTGCGAGAATGCCTAATATGCCAAAAGGTCAAGTTTGACAGGCAAAAGGCACTAGGGTTATTGCAACCACTACCTATTCCAGATAAACCATGGGAAAGTATTGCTATGGATTTTATCTTTGATCTTCCGAGAACGCAGACAGGAAACGATGGTATTTGGACCATTATTTGCAGATTCAGCAAACAGGCTCATTTTATTCCTGTCAGGAAGAAGATAAAGCCAGATCAAATGGCACGCTTGTTTATGAGCAATATTTTCAAGTATCATGGCATGCCACAGTCGATCGTTAGCGACCGTGATCCACGCATGACAAGTTTGTTCTAGAGAGGCTTGTTTGAGAATATGGGCACAACGCTCAAATTCTCTTCGTCATTTCATCCTCAAACAGATGGGCAGTCAGAAGAGGCAAATTCTACTGTCCTAGATCTGCTGAAGTGCTATGTGTCAAAGCATAAAGGAAAGTGGGTTCAGTATTTGCCATTGGTGGAGTATGCATATAATAATACAGTGCATTCATCAACTGGCAAGGCACCCTTTGAGATAGTTGAAGGTGGCAAGAAAGTTCCTCCCATACTGCATACAAAGGACAAGATATTTGAAGCAGATAAGTATGTTCCGGACATGGATAAAATGTACAAGAAGGTCAAAGTGGCCTTAGAAAGGACTCAGGCAAAGCAAAAGAAAGCAGCTGATCGTCACCGTCGTGAAGTGGTATACTCACTTGGTGATTGGGTGCTTTTACGCTTTGAAAAGGCAAGGTTAAAGAAGATGAAGGGCAAGGAAAGACTGTTTCCAAAGCTCAGCATGCGTTACTATGGGCCTTTTCAAGTATGCGACATAATCAGTGATGTTGCATATAGGCTGAAATTGCCTGACAGTTGGAAGATTCACAATGCGTTTCATGTGAGTCTTCTCAGACCCTATGTGGGTGATGTGCCAGAAGATATGCCAGCTGAAGATCAGCCGGAAGTCGAGGAACTTGACAAGATCTTGGTCCCTGAACAGATTTTGGCACACAAAGAAAGGAAAGTGAAAGGCAAGGTTGCTAGGCGTTACTTGGTAAAGTTCAGAAACTATCCACCAATGGATGCTAAGTGGATGGAAGAAGGCGAACTTGCAGAGTCACCAACTATGTTATCACTTTACCTTGAAGCCTTCGGTTTGCAACCTACCTTGACTTTTTGAGTTTCAGAACTACATGGATTGTCAGTGTGACAATGGCTTTTGAAACAAACGATGTACATGGTATTTAAAGTGAGCTCAAATCAAATACCTGTTACATGAATGTTAGAGCTGTACAGATTGTCAGTTTGGCAATTGCTCTTATGGATTGTCCAAAAGTTTGGTTAGTGCTATAGAAGTGAGTATCTCTTGTCAGTTTGTCAAGGATACAGTGATTGCTTCTATTGAAGAGTACATGTGTAACTGCATTCTTAAACTGTCGGTTTGGGTATGCTCAAAAGTGTTACTATAAGACAGTGGCAAAATGTGCAGCTACCATTTTGTCATTAGAAAGTTAGTGACTCAAAGCAATGGCAGAGTGCGAAGCTACCACTATGTCATTGGGACAGGGTTCACACGCAGGCAACACATGAGTCGACGAGGTGTTGAATACACCAGGGTTGACAATGAGCATGTATCTGTCGTATATGTGTCGACAGGTGTTGAATACATCAGTGTTGACAGTGAGCATGTATGACATAGATGCAAACGAGGACGTTTGAGATTTCAAGAGGGGGGTATGTCACCAGCGTGTGACTACTATCTATCCTTTTTGTTGATTTCTTTCTTATTATCTATTTACTTTCACTTTTTGGAAACACCCCTCGGGAAATCTAACTGCCTTGCATTGCATAGCTAGTGTGGAACTGTCCAGAGGGAGTCCAGGCCCGAGGGCAAGAGAGCACTAAGGTTGGACAAGGACTATGGTTAGCCAAGTGGGGTCATTGACTAGCCAAAGTGGAATCCTTTGCTACAGAGGCTACATTTCAATTTTGGGTGTGGCCACAATGTACAAAGAGGGTCGGATGACCTAGAAAGATACAATGGCAGCATCTCCTAAAATTTAGGGAACTGCTATTTTGGGACCTGAAAATGTGTTGGCGTCACTACCTCCGGAATGACAAGGGGAACATTTTCTTACTCTGCCGTGAAGTCAACTGGGCAACCGGTTGGGATATTTTTAGGCGGCAACCCCGAAACGAGAAAATGCTTGTAAATGTGCCAAGTGGCACATTCTGGTGCACTTGCCTCATGCAACAAGAAGTGGCGCTGAATTTGAAGAAGGGAGAGCCTCATTTTCAGTTTTTGTCACAGGTTAAGAGCTATGGAGTGCTTGCTTTCCCTCCTATGTACAGTGCGGTTCCAGGAGTGATGCCCTGCACGCTACGCACTACCCTCTCTCTCTCCCCTTTGGCAGTATGTTATGCCCCTCTAGTGGGCTCTTCATTTGACCAATGTACAGTTGTGTGGGTTCATGCGCGATTGCCGAGGCAAGAGCCTCTTGCACAGGTATTGGATTAGCTAGCGGCTAATCCCCCCGCAGGTACAGGTGAATTCGGAGAGGTTTCACGCCAGAAATCTCGTCCTATTCAAAGGGCAAGTAGCCCTACAGGTGCGGGAGCTCGAGGACTTGCTATGGATGCGACCGGCACGCGAAACGGAGCCCGAAACAGTAAATTACAGCCTGCTGTGTATTTTTGCAGGTTTAGGGTTTTGGCCCTAAACGGACCCTAATACCCCCAGGAGGTTCGGGGACGCAAGGGGACCGCTGTACAGGTGATCTGGCGCATTTTCAGGGCTGAAAACAGAGAATTCAGCGTGCTGCAGATTCTCGCCAGGTTTTGCAAAGTGCCCGTATGCGTCGGGAAAGTCGGCCAATGCGTGGGAATACTGACTGTGAAGGGTTCTAGTACAGTTATGCTGCCGAAATCGGGCTGGAATAGTGGAAATTCAGCCGAGTTTGTGCAGGGCAGCTTGTTGGGAACCACAGCGTTTATTCCCTCTTTTGAACAATAAAGAAATACCGAAAGGGGCGCCTAAGTTAGGGGCCAATCTGGTGTCCGTCTACTCATACAGGTGCAATCTAGCAGCCTGTATCCCTCTCCCCTTTGTTGTGTCTTGAAAGTACAGGTAAAATAGACGACTAATAATGGGTGAAAGCTAAATCAAGGTTTAAAGTAAAGTCTACCGCCCTTTTTGGATTGAACAGGTCGGTTTCAGGAGGGAATTTTACAGAGGCCTCGAAGGTTAGGAAAGCTGCCACTTTTTTAAAGGACAATGCGCTTACATGGTGGACGACATTGTTAATGCAAGGACAGGCACCCGCCACTTGGGTTTACTTCAAGCAAATGTTTGCATCTGCTTGGGCTGTCAAATGAATTTGAAGCCGACGTCATGACAGATTGGCACCGGCTTACTTCAGCTTCGTGCAAGAGCTTGCTGGAGTACAATAGGAGGTTTTGTAAAGTGTTACTCTCAGTGACCTCTTACAGATTTGTGCCATTGACAGAGCAGATAGAGAAGTATTGTTGTGGGTTGCCTAAAGGGCTTCGCGATTACTGTACAAAGAACAGAGTGGCTACCCTCACTCAGCTTATGGAAGTTGCGAACACTGGTCTTGCCTTGTTGAAAGGAGAGGACAGTGGATTTCCCAGCAATGAGAAAGGAGAGCAGCAAAAGAAAAATTCAGCGAAGAAGCCCTTTGTGAAAACGGCTCCTGATGTGTCACAGGGGTCAGAAAAGGCCACCAAAGACAAGGATTCAGCCGGGACTTCTGGAGCGCAGGCAAAGAAACAAAAAAAGAAGCCTTTTGTGCGCAAGTCGCTCGAGGAAAAGAAGGTCCTAATGGCTGAGAACAAATGCTTTATATGCGAGCAGCGTGGTCACTTTTCTATCAATTCTCCACAAAGAAAAAGACCAGCTGACTGAGAGGATAAAGAAGACTAGAAAGGCAAGAAGCCTAAACCCACGGTAGGTTTAGTGCCAGACATGGTGGGTGACAAGCCCAACACAGATGCAAGTGAGTTATGCAGTGCATGGGGTAAAGTTAGGGATCAGACGGCACTCATCTTCTTTGATCCAGGTGCCAAAGCCAACTTTATCTCACTAGAGTTAGCTATGAAGCTGGGCATCAGAGCTGAAGAGATGGGGTACACAGCAGAGGCAGGGTTGGCATGTCCTGGCCACTCAGAGTGTGTTACTCCCATCATTGGAAAGCTGCGTCTGCATATCCAGTCATATGTGGACACAGAAGAGTTCTACATCATGCCGTTGGAAGGATGTGACGCCTTGTTGGGGATCCCTTGGATGTTCCAAGTGCATGGAGTCTTGGATGCCTACAACAAAAATATCACTGTACAGCATAGGGGCAAAACTCACATCTTGGATGTAAAGCTTAAAGGAGAGTCAGTCCCTATTGTATCTGCTTCTACTATCACTTCTGTAATAAAGAATCATCTTTCTGTGTACTTGATTTTTGCACGTGATGTCTCAGATAGTGATCAGTCAAATTTATCTGTGTTAGAGAAAGAAAGGTCAGCATTTTTGCAAAAGCTTAGTGACTGTTTTTCTGATTCATTACCGTCGCAATTGGTGTCAGAGAGACTTGAGGACCATCGGATAGATTTGGTGCCAGGGTGTAGCCCACCAAATAGACCTCCCTACAAGGTTAGTGCGGCACAGCAGAAAGAGATTATGGGCCAGGTTGAGGAGTTATTAGAGAGGGGCTGATTCAGCCTAGTTCTTCACCCTTTTGCTCCCCAGTGCTCCTAGTGCAAAAGAAGGATGGCTCATGGCGCATGTGTATTGATTACCGTGCGTTGAAAAAGAATACCATCAAGAATAGGTTTCCTATTCCTAGAATGATGATATTCTCGATCATTTAGAGGGTGCTGCAATTTTCAGCATGATAGACCTTAAGAGTGGGTACCATCAGATTCGTATAACGCTAGAGGATGTGCACAAGACTGCGTTTAGAACGACATTTGGTCTTTATGAGTTTCTAGTGATGCCGTTTGGGCTAACGAATGCTCCTGCCACGTTCAACAGAATGATGGACCGGATTTTCCGCTCGCATCAACAGTTTGTTGGGACGTTCTTCGATGACATGATAGTGTATTCGAAGAATGAAGAGGAGCATAGGCGTCACTTGACCATTGTGTTCGAAGAGCTGCGGACTCACAGGTTACTTTTCAATCCTAAGAAAAGTGAATTCTTCCTCGAAGAGATCCACTTTCTTGGCCACATAGTCTCAAAGGATGGTGTCAGAATGGATCCCGCAAAGGTCGAAGCTATCAAGACATGGCCAGACTTGAAGACTGTGCACGATGTCAGAAGCTTCTTGGGATTGTGTTCCTACTATAGAAGGTTTATCAGAAATTTTGCAGATAGCATCGCCTCTTCACGCTTCGCAAAAGAAAGAGGTCACTTTCAGATGGACCCAAAAAGAGATTTCAGCTTTTAGTCTCTTAAAGGAAAAGTTGACTTCAGATCCAGTTATTGTTTTGCCAGATCTCAGGGAGTCATTTGAGGTGCAGTGTGACGTGGGTGGCAATAGCATCGGAGCAGTGCTAATGCAAGATGGACGGGTAGTAGCTTATGAAAGCCGAATTTTGCAAGGGCCAAAGAGGACTATGCAAGTCTATGAGAAAGAGCTCTTGGCTGTGATTCATGCGCTTTCTAGTTGGAAGCACTACCTCTTAGGTGCTGATTTTGTTGTCCAAACAGACCATCAGACCTTGCGATACTTCTTGACACAGTCAAAGTTATCCGAAAAGCATATGCGATGGGCAAACATTCTTTCCATGTTCCACTTCCAGATTATGCATGTGGAAGGCAAGAAGAATGTTGTGGCTGATGCGTTATCAAGAAAGCCACAAATTTCAGCTGTGTCAATTCCTTATCATCATGAGCTAGATGACATGAAGGAACAATATACTGCTGATGAAGATTTTGCAAGGATCTTTGAACAGTTACAAGAGAGGCAACACCACGAGCACTACCTCCTGAGAGATGGTTTTATGATGATGCATGGCAGACTGTGTCACTAGGCCACTGCGACATAAGGTCATAGAAGAGAGTCATGTCCCATTGTATGCAGGGCATCGTGGCATTGATGCAACAGTTAAAGCGGTAGAGACATTCTTCTATTTGCCTACCTTGAGGAGAGATGTGGATGCCTTTGTGCGAGCATGCATAGTTTGCCAAAAGGTCAAGTTTGATAGGAAAAAGACACCAGGATTGTTACAACCACTGTCTATTCCGGATAAGCCATGGGAACGCATTGCTATGGACTTTATCATTGTTCTTCCAAGAACGCCAACAGGGAATGATGGTATATGGACCATTATCTGCAGGTTCAACAAGCAGGCCTATTTTATCCCTGTCAGGAAGAAGATAAAATCTGATGAGATGGCACGCTTGTTCATGTACAATGTGTTTAAGTACCATGGTATGCCACAATCGATTATCAGTGATCGTGATCCTCGCATGACCAGTTTGTTCTGGAGAGGATTGTTTGAGAACATGGGCACTACGCTCAAGTTCTCGTCTTCATTTCATCCACAAACTGACGGACAGTCAGAAGAGGCTAATTCTACTGTCTTAGATCTGTTGAAATGCTATGTGTCAGATAATAAGGGCAAGTGGGAACAGTATTTGCCTATGCTTGAGTATGCGTACAATAATTCGGTGCTTTCGTCTACTTGCAAAGA
This sequence comes from Adiantum capillus-veneris, assembly GCF_014529385.1. Lineage (NCBI taxonomy): Eukaryota > Viridiplantae > Streptophyta > Polypodiopsida > Polypodiales > Pteridaceae > Adiantum > Adiantum capillus-veneris. Next base: position 143,666,413 of record NC_140943.1, read on the forward strand.
ACCTTTTGAGATTGTTGAAGGCGGCAAAAAGGTTCCTCCCATTCTGCATACAAAGGACAAGATCTTTGAGGCAGATCGATATGTTGAGAACATGGATGAGATGTATAAGAAAATTAAAGTTGCCTTGGAGAAGACTCAGGCAAAGCAGAAAAAGGCTGCTGATCGTAACCGCCGTGAATTGCTGTTATCACCTGGTGATTGGGTTCTGTTAAGGTTCGAAAAGGCAAGGTTAAAGAAGATGAAGGGCAAGGAACAACTGTTTCCTAAGCTCGGCATGCATTACTATGGACCTTTTCAAGTGCTTGACAAGATCAGCGATGTGGCTTACAGGCTGAAATTGCTTGATGCGCGGAAGATTCATAATGCGTTTCACGTGAGTCTTCTAAGACCCTTCGTGGGTGATGTGCCAAAAGATATGCCAGATGAGGATCAGCCAGAAGTTAAGGAACTTGATGAGATCTTGGTACCTAAGCAAGTTTTGGCACATAATGACAGAAAAGTTAAAGGACAAGTTGCAAGACGCATTTGGTGAAGTTCAAGAACTATCCGCCTATGGATGCATAGTGGATGGAAGAGCATGAACTGTCAGAGTCACCAAATGTATTACAGCTTTACCTTGAAGCCTTTGGGTTACAACCTACTTATGCCCCAACCCAACGTGTGCAAAGGAGGGGTAATGATAGAGCTAGTACATCAAATGTACATATGAATTCAGTGTAATAGATGGAAATGACAAAAGTATGAAGGTCTCATTAAGTCATTTGTATCTATGTGTTATGACCTTTCTTGCGGATACATGCGATGATAAAAGAGTGTTGATAGCACAAAATCATCAGTGGCGTGTGTTTATGGTATGCAATCGAGGACGTTTGTGATTTCAAGAGGGGGGTATGTCACGGGGACGTGGCAGTTGTTAACTATGTCACGAGGACGTGGCAAATGCTAACTTTAGTTGTTGGTTTCTTTCTAATGGGTTTTGTTTTATTTTTGAGACCCTCTTCTTGAAGTAGCAAACGGTCGGACATTGCATGGCCGATGTGAACGGTAGTTTCATTCACAGATGGGCAGTGGTCGGCACTGGAATTCGTATGGTAAGAGGATGTCTAGGCTCAGAGCAGGATCAAATAGGTCCCCCCGTCGCACTTAGCAAGTTGGTGGATACTAGGAAGTGAACTCAATAAAGGCCTAAAGTCAAGGTGTGACTACCAACAGAAAGTATCCGACAGTTGAGCCACATTGCACTTTTGGATGTGGTCCTAATGAGGATAGATGGTCAAATGACCGCAGGGAGCCCAACGGAATCATCTCCTAAAATTTAGGGAACTGCTATTTTGGGCCCGAAATGTGTTCGCGTCATTACCTCCGGTATGACTAGGGGAACACTTTACTACTCTACCGCGAAGTCAACTGGGCGACCAATCGGGAGATTTTTAAGCGGCGAACCCGAAACGGGAAAATGCTTGTAAATGCGCAAGGTGTCAACTTTTCATGCACTTTTCTCCTACAGAAAAAAGGGCGCTGAATTTCATGCTGGGAGAGGCCTCATTTGCTCTTTGTCACAGTTAAGAGCTATGGAGTGCTTCCTTTCCCTCTTATGTACAGTGCGGTGCCAGGAGTGATGCCCTGCACGCTACACACTGCTCTCTCTCTCCCCTATGAGCAGGATGTTATGCCCCTCTAGTGGGCTTTTCATTTGACCAATGTACAATTATGTGGATTCATGCGCGATTGCCGAGGCAAGAGCCTCTTGCACAGGTACTGGATTAGCTAGCGGCTAATCCCCTGCAGGTACTGGTGAATTCGGAGAGGTTTCACTTGAGAAATCTCGTCTGATTCAAAGGGCAAGTAGCCCTACAGGTGCGGGAGCTCGAGATCTTGCTACAAATGCAATTGGCACGCGAAACGGAGCCCAAAACAGGGAATTACAGCCTGCTGTGTATTTTTGCAGGTTTAGGGTTTCGGCCCTAAACGGACCCTAATATCCCCAGGAGGTTTGGGGACACGAGGGGACCGCTGTACAGGTGAACTGGTGCATTTTCGGGGCAGAAAACAGAGAATTCAGCGTGCTGCAGATTCTCGCCAAGTTTTGCAAAGTGTCCGTATGCGTCGGGAAAGTCACCTATTGCGTGGGGATACCGACTATGAAGCGTCCTAGTACAGTTATGCTACCTAAATTGGGCCAGAACAGGTGTTTCTTAGCCTAGATTGTGCCGGGCAGCTTGTAGGAGATCACAGGTTTTATTCCCTCCGTTAAAGAATAAAGAAATACCGAAAGGGGCGCCAATTTTGGGGCCTACAGGTTGTCGGTGTCTGCTCGGAGCATTCTAGCTTCCGAGCCGTATGTGTACTTAGGTGTTAATCCCCGTTACAGGTTACCTTTGCAAAGTACTCTGTGTGTGTTTAAAGTAAAGAATTTCGGGTGAAAGCCAACACCTACCGCCCTATGGGACAGTTTCACATCTCCCGGCGCGATTCGAATCTGATGATATCCGTTCTTCAAATTGATCCTGCTGAAACAAGAGGATCCCTGTAGTCGGTCTAGAATATCATTGATCTTGGGAATCGGACTTCTGTTCTTGATGGTGATTTTGTTGAGAGCTCTATAATCAATGCACATTCTCCAAGATCCGTCTTTCTTCAAAACCAACAACACCGGAGAGCAGTAGGGTGAAGTACTCAGTTGGATAAGACCCTTTTCCAAGAGGTCTTTCACTTGGTTCATAATCTCTTCTTCTGGGCTCGGCTCACATGGTAAGGTGGCCGATTCGGTGGTGTGCTTCCAGGTATCAAATCAATAGTATGATCCTCAGGACGAGCTGATGGTAGCTCGCTTGGCAGGCCCTCTGACCTTTTTGAGAAAACGGAGAAGATCGTGGTTACCAAACACTTGGTGCTAAACGTACAATTAGTGCATGAACTATGCGCTGACTGATAGATTTCAACTTGAAGAAAATTAGAGTTACTCGAGATCTTGTGAAGATGAACCAAAGGGCGTCCTTCGGGTTTCTTTGTCTTCTGCTTTCGGCAATCTTTAATTTGATGGCCAGTTTGGCCACAACCAAAACAAAAGCTCCCTTCTTCACTGTACCAACAATGATAACATTTCTAGCTTTCTTCTTCTCTTTTACACCACAAGAGATGGTGTCGAGAGAAGGTCTCGACGGCGACTTGGGATTTTTCTGGGATTGGGACCGCTTCCTCGAAGTACCCTCGCCGGCTTGGTGATCAAAATTTTCCTAGTTCACTCCTTTTATCAAATGGAATGTCTCGTGTCACAAATTGGTGACGTGGCTGCCCATACACACACCCTCTGAGAAGAAATGGCGACGTGGCTGGTTGCAGAAAACCGAAATGCTGACTTGGCAATTCCGTACAACTGATGATGTGGCAGCCCGCAAATTGCGATGGTTTTTACGGCAGCCAGAGCTCAGCTTTTGGGCGTTGCGTTTTCTACGCAATTGCTGAGAGAGAGAGAGAGAGAGAGAGAGAGAGAGAGAGAGAGAGAGAGAGAGAGAGAGAACCCTTCTTGCTTTATTTTAGGCAAGGGTTCAGAGAGAGAGGAAAAGCCTCTTTTGCTTTATTTTCAAAGTTTTTAATTTTCAGCTTTTGGGACAGCTTTTGAACCTTTTGGGGGCTCTGCTTTTAGCATCCCTTTGTAACCTTTACATACGCGGGCTGGCCTCTCGCAACTCAGAGCATCTGGACGCAGAGTATTGAGTGTGAGCGCCTGCCGGCACTCTTGTACTTTGAACAGAGATTAATACAAAAAAGAAATACTGAAAGGGGCGCTAGTCTTTGGGGCCAATATCCCTAGGCATGGAACTCCGCCGCGGGCCAGTGTCGAATCAATTCTGAACTGTAAACTGTTTGAAGTGATTATTTGTGGTGTCGTGGTAGATTCTTGACTTGGAGTGTCCAAGTCTGTCACAGTGGTATCAGAGCGCGGCCGATTTCTCTCCTACGGGAAATGCGATCCTTTTTACGCGGCATCTATGGCTTCAGGCAAAGATCAATCGACTCTCTGCATCCCGAGATGCGGGAAGGGATCACAACGAAGATTCACGCGAGTACAGCCCGCGTCGGCCTACTTAGGCGGAGCGTCGAGAGATGGAGCGTCGACAATTGGTCGCGATGCAACAAAGATGATGCTTAATTTTGCGAAGGACCCGAAATTGGCAAAATATACGAGCCAGACTTCTTTCAATGAGGTGCACACGCAGTGGCGGTAGACCACAGAGCCACCCCGCAAACCCGTTCTCAAGAAACCTCCTACTCCCAGGAAATATTCAGAGAAAGAATGAGAAGAGGTGGTTGATGCACGAATTGCACGAATTGCTCAGCTTTTTGACAGGCAGAACAAAGCTACAAAGCACGACAAAAAGCAGAAGAAAGGCACTAACTTCCCGGGTTATTTGGGTCGTCAGTCTACATTTGAAAAGGCAAGAAAGCAGAAGAAGCGTGTTCGATTTGAAGGAGTACCCAGTTCTTCCTCTTCTTCTTTTTCTTCTGACAGTTCTTCTAGCCCATTTGACTCGAGCGAAGAAGACAGAAAACGCAAAAAGCGAAGCAAAAAGCAAAGCTTCGGAAAGGGCAAGAAAAAGGCAAAGAAGTCTAAATCTCTGGAAGGTGCAGCGGAATGATCATTTGCGCTTTGCTCAAGTTGAGTGCTCCGAACTGTGCTCAAGGGTTCCTTTTAGTTCTTATGGAAGGGAGAGCCTTTTGTTCTTAATGGAAAGTGCTATGATCACAAACAAAGTGAATGGACACTGTGCGTGCAAGTGTATGAGACTGAGAGATAGAGAGAGAAGAGAGATACGACACTAGAGACGTTGCAAAACCCTCCTCCGAAGGTCCCACTCTCGTCGGCGAGCGGTCTACTTATGATTGCACAAAGTGGTACAATGACGATGCAATGGACTGATGCAATCTGGGACTATGTTGGTGACGACGACGACGACTTTGGGGCTGAAATCTGCGGTCTTCTATCTGTTGTCCAAAAACGCTAGGGGCTGAAATCTGGGACTGTTTTTTGTGGCTGAAAATGACTGTTTTGGCTGCGTTCTTGATGTCTGAAAATGGGGATCTTCTGCAATCATCTAGGGCTGAATCGGCGGCTGTGTTGAATGCTGAAAGTGCTGAACATCTGCTGCAACAATGGCTGAAAATGAAAAACGCTAGCAGATCTGGTATCGTTGATGAAAACGCTGGGGTTCTGGGGACTGCTGGCGATGGTCAGGGGCTGAAATCGCCAAGGCTAAAGGGAGATGCTGATGGAGACCAAAAACGCCAGGGCTGAGTGTGGCAATGTGGACAATCAATTAAATTTGACACGTTTTTTGGTTATAGAGGTGCTTCGAAGGCTTTGTCTTTTGTACAGCAGTTTGACATCGCTTTCGTGGGAGGACGTTACTTAGAGCACTCTAAGATTCGGAGAACTGCCTCTTACTTTAAGGGGAATGCTCGAACTTGGTGGTCCACGCTTCTATTAAACAAGACTGCGCCAGTTAAATGGCTGCAATTCAAGAGGCTTTTTATTTCTTCTTGGCTGACTCGAGAGCAGGGTTGTCCACGTCCGTCGAACGGAACGTCCCGTCCGTTCCGTACGAGTTCCGTCCGATCAAAAGAAAGTGACCGTTGGCGGACTTTTTGACTGTTTTTACAGCCGTTTTGTAGCGCCACGTGCTGGCAGTTTTTGAACGTTAAAAATTGAACGTTGGGGGCCTTGGAACCTTGGCCCTTGAGGCATCATAAGCCAATGTGCCATCCCCCCCCCCCCCCCCCATCATCCACACACACACACACACACACACACAAAGCCACATGGGCTATGGCCATGGCACATGGAATTTGAATTTTGAAGCATGCTCTCTCTTTAACCCTCTTCTCCCTCTCTCCTCAAAACCTATATAAGGTTGCCCACCCTCTCTTCTTCTCCATATATCCCTCACGCTCTCTCATTCATCTCCTTCCCTACTCAAGCTCCCTCAAGCTCTCTCCATTCATCAAGGGCCAAGGCTTCAAGCTTTGGCACTCCATCAAGGCTTCAAGCTTTGGCACTCCATCAAGTCTTCAAGCTCTCCATTACTCCTTCAAGCTCCCTTCATCTCCTTCAAGCTCTCCATTGTTCCTTCAAGGCTCAAGCTTTCTTCATCTCCTTCAAGCTCTCCATTATTCCTTAAGCTCCCTTCATCTCCATCCATCTCCTTCAAGCTCTCCATTACTCTAAAGTTCTCTCATCACTCCCCATCCCTCAAGCTCTCCATAATGCCGCCCGCTCTTCATGAAGCCTTCAACAAGCATTGCCGCTACTTTGAAAGGGTGAAGAACAAGCAAAATGTTTGCAAATGGTATTGCAAATATTGCCCGAAGACCATGACCTCAAGCTCCACCCGCCTTATCATCAACTTGACCAAGGTGGGAGGGGAAGCGGGTCCTTGTCCGAATATCCCCGACGACACTCTCCAAGAGTGCAAAGCAAAGTATCTCCCCTTGAAGACGCGCAAGGCGGCTGCAAAGGCATCAGAGGAGGTGGTTCCGCCCGACCATGATCTCTCCGATTCGGGAGAGGATGCTTCTCCATCAATGTCCGTTGCATCCGACGGCGCTACCATGGCCTCCACCGAGGGTGGTAGCGTCTCAAAGAAGAGCAAAAGAAGTCATGGTGGGCGGCCTCCAAAGCAAGCTACTCTTGCACAAACGGTGGGTGGAACTTCCGGTCCATTGTCTTTCCTCAAAGAGAGGCAAAGACAAGCGGAGATAGAGATTGCACGCACCATCATTGAGTGCAATCTCTCTTTTCATACTCTTCGCACGGATCGTTGGAAACGCATGGTGAAGGCTATTGCCGCGGTTGGTCCATGTGAAGGGTGGACGGGAGTGTCATACCATGACATGCGCACCAAAAAGCTTGATGAAGAGAGGGCACGAATCGACAAGTCTCTTGACCCCGTGCGTGCCGGATGGGTAAAGTATGGTTGCTCTATTCTCACCGATGAATGGAGTGACCGCAAGAAGAGGGGAATCATTAATATCCTTGTCTCATGCCCTCTTGGCACCTACTTCTTGCGAGCGGTTGATGCGGGAGCAAGGGGGAAAAAGGTCACGGGTGCCTTCATTTACCGCCACATTCGTCAAGCCATAGAAGAGGTAAAATTTTTGATTCCACTCTCAAGTATCTACTATTTTCAATTTTGTCTTTTGCCTTGGCTCTTCTCACTTTCCCTTCTTTCTCCATATGTAGATCGGTCCAAGCAACGTCATTCAAGTAATCACTGACAATGCCTACAATTGTGCTTCCATGGCCAAAAAGCTAGAGACGGAGTATCCACACATAGTATGGACTCCATGTGCATCACATTGCATTGACCTCCTCTTGGAGGACATTGGCGACCTACCTTGGGTAAAGGACATTCTATCCCAAGCCCTCTCCATCGTCAACTTCATCAACAAAAAGGTGAGAGTACTTGCGATATATCGCACTTACTCCGGCTTGGAGTTGAAGAAGCCTTCCGCAACACGCTTTGCCGCTATGTGGCTCCTCCTTGAGCGCCTCTATGATGTGCAAACCAACTTGCAAAAGACAATGGTCTCGGATGAGTTCAAAGCATGGATTGAAGAAGAGACCCAATCATCCCAACAAGATGCAAAGGCCATCCAACGGCTTTGCTTGAAGGAGGAGTTTTGGCAAGAGGTCAAGGGTCTTGTCATGGTGGTATTGCCATTGTATAAGGTGCTTCGGATGACCGACATGGAAGGGTCTACCATAGGTCTCCTTTACCACTTCATGGAGGAGGCTTACAAGGAGATTGAGAGATCCACCATTCTTGATGGAGCACCCGATGGTTCACGGTAAACATATCACCTTATGATTTATGTACATTGTAAGTTGTCTTTTTCTATCTACGGTTCTACCCTTCCATGCTTGACTATCTTTCTCTCTCTCTTTGTAGTGATGTGTTGGAGGACTCTCCAAAGAGAGATGACATTCTCTTCCTTGTTAAAAAGCGGTGGGATTGGATGAGACGACCAATCCATGGCTTTGCCGCCCTCTTGCATCCGGCTTTCAAAAAGCCATCAATCTTTGCGGATCAAGCACTTCAAGAGGAGCGCGACAAGTACCTTCCAAAGATACTCAATGAAGAACACCATGGAGAGTTTCTCCAAGAGCTCATCAACTATGGAGACCAAAGAGGCACGGCATTCGCTTCCTCGGTGTGTTGGAAGAGGGATTCGTTAGTGAAGCCTCTTTTTTGGTGGGAATGTTTTGGCTATCAATTGCCTCACCTTCAAAGGGTGGCATTGAGGGTTCTTGGACAGGTATATCATATATATTAATAATTATACATAATACCATACCATAAATTATAAATTTATAATCTCAATCATGTCATCATTTGACATTCATCATTCATGTGACATGTCACATAAGTCACCTCTCAATTGAAAATTCCCACAATTCAAATCTCATGCCTCTCTTCTATCATCTATGTGCTCTAGGATTGCTCATCGGGTGCATGTGAGCGGAATTGGTCGGCGTATTCTCTTATACACACCAAGATCCGCAACAAGCTTTCTACGAAGCAATTGGAGCGGCTTATCTATTGTCGCTCCAATTTACGCATGTTGAGGTCCATGCACGAGATGCCAATGGCTAGGCAGGTAATTGAGTTGGCTACATCATACTCTTTATTTATGCTTTCACATGTATGATGTATCATGTGCTCATATTTTGGCATACCAAATTGCTAACTCCATTAATCTTCTTGCATGTTGTAAATGACAAATAGGTGAATGTAGATGAATGCAAGCTCTCCATTGAGACTCTTAAGAGTCTCAACATTTAAGAGTCTCAACAAAGATCGCGATCCAGAGGAGGAGCAAATATTTCGATACCTCTACTTGGAGTTGGAGGAGATTGATCGCCGTGTCTCTCGCACACGGTCCCGCAAGAAGGTGGTTGTGCGAGCTTTGGCAACTACAGGTAGAGGAGCTTCCACTTCGGTTGCTCGTGGGAGTGGAAGAGCGTCGGCACGGACACCCAAGACCTATGTGCGGCGAGGCTCGGGTAGCGGATCTACTATGGCGGACACCACTTTGGAGAATGTGTCCATTTCTAGACCTACGGATCCTAGAGAGCCAGAGTTTGATGATGAGGGCAACATCCTTAGTGAGGGAGATTATGGTCTTGCATCTAGTGCATCTGATGCAAGTAGTGATGAGGATGATGCAGCTACCTCTAGCTCAAGCTCTAGCTCAAGCTCGGACCACAACTCCGGTGATGAGAGCGATATGAGCACTTAGAACTCTCTCTTTATGCTTTAAAGTTTGTACCCATGGGCCATGAGACTATGAGTTGTGTCACTACTTTTTTGTACTACTTTTTGTCACTTGTATTTCTCGAGCCTCGACTCTCTAGTACTCTACTTATGTAATGAATTATGAAATCAAATGCAATCATGATCATCTTTTTTCGAACATTGCCGTTTCCAATGTCCATGGCCAAATCTTTAATGTTCTTACTTGTAAGACATCTCCTTTGAGTTGTATGTACTTAATACTAAGTAGTTACTCATAATAGAGTAAAAGCTCTAAAAAATATATGATTTATTTTTTTGCATCGTACGTTACGTCAACGTACGTCTAATTTTTTTTAGTTCGATTAGTACCGCACGTCTTCGTACGTGTAACCATCGTACGTGACCGTACGTGTCAACTATGGGCGTCCCCCACCCTGAAGCTCGAAGAAACGGGCTGGGACAATCTCTGAGAAGGCCCTGACTGAGATGAGAACCTCCAGTCGTTTGAAGGCTCCCATCCAGCGGGGTGCTACCGGCTCGAAAGGCGTGAGCCACTCAGCTGGAACTGACTCTGAAATGTCCTTGCACATGCTCTGCACCCCTCTCATGCCCTGTAGCTGGAGACCTTGCACCTCCTCAGACAAACCTGTGAACTCAAGCCAGTCACCTAAAGAGCGCGCTGGACCTCCTGCCATGGGACCCCAAGAAACATGAGGCCGACTACCAACCAAGTGGCCTCTCTGAGTGCTAACCATGGGGTTCCAAACAAGGGGCTGCCGTAGGCGCTCCTCCGTGCACGTAGGCTGTCTCATCTCCAGGCCACGCCGCAAGTGATCCCAAGATCGAAGCAAACTCACAACGAAGCGGTCCTCCAGTCTCCTGCTCAAACCAACTCTGTGCATCTCTATAAAGATCCATTTGGTCGAAGGTTGCCAAGGGCCTCCTGCTGGAGGCACCCTAGCACGAAACCGCTGTAGCAAGAACTCCTTCCAAGGCTCCTCACCTGGAAGAAGTCCTCTGACAATGAACTTCCCAAGAAGGGCTCTGCTTTGCTGAGCTGGATCAATGATCCCAAGCCCTCCCTGTGAACAAGGAAGAGTGATGACCTGCCAAGCCACCTTGGCTCGGGCTATCTGAGTGTCACATCCTGACCAAAGGAAGTTCCTGATCAGCCTCTCTACCTGGCTGATACAAGAACTCGAGAAGATCCAGCAGGAAGTGATGTACCACATAGTCGCCAACAACAGCTGGTTGGCAACTACTACTCTGCCAGCCAAAGAAAGTCCTGTTGAGCTCCAATGTAACAACTTTCTCCTGATAGACAAGAGAAGGGGAGCAATCTGCTGCTCGGGAGACAAGTCCAAACCAACCAAACAGCCCAAGTACCAAACTGCAGTCCCTGGGGGAATCCACCTAAAACCTCTCCAGGCATCCAATCTGGCACAGGAGCACTACCAACCGAGAAAGCCACTGTCTTTATCCAGTTGATCAATGCGCCCGATCACAGCAGAAGGTCTCCAGAGCCTGCTCACACCTGTGAAGGTTGGCCTCCTGGCCATCTAAGTACAAGGCTGAGTCGTCGGCAAACTCAGCGTCCAGTAGCTCATCTCCCCGAATAGGAAGTGCTAAGCCCCGTAGACCAACCTGCTGCGACACCAAAAACCTGCTCATCACCTCCGCATAGAACAGAAAGAGGAAGGGAGCAAGAGGACAGCCCTGTCTGACTGAGCGTGTAAGCATGAAGCGATCACCTCTACCTCCTGCCAAGAGTACCTGACTATGAGCCTGTCTGTACAAAGCTGACACCCCTCTGATCCAAGCATCTGAGAAGCCCATCCTACACAGAGTGCCCTCAAGAAAGTCCCAGTCAACTCTATCGTATGCCTTCTCAAAATCGAGAAGAAGAATCACGAGGTCCTCACCACGGAGCCGTGCCAGAGCAGAAGCCTCCCAAAAAGTAAAGATGTTGTCAAGGATACTGCGTTCCTTGACAAAACTTGTCTGAGTCCCATGTATAAGGCTCTCTAAAAGTGGCTGAATCCTCAAACTCAGAGCCTTGGCAAGAATTTTGTAGGCTGAGTTGAGGATGGTGATGGGGCGCCACTGTCGAATCTCATCCAAGGAGCTACCCTCCTTGGGAATGAGGTAGATCAGGCCCTCACTCATGCTGTCAAACATCACTCCAGTGTGCAAAATGGGACTGAAAAGCACTGCAGAGATCTGGGCCAAGCAAGTCCCAGTACTCCAAGAAAAAACTGGGAATCAACCCATCCTCACCTAGACAGCTACCATGGGGGAGGGCCCTAAGAGCCGTGTGCAACTCCTCAAGCTGAAGTGGCAGCTCAAGCCTCTGACGCATCTCCTCAGTCACAAGACAAGGCATCTGTGCCCAAACCTGCTCCCTACATGCATCCTGATGCTCTGACTGGGACTCTGCAGACAGTAACTCACGGTAAAAGTCAGTAGCAACTGCACGCATATCCTCGGGCTCAGAAGCAACTGACCCGTCGGGCCTCCTCAACCGACTGACCTTGGCATGCGAGTGCTGAGGTCCCACTGCCTCAAAGAAAGCACCAGTCACTCTGCCGCCCACCTGGGTCCACTGAGATGCCTGTAGGTGAAAAGCAAACTCATGTCGCCTCTCCTCTGTGCTAGCAAGCTCCTGTCGAGTCTGTTGTAACTGCTCCTCCAACCAAGGATTGTCTGGATGCTGCTCCTACATCCTCTGTAACGAAGCAATGCCCCGTCTGAGACGCTGCTCCGCCTCTCTCGCTGCAGCCCGGCGAGCCAGAGACTCCTGGAGAAAAAAACGGCTAATCTGAGCTAGGCCTGAGGCCACTCTGTCAGCAGGAGAGTCCTGCCTGTCCAAGCCCTCTGTCCACAGAGCCTCTACCGTCTCTCTGAGTGCCGAGTCCAACAAGACCCTCTCTGGGATGCGAAGCATCGTGCTCCCACTCCTCTACCAGTCTCCTACTGTGAGGATCGCTGGTGCATGGTTCGAGAAGGAGGTCCCTGCACGGATGCCCACTGTCCCTCCCAGGTCATTGAAGTGGTCACTAGTGTAGAAGCGATCTATCTGCGATAGATTCACTCCTCCCACTCTGCGGTCCGATCGAGAGAAGGCAAGGCTTTCTAGGGACCTCACAAAACCAGAGTACTGCCAAACATCCGAGACCCTCAAAGTCATACAAAACCTCTCCCAAGCTGCCAACTTAACTCCATGCACAGTAGCATGGCTACCACCAACCCTTTGAGAAGGGTCCTCCAACATGTTGAAGTCCCCTCCTATGCACCAATGTTCTGCCTGCGGCAGAGACTCAACTATCCGTGACCAAAACTCTGCACGAGCACTCGCCACATTGGGCGCATAGATGCTCAGGAAACCCACTAGGCCACCCTGAACCTGCATAGTAATCCACTGAGCCCTGCCTGGCACAATAATCCCTCTGCCCACAATGGCCTGCTGCAAAGAGTCCGCAATAGTCATACATACCTTACCCTGGATGCCTCCAGGTCCAAAAGCAACTGACCAAAAAGTATCATATCGTCCACGCAAGAGCTGACCACAACGTCTAATGCAGCTCTCACACAGATGGTGCTCCTAAAGCATAAGGAGATCAATCTCCCCTCCCACAAGGCAACGCTGAAGCTCTTGACGCAGTCAGCCCCACTGACGCTGAAACTGGGGCCCACCTGATCCCTGCACATCCCATGAGACGATCCTCATGGGGAGCGAGAGAGAACAGATGTTGCCGCAGCAGCTAGACGGGCTATCTTCGAGGCTGGCTTGGATGGGGAGTAATCCGCATCCGAGCGTCCTCTAGATAGGCGTGACTGCAACGAGTGCCTGGTCCAAGCCCAAGCAGAGCGAGCCGTACGTAAAGCAACCTCCTCTGTCCAGGAGTCCTCGTGAATGTATACATAGCATGGCAAGCACTGTGTATCGGCAAAGAAGTAAACCACAATGTGTCTACATCCTGCTGAGTTTGGAGGTGTCACCGCAAACTTGGCCAATGGCCACAAAGTCTGGAGCATGTCTATAACTCCTAGTTCTCCCATGTGGTGAGAGAACTCCAGGACCTGTGTGTGTAACCATCCCAACACTGAGTCGAGAGTCCACTCTGTCTGGTCTCTGCCGCAGAGGGGGAAGGAGAGGCCAACTGCTGAGTCCAAGGCCTCTCTCCCCCTAGCGGCAAGGAACAAAACATGGACCCTGAAGCAGGCTGCCTCATGGTCTGCTGAGGGGTCGCCGAGAAAACGAGTGAAGCCGTAGTCGAAGAAGTCCCGTCGGTGCCGGATGTCAATGCTCGTTAGACCTCGAGGCATAGCTGCAAGGGAAGATGTCTGTACGTGCAGAGGGGGCAGCAAGAAAGGTTGTCCCTCTCTCGCTAGGCGACTCATGGCAAAGGCGCTGCCAAGAGATCGCCTAGCCGCAGGAGAAGGCCCTGCCCCCTGGGTCGACTGTGGAACTGGAGCAGGAGGGGGGGGAGAAGGAGCAGGGGGGAGCGGTGGAGAAGAGGGAGGACCACTCTAAGTGCCAGGCTGCCCCTGTCGTCGTCTACCAGGGGCCTGCTGCCATCCCTCCTCCGTTGGAGCCCCAGGCTCAGAGGGTGGCTCTGCCTGTGTGCACTGTGTCTCTGGCTGTGTCTGCTGGCCAGCCCTTGCAAGCTAGGGCTGAGGCTGTGGTGTAGGTCGAGGCCTCCTCCGTGGACAGGCCTTCGCTAGATGGCCCATCTGTTGACAAATGAAGCACTGGTTCAGGAGGCCCGAATACTCCACACTCTGTCTAAACCAACCCCCACTCACCCGAGGCAGAAGAATAACCTTTGGGAGCGTGTGAGTGTCTCTGACCAAAACGCAAACTGAGGGAATGCCAGCCGCCTTGGCAACTACTGAGGCTGCCGTGCGAGGTGTCTCCACGACAGTCCCAATGGTTGAGCCAATCCTGGACAGAAGTGGTAAGTACTCCCTCCGCAAACCCGAAAAGGAGACAGAGATGGAGATGTCTGCCTCCTCTACTAGGACATCCGAAGCAGGGTCGAAACCATGTCTCCATTGTCGAAAGTGGGCACATGCTGCTCGGATGGTCAGTGGACTCATGGCGATGACCTTGGATGCCATCTTGGAGGTCTCAAACTCGATCTCATAGTAACCTCGTCCAAGTATCTGTACGTCCAAGATCTTGCCCACCTCTGCGAGAAGGCGGGCCTAGAGAAGGTCACGCAGCTCTCCTCTGCTAGGTCGGATGCCGAGAATCTTGCAGATGACACGTCGCCTGCAAGCTCTACCTTTGCGGCTAGGCTCGCTTGCTCTGTTGATGAAAGAGCGAGTCCCTCTGTGGCGGAGCTGGAGCCTCCATCTGTGTTTACTGTTGTGTCGGAGAAGCGGATAGAGTTTCACTGCAAATGACCTTGACGAGCACTGTCCAAGGAGTAGTACTGCCAATGCCGGCTGAAGGAGACCTTCGAGAAGAAAGGCAGAAAACGAAAGAAACGGGGGGGGAGGGGGGGGGCGGAAAATGCGGGTTGGCTGGGATATGGGCGGCGGGCGTGGCAGGGCAGGGCAGCGAAGGGGCAGCGGGCTGGGGGTCGGGCACGGCAGCAGGCGGGGTGGGTGGACAGCGCACGGGGCGGGCAGGGGGGATGGTTGCGCAGGGAGGCGGGCAGGGCAGGCTGCGCTAGGGGGCGAGGGCGGGACGCAGGGGCAGGGAGGGAAGGTAGCGATGGCGAGGAAGGGGGAGGGGGAGCGTGCCGGCAGCAGTAGCGAGCAGCGTCGAGTTCAGGTTTTGTATCCCGAAAGAAGATATTTTGAAGAAATGCTTGCCAAAAATCGTATGAGCTCTACAGTTCATTAAGAAACTACTTACAAAGAGTCCAAATACACAAAAAAATTGACTCTCTCAAAGCACTCTTGCCTCTTCCGCACCCCCTCTCTCCCATCTGCTCGAGCTCCGACATCACCCGCACTGTTCCGGATACTCATGCTAACGCGAAGAGCTTTCCGAGGATTAACTTTTTGCAAAGGAAAAGTGCAAAAAGGACCCATTTTCACGTAGAAATTCAATTTTCCATCGAATTTCATCATGGATTCCTCTAACTCAGGTGCACAACGCGTAGACACACAAGGTAACACCCAAATTCCGTTTACACGTGCTCTATATACATGGACTACAAGTACTTTCTAGAGCCTAAAACAACGTATATCTACTCCTAAAAGTACAAATGTTCGGATGAACATTCGTGTGTGGTCTCTCAAAGGAGCCATGCAAGGATTTAACGCTCGCATGGTCGCTCTTGAAAATACAGCTCAGTCGAAGATTGTGCGCAATTCTGAGAAAAACATCCATCTTCAGCAATTGCGGACACAAATTGCTACTTTTGGGCATTCACGAAGTAGCCTCACTGCAATGATTACGTACAAGACTACTAATTTCTCGGGGGAAGAGACAAAATGTATAGCTGTAGCTTGTCACAAATTGCTGACGTGTCAAAGCGACTGAAGAACGGAGCCAACATGTAGATCCCGACCGAGGAGCCTAAACCCTAGTAGAAACAACAGAAGAAGTTTTACTAACTCATAAAGTCTTGCCGAGAGGCCTATTTTTAAAGAGAAGTTTCCGTCAACTTATAAGACCCTGTCCGATGAGGCCCAAGTGACACAAAGAAAAGATAAAGTTGGACCTATACACACTCACAGATAGCGTAAAAGCTAATGACGTGGCAGTTGTACGGACAATACGGAATTGCGCTGGCTGATTTTCAGCAAATGCTTTTGGGCCGATGCTTTTGAGTTTAAAAGCTCTTCATGTAACTGCTTTTCATGACCAAGGGCCTTTAAATATGAGCCAAGGGCTCATTCTCTGGCATGCTCCGCGTGAGGCGCAAAGAATGGAGTACCGACGTACAGAGTTCAAGCAATATAAAGAAATACCGAAAGGGGCGCCAATGTTTGGGGCCAGTTCTCTCTCGGGGTGGAACTCCACCACTCCCCGTCTCGTGTGTCGTGCTCTCTCTCTCTCTCTCTCTCTCTCTCTCTCTCTCTCTCTCTCTCTCTCTCTCTCTCTCTCAACAATTGCGTAGAAAAAGCAACGCCCAAAAGCTGAGCTCTGGCTGTCATAAAAACGGCCGCGATTTGCGGGCTGCCACATCATCAACTCTATGGAATTGCCACGTCAGCATTTCGGTTTTCTGCAGCCAACCACGTCGCCATTTCTTCTCAGAGGGTGAGTGTATGGGCAGCCACGTCACCACTTTGTGACATACCCCCCTCTTGAAAGAATTGTAATCGCCCTCGATTACGCCTGCAAAACAGACAGAGGCCATAAATTGTCTTAGCAGACACTGACTGTTAGTATCGACGCACTAGGAACACACATCTAGCACATGTACCAATCGACAGTCGCATCACACGACATCACTTGACATCACAGGACATCACATGACAAATCACATTCAACATTCGTTTGGATCATAGACCATGATTTATTGGCAATGCAATTAGCAATCGCATCTAGATCCACTCAGGACCTCATAGACTAACCCCTATTGCAACCATGTCTATTCAAGATCATTCAGACCAAAATGCTACAGTCATTTCGTATCTGTTCCTGCACTTAAAAACAAGTCAAGAACAAATCAATTTCATATTCCGGAATTCCATTTCATAAAGTCATATAGCAGAATACTGTCAGCTCTCAGTATCCCTGAAGCTCAAAGAGACATCAGTGACTAGTATTCTAAAAATCAAGGCATCTGTTGACAAAGGAGCGGAGTAACTCTCCTCTTGTGCAACCCACTGCACCAAATCTCCGGCCAAGCTGAATTCGGGGTTCCATTTGGAGAAGACTATGCTAAATCAAAAGCTTCAAGGTAAAGGTTCACAATCTGAGGAGTATCTGTTAGGTCCTCCTTCTCCATCCACTTCGCATCCAATGCAAGATAGGTCTTGAATTTAACCAAGAACCGCCTTCATACTTAACCCTTAATCTTTCTCTCCTTATGTGCCAAAATCTGTTTAGGAACAAGGATCTCCTCGTTTTCCTCCACTTCGAGTTGTCATCAAGCTCCCCATCGTCGGGCACATCACCTTTAAAAGGTTTCAAGAGACTCACATGAAATACATTGTGAATCCTCCAAGTGTCAGGCAGTTTTAGTCGGAAGGAGACATCATTGATCTTTTCGGAGATCTGGAAAGGTCCGTAGTATCGCATACTAAGCTTTGAAAAAAGCCTCTCCTTTCCTTCTTCTTTCTCAGGCATGCCTTATCAAAACGTAAGAGCACCCAATCATCCTCCTTCAATTTCAAGTCGCGACGATGGCGATCTGCTGCATTTTTTTTTGTCTTTCCTGGGATTTCTGCAAAGCCTCGTGGACCTTGGCAAAAGCCGTGTCTAAGTCGCGTGTATACTCATCAACTTCAAAAATCTTATCTTTCGTGCTTAGGAAGGGTGGAACCTTCACAGCACCTTCAATAATCTCAAATAGCGCCTTCCGCGTCGAAGAGTGTATTGAGTTGTTGTAGGCAAATTCCACCAAAGGTAGATACTTTTCCCATTGAGTCTCCTGATTCGAGATATAAGACTTCAATAAATCTAAAACCACTGAATTGGCAATCTCAGATTGCCCGTCAGTCTGCGGGTCAAAAGATGACGAGAACTGCAACCGCGTGCCAATGTTCTCCCAAATTGCCTTCCAAAAAAAACTCGTAAACCTCAGGTCCCTGTCAAAGACAATCGTCTCGGGCATGCCATGTAATCTGAAAATCTGGGCCACAAACAGTCTCGCTAAATGATCCGGCTTGACTGTTTTCTTCACTGAATGAAATGAACCCGCTTGCTAAATCTATCAATAACAGTCCAGATCCTATCGTGACCACTGTGTGTTCTTGGGAGATCAAAGATGAAATTCATTGCAATACTTTCCTAGGGGCGGGTGGGTATGGGCAAAGGCTGTAACAATCCCTGTGCTTTATGCCTGTCAAACTTGACCTTCTGGCATACCAAGCAACTGCACACAAACTCGTCCACATCCTTCTTGAGTCTCGGTCAAAAGAAGTATCTCTCTATCCCTTTCATGATGGTAGCAATGCCGCGGTGACCCGTAAAAGGCGGACAATGGCATTCAGTCATAACCTTTTCCCTCAACGGGTGTGTAACGCACAACATGGTTTTCCTCATCAAGTAGCCATCCCGAATGGAATATCCCGCTACTGTCTCCCCATCCCGTATCCGTGTGAAAACGTCTACAAAATCCGTATCTGTGACATACTGGTCCACCATATCCTCGAAGCTCCTATAATGTATCGTGGAAATAGCCAGAACCAATGGCTTTCGAGATAAAGCATTTGCCACCAAATTCTTATGTCCCTGAACATGGACAATCTGGAAGTGAAACTGTGACAAGATGTTCGCCCACCGCATCTACTTTTCCGATAGCTGCTTCTGTGACAAGAAGTAGCGTAAACTCTAATGGTCTGTGAAGACAATAAAATCTGCTCCGAGTAGGTGGTGCCGCCACTGAGTAAGAGCATGGATAACTGCCGAAAGCTCTTTGTCATAAATCTCTGCTGTCAATTCCGGCCTTCAGACAATCAGCTCTCGTAAGCAATGACATGGCCTTCTTGTATTAAGACCGCACCTAGACCACAACCACAAGCATCACAATATACTTCAAATGACTTCTGCAAGTACAGCAAAGTCAAAATTGGTCCCGTAGTCAATTTCTCTTTCAATGTCTGAAAGGCAGTCACCTCTATGATTCCCCACGAGAAAGAGACTCCTTTCTGTGTCAAGATATGCAAAGAGGAAGCAACCTTTGCAAACTTTCAAATGAATCGTTTGTAGTACGAACACAATCCCAAGAAGCTTCTAACTTCATGGACATTCTTCAAATCGGGCCAATCACGGATAGTCTCTATCTTGGCCGGATCCATCTGCACTCTTGCTGATGACACAATGTGTCCCAAAAAGTGCATCTCTGGTAGGAAAAATTCACTTTTCTTCGCATAAATCACTAACTTGTGATCTCGTAATGCCTGAAAGACTTGAAGCAGATGATCTCTATGTTCTGCCTCATCCTTGGAGAAAACAATGATATCGTCAAAGAAAGTGCCAACAAACAGCTTGTACTCTTGAAAAATCATGTACATCATCCGGTTAAATGTCGCGGGAGCATTGGTTAGGCCAAAAGGCATCACCTAAAACTCAAATAACCCAAAAGTCGTCCGAAAGACTATCTTGTAGACGTCTCCCGGCACGATTCGGATCTGATGATATCCACTCTTCAAATCAATCTTGCTAAAACACGAGGATCCCTTTAATTTGTCGAGTATGTCATCGATCCTAGGAATCGGAAATCTGTTCTTGATGGTGATTTTGTTGAGAGCTCTATAATCGATGCACATTCTCCAAGATCCGTCCTTCTTCAATACCAACAACACTAGAGAGCAATACGGTGAAGTACTAGGTTGGACAAGACCCTTTTTCAAGAGGTCTTTCACTTGGTTCATAATCTCTTCGTTCTGGGCTCGGCTCACACGGTAAGGTGGCCGGTTCGGTGGTGTGCTTCCAAGTATCAGATCAATGGTATGATCTTCCGGACGAGCAGGTGGTAACTCGCCTGGCAGGCCCTCTGAGAAGCAATCGGCATGAGCGTGGAGAAAATCTTGGCGCTCCTTATCAAGCTCAGACATATTTTTCCTATTCTCATCACTCAACTCTTTCAAAAAGATCGACTAAACAAACAAACTGGATTTCAGTAATTTAGAAATGACCGAAGCCGATACAATAGAGACAGACTCGCCCTTAAGTTTTATATCGAGTACAATGGTTCTGCCCTTCTCTGTGGTCAATGTCGCTTTCCTCGCCCGATAGTCGACCACGGCGTTGTTCTTGTGGTACCAGAGAATTCCCAAGAGAACATCACAACCTTCCAAAGGTATTATGTAAAAATCCTCATGCCCCAAATACCCCTGACAATGCAACCGAAGTTTGCCTATGTGTAATGGCTAAGTCCCTGTCCGGGGCCGCTAGAACCGCCTCCGCAAGTGGTCTCATCCAATCGGGAGTGATCTCGAGCCGCGCCGCCAATTCCGATGAAATGAAGTTGGCCTTGGCTCCTCCATCAAAGAAGATCAGGGCTTCTTGGTCTTTCACTTTGCCCCAAGCTTGGCAAAGTTCTGTACTCTAATCCAACGTGCTGGGATCGGTACCCACGCAATCTGAAACCAGTCCTGTTTTCATCTTGCTTTTTCTTCCACGTTCCTCAGCTGCTCTCGAACTCTCAGGCCTTTCGTCGTCCTTGTCGTTCTGTTCTTTCTGTGCCTTTTTAGGGCACTTCGCGGAGATATGCCCAGTTTCCCCGCATCCACAGCACTTCCCCTCCTTGATGTAGCGAGCTCTCTCCTGAGAAGTGAGTTTGGGTCATGCATCTTTCTTTTCTGGGTTGCTCTTCCTCTTTCTACTTTCATTTGTCGAAGTCTGTTCAGCTCTTTGCACCATGATCTCATCTGTGGGGTAGGTCAAACTGCCAGAGTGAATGGCAAAACCCCGTTTCGCATGACTCATCAACTCCTGAATGGAAGCTGACTTTTGTTCCAAGTAGTGATCTCGCATCTCTGTAGGAAGACCCAAGGTAAACCGCTCAATCTGTTCCTTGAACGAGGTCTTCTTAAATGAAGAGGCGGGTAGAAAAGAGCTCCAGAATCTCTCGCAATAAGCGTCCACTGTATCCTTCTTGGTCATCCGAAGATCGTTCCAAGCAGTTCGTATATCGCGTTCATACTCTCGAGCATAGTTGACACGTACGGTCACGTACGATGGTTACACGTACGAAGACGTGCGGTACTAATCGAACTAAAAAAAATTAGACGTACGTTGACGTAACGTACGATGCAAAAAAATAAATCATATATTTTTTAGAGCTTTTACTCTATTATGAGTAACTACTTAGTATTAAGTACATACAACTCAAAGGAGATGTCTTACAAGTAAGAACATTAAAGATTTGGCCATGGACATTGGAAACGGCAATGTTCGAAAAAAGATGATCATGATTGCATTTGATTTCATAATTCATTACATAAGTAGAGTACTAGAGAGTCGAGGCTCGAGAAATACAAGTGACAAAAAGTAGTACAAAAAAGTAGTGACACAACTCATAGTCTCATGGCCCATGGGTACAAACTTTAAAGCATAAAGAGAGAGTTCTAAGTGCTCATATCGCTCTCATCACCGGAGTTGTGTTCCGAGCTTGAGCTAGAGCTTGAGCTAGAGGTAGCTGCATCATCCTCATCACTACTTGCATCAGATGCACTAGATGCAAGACCATAATCTCCCTCACTAAGGATGTTGCCCTCATCATCAAACTCTGGCTCTCTAGGATCCGTAGGTCTAGAAATGGACACATTCTCCAAAGTGGTGTCCGCCATAGTAGATCCGCTACCCGAGCCTCGCCGCACATAGGTCTTGGGTGTCCGTGCCGACGCTCTTCCACTCCCACGAGCAACCGAAGTGGAAGCTCCTCTACCTGTAGTTGCCAAAGCTCGCACAACCACCTTCTTGCGGGACCGTGTGCGAGAGACACGGCGATCAATCTCCTCCAACTCCAAGTAGAGGTCTCGAAATATTTGCTCCTCCTCTGGATCGCGATCTTTGTTGAGACTCTTAAATGTTGAGACTCTTAAGAGTCTCAATGGAGAGCTTGCATTCATCTACATTCACCTATTTGTCATTTACAACATGCAAGAAGATTAATGGAGTTAGCAATTTGGTATGCCAAAAATATGAGCACATGATACATCATACATGTGAAAGCATAAATAAAGAGTATGATGTAGCCAACTCAATTACCTGCCTAGCCATTGGCATCTCGTGCATGGACCTCAACATGCGTAAATTGGAGCGACAATAGATAAGCCGCTCCAATTGCTTCGTAGAAAGCTTGTTGCGGATCTTGGTGTGTATAAGAGAATACGCCGACCAATTCCGCTCACATGCACCCGATGAGCAATCCTAGAGCACATAGATGATAGAAGAGAGGCATGAGATTTGAATTGTGGGAATTTTCAATTGAGAGGTGACTTATGTGACATGTCACATGAATGATGAATGTCAAATGATGACATGATTGAGATTATAAATTTATAATTTATGGTATGGTATTATGTATAATTATTAATATATATGATATACCTGTCCAAGAACCCTCAATGCCACCCTTTGAAGGTGAGGCAATTGATAGCCAAAACATTCCCACCAAAAAAGAGGCTTCACTAACGAATCCCTCTTCCAACACACCGAGGAAGCGAATGCCGTGCCTCTTTGGTCTCCATAGTTGATGAGCTCTTGGAGAAACTCTCCATGGTGTTCTTCATTGAGTATCTTTGGAAGGTACTTGTCGCGCTCCTCTTGAAGTGCTTGATCCGCAAAGATTGATGGCTTTTTGAAAGCCGGATGCAAGAGGGCGGCAAAGCCATGGATTGGTCGTCTCATCCAATCCCACCGCTTTTTAACAAGGAAGAGAATGTCATCTCTCTTTGGAGAGTCCTCCAACACATCACTACAAAGAGAGAGAGAAAGATAGTCAAGCATGGAAGGGTAGAACCGTAGATAGAAAAAGACAACTTACAATGTACATAAATCATAAGGTGATATGTTTACCGTGAACCATCGGGTGCTCCATCAAGAATGGTGGATCTCTCAATCTCCTTGTAAGCCTCCTCCATGAAGTGGTAAAGGAGACCTATGGTAGACCCTTCCATGTCGGTCATCCGAAGCACCTTATACAATGGCAATACCACCATGACAAGACCCTTGACCTCTTGCCAAAACTCCTCCTTCAAGCAAAGCCGTTGGATGGCCTTTGCATCTTGTTGGGATGATTGGGTCTCTTCTTCAATCCATGCTTTGAACTCATCCGAGACCATTGTCTTTTGCAAGTTGGTTTGCACATCATAGAGGCGCTCAAGGAGGAGCCACATAGCGGCAAAGCGTGTTGCGGAAGGCTTCTTCAACTCCAAGCCGGAGTAAGTGCGATATATCGCAAGTACTCTCACCTTTTTGTTGATGAAGTTGACGATGGAGAGGGCTTGGGATAGAATGTCCTTTACCCAAGGTAGGTCGCCAATGTCCTCCAAGAGGAGGTCAATGCAATGTGATGCACATGGAGTCCATACTATGTGTGGATACTCCGTCTCTAGCTTTTTGGCCATGGAAGCACAATTGTAGGCATTGTCAGTGATTACTTGAATGACGTTGCTTGGACCGATCTACATATGGAGAAAGAAGGGAAAGTGAGAAGAGCCAAGGCAAAAGACAAAATTGAAAATAGTAGATACTTGAGAGTGGAATCAAAAATTTTACCTCTTCTATGGCTTGACGAATGTGGCGGTAAATGAAGGCACCCGTGACCTTTTTCCCCCTTGCTCCCGCATCAACCGCTCGCAAGAAGTAGGTGCCAAGAGGGCATGAGACAAGGATATTAATGATTCCCCTCTTCTTGCGGTCACTCCATTCATCGGTGAGAATAGAGCAACCATACTTTACCCATCCGGCACGCACGGGGTCAAGAGACTTGTCGATTCGTGCCCTCTCTTCATCAAGCTTTTTGGTGCGCATGTCATGGTATGACACTCCCGTCCACCCTTCACATGGACCAACCGCGGCAATAGCCTTCACCATGCGTTTCCAACGATCCGTGCGAAGAGTATGAAAAGAGAGATTGCACTCAATGATGGTGCGTGCAATCTCTATCTCCGCTTGTCGTTGCCTCTCTTTGAGGAAAGACAATGGACCGGAAGTTCCACCCACCGTTTGTGCAAGAGTAGCTTGCTTTGGAGGCCGCCCACCATGACTTCTTTTGCTCTTCTTTGAGACGCTACCACCCTCGGTGGAGGCCATGGTAGCGCCGTCGGATGCAACGGACATTGATGGAGAAGCATCCTCTCCCGAATCGGAGAGATCATGGTCGGGCGGAACCACCTCCTCCGATGCCTTTGCAGCCGCCTTGCGCGTCTTCAAGGGGAGATACTTTGCTTTGTACTCTTGGAGAGTGTCGTCGGGGATATTCGGACAAGGACCCGCTTCCCCTCCCACCTTGGTCAAGTGGATGATAAGGCGGGTGGAGCTTGAGGTCATGGTCTTCGGGCAATATTTGCAATACCATTTGCAAACATTTTGCTTGTTCTTCACCCTTTCAAAGTAGCGGCAATGCTTGTTGAAGGCTTCATGAAGAGCGGGCGGCATTATGGAGAGCTTGAGGGATGGGGAGTGATGAGAGAACTTTAGAGTAATGGAGAGCTTGAAGGAGATGGATGGAGATGAAGGGAGGTTAAGGAATAATGGAGAGCTTGAAGGAGATGAAGAAAGCTTGAGCCTTGAAGGAACAATGGAGAGCTTGAAGGAGATGAAGGGAGCTTGAAGGAGTAATGGAGAGCTTGAAGACTTGATGGAGTGCCAAAGCTTGAAGCCTTGGCCCTTGATGAATGGAGAGAGCTTGAGGGAGCTTGAGTAGGGAAGGAGATGAATGAGAGAGCGTGAGGGATATATGGAGAAGAAGAGAGGGTGGGCAACCTTATATAGGTTTTGAGGAGAGAGGGAGAAGAGGGTTAAAGAGAGAGCATGCTTCAAAATTCAAATTCCATGTGCCATGGCCATAGCCCATGTGGCTTTGTGTGTGTGTGTGTGTGTGTGGATGATGGGGGGGGGGGGGGGGGGGGGGTGGGATGGCACATTGGCTTATGATGCCTCAAGGGCCAAGGCTCCAAGGCCCCCAACGTTCAATTTTTAACGTTCAAAAACTGCCAGCACGTGGCGCTACAAAACGGCTGTAAAAACAGTCAAAAAGTCCGCCAACGGTCACTTTTTTTTGATCGGACGGAACCCGTACGGAACGGACGGGACGGAACGGACAGGACGTTCCGTTCGACGGACGTGGACAACCCTGCTCTCGAGTCAGCCAAGAAGAAATAAAAAGCCTCTTGAATTGCAGCCATTTAACTGGCGCAGTCTTGTTTAATAGAAGCGTGGACCACCAAGTTCGAGCATTCCCCTTAAAGTAAGAGGCAGTTCTCCGAATCTTAGAGTGCTCTAAGTAACGTCCTCCCACGAAAGCGATGTCAAACTGCTGTACAAAAGACAAAGCCTTCGAAGCATCTCTATAACCAAAAAACGTGTCAAATTTAATTGATTGTCCACCTTCCTTAAACTCTCGGACTTTCTTGCTTTTGTCTTCCAGAAAGACATACTGATTGGCTTTGTAAAAATTCTTCTTCTTTGCATAAAAGTTGTTGTCATCAGAGTCCGAACTGTCTGTAGACGAGTCCTCTGTTGAACTGTCAATCACGGGGTGAGATTGTCACGTGACACATCCAACCCTATGTGTCCGTGGACAAGCTACAGCATGATCAGGGTTCAGTCAATCCAGTCAGTCTAGATTAGAAGTGATCTAGCACTTTTGTGAGTCTATTCGTAGACCGTGCATGCCCAATCACTTGGTGTAGATGCATATCCTCTGGTTGCACACAGCATGATCATCAGTGTTCCCATCAGAATCCATTAGAATCAGTTAGGGGAATTTTCCAGTGCATTTAGCCTATTTTCCCTATTTTTGACATTTTCACTTATTATTTTTAAGTGACTTTTCAACAAAAGTAGGTAGGGCAATTTTGCTAAGTTAATATATAAGCAAACCCAAGTTAGCACTAGAGGGCAGAAGAAGCAGCAGGAGCTCCCCGCTCAATAGGCATCTTCTCAGCAGGAACCCCGTAGTACCCTCACACCCCCTAGCGTTTTGGTTTTCCCTCATTGCCACACTCAGCCCTGGCGTTTTTGGTCTCCATCAGCATCTCCCTTTAGCCTTGGCGATTTCAGCCCCTAACCATTGCCAGCAGTCCCCAGAACCCCAGCGTTTTCATCAACGATACCAGATCTGCTAGCGTTTTTCATTTTCAGCCATTGTTGCAGCAGATGTTCAGCACTTTCAGCATTCAACACAGCCGCCGATTCAGCCCTAGATGATTGCAGAAGATCCCCATTTTCAGACATCAAAAACGCAGCCAAAACAGTCATTTTCAGCCACAAAAAACAGTCCCAGATTTCAGCCCCTAGCGTTTTTGGACAACAGATAGAAGACCGCAGATTTCAGCCCCAAAGTCGTCGTCGTCGTCACCAACATAGTCCCAGATTGCATCAGTCCATTGCATCGTCATTGTACCACTTTGTGCAATCATAAGTAGACCACTCGCCGACGAGAGTGGGGCCTTCGGAGGAGGGTTTTACAACGTCTCTAGTGTCGTATCTCTCTTCTCTCTCTATCTCTCAGTCTCATACACTTGCACGCACAGTGTCCATTCACTTTGTTTGTGATCATAGCACTTTCCATTAAGAACAAAAGGCTCTCCCTTCCATAAGAACTAAAAGGAACCCTTGAGCACAGTTCGGAGCACTCATCTTGAGCAAAGCGCAAATGATCATTCCGCTGCACCTTCCAGAGATTTAGACTTCTTTGCCTTTTTCTTGCCCTTTCCGAAGCTTTGCTTTTTGCTTCGCTTTTTGCGTTTTCTGTCTTCTTCGCTCGAGTCAAATGGGCTAGAAGAACTGTCAGAAGAAAAAGAAGAAGAGGAAGAACTGGGTACTCCTTCAAATCGAACACGCTTCTTCTGCTTTCTTGCCTTTTCAAATGTAGACTGACGACCCAAATAACCCGGGAAGTTAGTGCCTTTCTTCTGCTTTTTGTCGTGCTTTGTAGCTTTGTTCTGCCTGTCAAAAAGCTGAGCAATTCGTGCAATTCGTGCATCAACCACCTCTTCTCATTCTTTCTCTGAATATTTCCTGGGAGTAGGAGGTTTCTTGAGAACGGGTTTGCGGGGTGGCTCTGTGGTCTACCGCCACTGCGTGTGCACCTCATTGAAAGAAGTCTGGCTCGTATATTTTGCCAATTTCGGGTCCTTCGCAAAATTAAGCATCATCTTTGTTGCATCGCGACCAATTGTCGACGCTCCATCTCTCGACGCTCCGCCTAAGTAGGCCGACGCGGGCTGTACTCGCGTGAATCTTCGTTGTGATCCCTTCCCGCATCTCGGGATGCAGAGAGTCGATTGATCTTTGCCTGAAGCCATAGATGCCGCGTAAAAAGGATCGCATTTCCCGTAGGAGAGAAATCGGCCGCGCTCTGATACCACTGTAACAGACTTGGACACTCCAAGTCAAGAATCTACCACGACACCACAAATAATCACTTCAAACAGTTTACAGTTCAGAATTGATTCGACACTGGCCCGCGGCGGAGTTCCATGCCTAGGGATATTGGCCCCAGAGACTAGCGCCCCTTTCTGTATTTCTTTTTTGTATTAATCTCTGTTCAAAGTACAAGAGTGCCGGCAGGCGCTCACACTCAATACTCTGCGTCCAGATGCTCTGAGTTGCGAGAGGCCAGCCCGCGTATGTAAAGGTTACAAAGGGATGCTAAAAGCAGAGCCCCCAAAAGGTTCAAAAGCTGTCCCAAAAGCTGAAAATTAAAAACTTTGAAAATAAAGCAAAAGAGGCTTTTCCTCTCTCTCTCTGAACCCTTGCCTAAAATAAAGCAAGAAGGGCTCTCTCTCTCTCTCTCTCTCTCTCTCTCTCTCTCTCAGCAATTGCGTAGAAAACGCAACGCCCAAAAGCTGAGCTCTGGCTGCCGTAAAAACCATCGCAATTTGCGGGCTGCCACATCATCAGTTGTACGGAATCGCAAAGTCAGCATTTCGGTTTTCTGCAGCCAGCCACGTCGCCATTTCTTCTCAGAGGGTGTGTGTATGGGCAGCCACGTCACCAATTTGTGACACGAGACATTCCATTTGATAAAAGGAGTGAACTAGGAAAATTTTGATCACCAAACCGGCGAGGGTACTTCGAGGAAGCGGTCCCAATCCCAGAAAAATCCCAAGTCGCCGTCGAGACCTTCTCTCGACACCATCTCTTGTGGTGTACAAGAGAAGAAGAAAGCTAGAAATGTTATCATTGTTGGTACAGTGAAGAAGGGAGCTTTTGTTTTGGTTGTGGCCAAACTGGCCATCAAATTAAAGATTGCCGAAAGCAGAAGACAAAGAAACCGGAAGGACGCCCTTTGGTTCATCTTCACAAGATCTCGAGTAACTCTAATTTTCTTCAAGTTGAAATCTATCAGTCAGCGCATAGTTCATGCACTAATTGTACGTTTAGCACCAAGTGTTTGGTAACCACGATCTTCTCCGTTTTCTCAAAAAGGTCAGAGGGCCTGCCAAGCGAGCTACCATCAGCTCGTCCTGAGGATCATACTATTGACTTGATACCTGGAAGCACACCACCGAATCGGCCACCTTACCATGTGAGCCGAGCCCAGAAGAAGAGATTATGAACCAAGTGAAAGACCTCTTGGAAAAGGGTCTTATCCAGCCGAGTACTTCACCCTACTGCTCTCCGGTGTTGTTGGTTTTGAAGAAAGACGGATCTTGGAGAATGTGCATTGATTATAGAGCTCTCAACAAAATCACCATCAAGAACAGAAGTCCGATTTCCAAGATCAATGATATTCTAGACCGACTACAGGGATCCTCTTGTTTCAGCAGGATCAATTTGAAGAACGGATATCATCAGATTCGAATCGCGCCGGGAGATGTGAAACCGTCCCATAGGGCGGTAGGTGTTGGCTTTCACCCGAAATTCTTTACTTTAAACACACACAGAGTACTTTGCAAAGGTAACCTGTAACGGGGATTAACACCTAAGTACACATACGGCTCGGAAGCTAGAATGCTCCGAGCAGACACCGACAACCTGTAGGCCCCAAAATTGGCGCCCCTTTCGGTATTTCTTTATTCTTTAACGGAGGGAATAAAACCTGTGATCTCCTACAAGCTGCCCCGCACAATCTAGGCTAAGAAACACCTGTTCTGGCCCAATTTTGGTAGCATAACTGTACTAGGACGCTTCATAGTCGGTATCCCCACGCAATAGGTGACTTTCCCGACGCATACGGACACTTTGCAAAACTTGGCAAGAATCTGCAGCACACTGAATTCTCTGTTTTCTGCCCCGAAAATGCACCAGTTCACCTGTACAGCGGTCCCCTCGTGTCCCCGAACGTCCTGGGGATATTAGGGTCCGTTTAGGGCCGAAACCCTAAACCTGCAAAAATACACTGCAGGCTGTAATTCCCTGTTTTGGGCTCCGTTTCGCGTGCCAATTGCATTTGTAGCAAGATCTCGAGCTCCCGCACCTGTAGGGCTACTTGCCCTTTGAATCAGACGAGATTTCTCAAGTGAAACCTCTCCGAATTCACCAGTACCTGCAGGGGATTAGCCGCTAGCTAATCCAGTACCTGTGCAAGAGGCTCTTGCCTCGGCAATCGTGCATGAATCCACATAATTGTACATTGGTCAAATGAAAAGCCCACTAGAGGGGCATAACATCCTGCTCATAGGGGAGAGAGAGAGCAGTGTGTAGCGTGCAGGGCATCACTCCTGGCACCGCACTGTACATAAGAGGGAAAGGAAGCACTCCATAGCTCTTAACTGTGACAAAGAGCAAATGAGGCCTCTCCCAGCATGAAATTCAGCGCCCTTTTTTCTGTAGGAGGAAAGTGCATGAAAAGTTGACACTTTGTGCATTTACAAGCATTTTCCCGATTCGGGTTCGCCGCTTAAAAATCTCCCGATTGGTCGCCCAGTTGACTTCGCGGTAGAGTAGTAAAGTGTTCCCCTAGTCATACCGGAGGTAATGACGCGAACACATTTCGGGCCCAAAATAGCAGTTCCCTAAATTTTAGGAGATGATTCCGCTGGGCTCCCTGCGGTCATTTGACCATCTATCCTCATTAGGACCGCATCCAAAAGTGCAATGTGGCTCAACTGTCGGATACTTTCTGTTGGTAGTCACACCTTGACTTTAGGCCTTTATTGAGTTCACTTCCTAGTATCCACCAACTTGCTAAGTGCGACGGGGGGACCTATATGATCCTGCTCTGAGCCTAGACATCCTCTTACCATACGAATTCCAGTGCCGACCATTGCCCATCTGTGAATGAAACTACCGTTCACATCGGCCATGCAATGTCCGACCGTTTGCTACTTCAAGAAGAGGGTCTCAAAAATAAAACAAAACCCATTGGAAAGAAACCAACAACTAAAGTTAGCATTTGCCACGTCCTCGTGACATAGTTAACAACTGCCACGTCCCCCTGACATACCCCCCTCTTGAAATCACAAACGTCCTCGATTGCATACCATAAACACACGCCACTGATGATTTTGTGCTATCAACACTCTTTTATCATCGCATGTATCCGCAAGAAAGGTCATAACACATAGATACAAATGACTTAATGAGACCTTCATACTTTTGTCATTTCCATCTATTACACTGAATTCATATGTACATTTGATGTACTAGCTCTATCATTACCCCTCCTTTGCACACGTTGGGTTGGGGCATAAGTAGGTTTTAACCCAAAGGCTTCAAGGTAAAGCTGTAATACATTTGGTGACTCTGACAGTTCATGCTCTTCCATCCACTTTGCATCCATAGGCGGATAGTTCTTGAACTTCACCAAATGCGTCTTGCAACTTGTCCTTTAACTTTTCTGTCATTATGTGCCAAAACTTGCTCAGGTACCAAGATCTCATCAAGTTCCTTAACTTCTGGCTGATCCTCATCTGGCATATCTTTTGGCACATCACCCACGAAGGGTCTTAGAAGACTCACGTGAAACGCATTATGAATCTTCCGCGCATCAAGCAATTTCAGCCTGTAAGCCACATCGCTGATCTTGTCAAGCACTTGAAAAGGTCCATAGTAATGCATGCGGAGCTTAGGAAACAGCTGTTCCTTGCCCTTCATCTTCTTTAACCTTGCCTTTTCGAACCTTAACAGAACCCAATCACCAGGTGATAACAGCAATTCACGGCGGTTACGATCAGCAGCCTTTTTCTGCTTTGCCTGAGTCTTCTCCAAGGCAACTTTAATTTTCTTATACATCTCATCCATGTTCTCAACATATCGATCTGCCTCAAAGATCTTGTCCTTTGTATGCAGAATGGGAGGAACCTTTTTGCCGCCTTCAACAATCTCAAAAGGTTCTTTGCCAATAGACGAAAGCACCGAATTATTGTACGCATACTCAAGCATAGGCAAATACTGTTCCCACTTGCCCTTATTATCTGACACATAGCATTTCAACAGATCTAAGACAGTAGAATTAGCCTCTTCTGACTGTCCGTCAGTTTGTGGATGAAATGAAGACGAGAACTTGAGCGTAGTGCCCATGTTCTCAAACAATCCTCTTCAGAACAAATTGGTCATGCGAGGATCACGATCACTGATAATCGATTGTGGCATACCATGGTACTTAAACACATTGTACATGAACAAGCGTGCCATCTCATCAGATTTTATCTTCTTCCTGACAGGGATAAAATAGGCCTGCTTGTTGAACCTGCAGATAATGGTCCATATACCATCATTCCCTGTTGGCGTTCTTGGAAGAACAAAGATAAAGTCCATAGCAATGCGTTCCCATGGCTTATCCGGAATCGGCAATGGTTGTAACAATCCTGGTGCCTTTTGCCTGTCAAACTTGACCTTTTGGCAAACTATGCATGCTCGCACAAAGGCATCCACATCTCTCCTCAAGGTAGGCAAATAGAAGAATGTTTCTACCGCTTTAACTGTTGCATCAATGCCACGATGCCCTGCATACAATGGGACATGACTCTCTTCTATGACCTTATGTCGCAGTGGCCTAGTGACACAGTCTGCCATGCATCATCATAAAACCATCTCTGAGGAGGTAGTAATAGGCGTCCACTGTATCCTTCTTGGTTATCCGAAGATCGTTCCAAGCAGTTCGTATATCGCGTTCATACTCTCGAGCATAGTTGACACGTACGTGACCGTACGATGGTTACACGTACGAAGACGTGCGGTACTAATCAAACTAAAAAAAATTAGACGTATGTTGACGTAACGTACGATGCAAAAAAATAAATCATATATTTTTTAGAGCTTTTACTCTATTATGAGTAACTACTTAGTATTAAGTACATACAACTCAAAGGAGATGTCTTACAAGTAAGAACATTAAAGATTTGGCCATGGACATTGGAAACGGCAATGTTCGAAAAAAGATGATCATGATTGCATTTGATTTCATAATTCATTACATAAGTAGAGTACTAGAGAGTCGAGGCTCGAGAAATACAAGTGACAAAAAGTAGTACAAAAAAGTAGTGACACAACTCATAGTCTCATGGCCCATGGGTACAAACTTTAAAGCATAAAGAGAGAGTTCTAAGTGCTCATATCGCTCTCATCACCGGAGTTGTGGTCCGAGCTTGAGCTAGAGCTTGAGCTAGAGGTAGCTGCATCATCCTCATCACTACTTGCATCAGATGCACTAGATGCAAGACCATAATCTCCCTCACTAAGGATGTTGCCCTCATCATCAAACTCTGGCTCTCTAGGATCCGTAGGTCTAGAAATGGACACATTCTCCAAAGTGGTGTCCGCCATAGTAGATCCGCTACCCGAGCCTCGCCGCACATAGGTCTTGGGTGTCCGTGCCGACGCTCTTCCACTCCCACGAGCAACCGAAGTGGAAGCTCCTCTACCTGTAGTTGCCAAAGCTCGCACAACCACCTTCTTGCGGGACCGTGTGCGAGAGACACGGCGATCAATCTCCTCCAACTCCAAGTAGAGGTCTCGAAATATTTGCTCCTCCTCTGGATCGCGATCTTTGTTGAGACTCTTAAATGTTGAGACTCTTAAGAGTCTCAATGGAGAGCTTGCATTCATCTACATTCACCTATTTGTCATTTACAACATGCAAGAAGATTAATGGAGTTAGCAATTTGGTATGCCAAAATATGAGCACATGATACATCATACATGTGAAAGCATAAATAAAGAGTATGATGTAGCCAACTCAATTACCTGCCTAGCCATTGGCATCTCGTGCATGGACCTCAACATGCGTAAATTGGAGCGACAATAGATAAGCCGCTCCAATTGCTTCGTAGAAAGCTTGTTGCGGATCTTGGTGTGTATAAGAGAATACGCCGACCAATTCTGCTCACATGCACCCGATGAGCAATCCTAGAGCACATAGATGATAGAAGAGAGGCATGAGATTTGAATTGTGGGAATTTTCAATTGAGAGGTGACTTATGTGACATGTCACATGAATGATGAATGTCAAATGATGACATGATTGAGATTATAAATTTATAATTTATGGTATGGTATTATGTATAATTATTAATATATATGATATACCTGTCCAAGAACCCTCAATGCCACCCTTTGAAGGTGAGGCAATTGATAGCCAAAACATTCCCACCAAAAAAGAGGCTTCACTAACGAATCCCTCTTCCAACACACCGAGGAAGCGAATGCCGTGCCTCTTTGGTCTCCATAGTTGATGAGCTCTTGGAGAAACTCTCCATGGTGTTCTTCATTGAGTATCTTTGGAAGGTACTTGTCGCGCTCCTCTTGAAGTGCTTGATCCGCAAAGATTGATGGCTTTTTGAAAGCCGGATGCAAGAGGGCGGCAAAGCCATGGATTGGTCGTCTCATCCAATCCCACCGCTTTTTAACAAGGAAGAGAATGTCATCTCTCTTTGGAGAGTCCTCCAACACATCACTACAAAGAGAGAGAGAAAGATAGTCAAGCATGGAAGGGTAGAACCGTAGATAGAAAAAGACAACTTACAATGTACATAAATCATAAGGTGATATGTTTACCGTGAACCATCGGGTGCTCCATCAAGAATGGTGGATCTCTCAATCTCCTTGTAAGCCTCCTCCATGAAGTGGTAAAGGAGACCTATGGTAGACCCTTCCATGTCGGTCATCCGAAGCACCTTATACAATGGCAATACCACCATGACAAGACCCTTGACCTCTTGCCAAAACTCCTCCTTCAAGCAAAGCCGTTGGATGGCCTTTGCATCTTGTTGGGATGATTGGGTCTCTTCTTCAATCCATGCTTTGAACTCATCCGAGACCATTGTCTTTTGCAAGTTGGTTTGCACATCATAGAGGCGCTCAAGGAGGAGCCACATAGCGGCAAAGCGTGTTGCGGAAGGCTTCTTCAACTCCAAGCCGGAGTAAGTGCGATATATCGCAAGTACTCTCACCTTTTTGTTGATGAAGTTGACGATGGAGAGGGCTTGGGATAGAATGTCCTTTACCCAAGGTAGGTCGCCAATGTCCTCCAAGAGGAGGTCAATGCAATGTGATGCACATGGAGTCCATACTATGTGTGGATACTCCGTCTCTAGCTTTTTGGCCATGGAAGCACAATTGTAGGCATTGTCAGTGATTACTTGAATGACGTTGCTTGGACCGATCTACATATGGAGAAAGAAGGGAAAGTGAGAAGAGCCAAGGCAAAAGACAAAATTGAAAATAGTAGATACTTGAGAGTGGAATCAAAAATTTTACCTCTTCTATGGCTTGACGAATGTGGCGGTAAATGAAGGCACCCGTGACCTTTTTCCCCCTTGCTCCCGCATCAACCGCTCGCAAGAAGTAGGTGCCAAGAGGGCATGAGACAAGGATATTAATGATTCCCCTCTTCTTGCGGTCACTCCATTCATCGGTGAGAATAGAGCAACCATACTTTACCCATCCGGCACGCACGGGGTCAAGAGACTTGTCGATTCGTGCCCTCTCTTCATCAAGCTTTTTGGTGCGCATGTCATGGTATGACACTCCCGTCCACCCTTCACATGGACCAACCGCGGCAATAGCCTTCACCATGCGTTTCCAACGATCCGTGCGAAGAGTATGAAAAGAGAGATTGCACTCAATGATGGTGCGTGCAATCTCTATCTCCGCTTGTCGTTGCCTCTCTTTGAGGAAAGACAATGGACCGGAAGTTCCACCCACCGTTTGTGCAAGAGTAGCTTGCTTTGGAGGCCGCCCACCATGACTTCTTTTGCTCTTCTTTGAGACGCTACCACCCTCGGTGGAGGCCATGGTAGCGCCGCCGGATGCAACGGACATTGATGGAGAAGCATCCTCTCCCGAATCGGAGAGATCATGGTCGGGCGGAACCACCTCCTCCGATGCCTTTGCAACCGCCTTGCGCGTCTTCAAGGGGAGATACTTTGCTTTGCACTCTTGGAGAGTGTCGTCGGGGATATTCGGACAAGGACCCGCTTCCCCTCCCACCTTGGTCAAGTGGATGATAAGGCGGGTGGAGCTTGAGGTCATGGTCTTCGGGCAATATTTGCAATACCATTTGCAAACATTTTGCTTGTTCTTCACCCTTTCAAAGTAGCGGCAATGCTTGTTGAAGGCTTCATGAAGAGCGGGCGGCATTATGGAGAGCTTGAGGGATGGGGAGTGATGAGAGAACTTTAGAGTAATGGAGAGCTTGAAGGAGATGGATGGAGATGAAGGGAGCTTAAGGAATAATGGAGAGCTTGAAGGAGATGAAGAAAGCTTGAGCCTTGAAGGAACAATGGAGAGCTTGAAGGAGATGAAGGGAGCTTGAAGGAGTAATGGAGAGCTTGAAGACTTGATGGAGTGCCAAAGCTTGAAGCCTTGATGGAGTGCCAAAGCTTGAAGCCTTGGCCCTTGATGAATGGAGAGAGCTTGAGGGAGCTTGAGTAGGGAAGGAGATGAATGAGAGAGCGTGAGGGATATATGGAGAAGAAGAGAGGGTGGGCAACCTTATATAGGTTTTGAGGAGAGAGGGAGAAGAGGGTAGCATGCTTCAAAATTCAAATTCCATGTGCCATGGCCATAGCCCATGTGGCTTTGTGTGTGTGTGTGTGTGTGTGTGTGGATGATGGGGGGGGGGGGGGGGTGGGATGGCACATTGGCTTATGATGCCTCAAGGGCCAAGGCTCCAAGGCCCCCAACGTTCAATTTTTAACGTTCAAAAACTGCCAGCACGTGGCGCTACAAAACGGCTGTAAAAACAGTCAAAAAAGTCCGCCAACGGTCACTTTTTTTTGATCGGACGGAACCCGTACGGAACGGACGGGACGTTCCGTTCGACGGACGTGGACAACCCTGGGGACGCCTTCAGCGAGTTGCAGTAGAGGCCCCGTAGGTAGCAGAGTGCTGTTTTCAGAGGATCCGAGTAGTGGGCATCTGTGGGAGGACTTGTGTCATAGATCCTGACCCAGCAGCTCTTGAGATTGGACACTGGAGGCTGTGGGCTTGGGAGTGCTGTCCACTGGCACGAGTACAGTGGGATCCTGGTGAGTGGCTATGGAGGGATCCCTTCTTTTCTGCAGACCACCCAGGAGTTCCGTTCTTTCAGTACACTGTTCGACTGGGACGTCATATACTAGTAGCACAGAGAGACGCCTGCCCCGCTGCAACACCTCATTGACAGGAGGAGGGTCTCACAACTGAGTTCTTGGCAGCATTTTGGGAGAGGTTGTGGGACTCCAGATAGCCGAGGCGAGTCACCTTGTTTCAGTGGCTGGTCGCACACAGAGCTACAACAATTGGGAGCTGGTTAGTGCATAGTGGTCTCTCGGCCGCATGTGCAGCTTGTGACCACCGAGTGGAGAGTCAGCGTCACTGTGTTTGGGACTGTCCCTCGGCCCAGCAGGTGTGGCTACGAGTTCTTCGGCTGATGCCTGCTCTCTCCACGGCTCGACAGTACACTTGGGGAGCAGCGGCTTAGTCCACCCTCTCAGGCCCGGCACTTCAGTTTGAGCTATCTTCCACCAGCAGGATGATAGTGATGCAGGAGGGGCGACCTACACTCCAGCTTGCTATGGAGCTTACTCCATAGGAGTGGTGCAGTGAGAGAGAGGAGTGTTGGGAGCTCATCAGTGGCCTGACACTTTGGTTCATTTGGCGGGCCCGTTGCTTCCGCATCTTTGAGGCTCGCCCCGTGCCACCAGCAGAGATTGTTCGCGATTTTTGGCTAGAGCTGATCCACACTCTCAGAGGATAGCTCGAGGGACTACAGGGCAGCTCTGACCGCATGCGGGAGCGCAGAGAGGCTTTCCTTCGACTCTGGCGTCCTGGGCCTTTCTACACCATGGTCCAGGGTGTACTCCGATGGCACTACCGACCACCTGTGTGGCTTTTCCCTCCCCCCATTTCTTGATTTAGCCCCATTGTACATATGCTGGTTTTTTTTCATTGGGAGTCTCCCACCATGGTTGTTGTAGCCCTCTCTTGCAGAGGTGGTTGTAGCCCTATGGGCAGTTTCAGTAACTAATAGAAGGATCTTTTTCTCGGGAAAAAAAAAACTCTAGAGCTCATACTTCACTTAAAAGAAGCGTTGAAAGGAAATAAATGCAAGGTGAAGAAATCGCATGCGTAGAGATTTTGCGAGGGCAACTCCTATTGCAAATGACGTGTGGAGAGAGAGATCTTCTCGTGCAAATTTTCCAGTGACGACCACCGAGCCAAGCAAGAAAGTAAAATCCATGGTGGCAATTGAAGTCTACACTGGCGCTCTGCTCCCTCTTCAAACATCCATGTTGGAGTCTACGCTGGGTGGTTGTGAGCAAATGCACACTACTAGGTGTGCTATGCACCATACAGGTGCCCCCCTTGAACAACATAGAGAGACCACTCTCCCTCTCTCGCTCTCTATTCCTCTTTCTTTCTCTCTTTCTCCATCGTCCCGTTTTGCACATAAGAGTTTGAAGAACTTAATAAATGGAAAAATGCGTACCGACTTCAAAAAAAATAATAAAGCAAAGGTAAAAGATGCTGATTTTTTTTATAAATCAGCAAATCAGATAGCAAATTTCTGAATTTCATTGGAAATCAGATGAAAAATAATGAAACTCTTTGTTTTATAGTATAAAAGCAAGAGAATTTGACTAAATTTCTGCAAATCTTCTAATTTTCAGTATAAAACAAAGACACATGCAATTTTTACCACCTACATACTTGTTCATGAGAAGAACAATAAATAAATAAGCAACATTTCATCGAATATTACATGAAATTAAGGTTATCCGACTTAAACCAAGCCATAGGTGTGCACATGGTCCTTCCTGTAGCCAAGCCGACTCTAATACCATGAAACGAACTAGAGGGAGGATCTCTTGACTACACGGACCGCCTATGGACATGCATCGGACGAATCACCCGACTTCAACCACATCCGACAGTACCCCTTTGCTTGGGCCAACGTCCGAGGACATAGGTTGCTTGGACCAACGTTCGAGGACATAGGCATGCACTTCTAAGACGGGGCGTCCCATTCTACCCGACGGCACCTCTTTGAGGTGACCTCGCACACTCCTAACCTTGCGGGCTAACCACTGGCACTCTGCCAGTGGGAGTTGATAATTGCAAATGAGGCCTTGGCCTCTTTTTATAAAAGTGACAGACCACATTGGCTGGTTTCACATTACGTGCGCCGGGACACTCGACACCCATCCTGATGGTGTCATAAACTAGATCCCCTCTCTTGTGATCGGGACATAACACTCTCCCTTGCGCGCATGCTTTTTCTCTTTGAAAGCCGAGAGTTCAATTTCATGCATCTTCTTGAGCACCTTTCTTTCTTGGTTGAGCTTGTGTAGAGATCTTAAGCACTTTAGAATAAAGATCTTAAGCACTTGAGAATACTTGTATGTTTGTGTAGAGGGTCCAATTTTAAGGCTTTTGGCAAAGCGGCAAAATAAGTCAATCAATGACTGCACAATTGGTTTTATATTGAGATTTATTTCCTGTTTTTAATCTTCTGTACTCTATGCCATCCCAAATAAAATAACTATATTGTTTGGTCTGCTAGAAACTTCAGGACTTCCAATGACTTATATTTGTTGATCTGGTCCATGTGGCTTCTATCAGGTACACAACAAGTACGATACTGACTTTGCTCCAAGAAGTATATAACACAGCTGGAAGTAAGGTGGATTGGACAAGCATTGTGAAGAATAGCAGTACTGGTATAAATAGTGCAAGAGAGTATCAGACTCTATGGCGACATCTTGCATATCGTGTGACTTTCCCAGATAACGTCGAATGTGATGGAGAGCCTTTGGTACAGCCTATATTTAGCTGTCAATTTTCTTTACTATCTTGTTCATGTGAAATTTTATCATAAGCACTACATGATTATCTTTTAGGAGGATGAGAGTGACTTGGAATTCGAGGTTGAGCCTTTACCAGGAGTGGGCCCTGATGTTGCGTCCAATGTAGCAGCTTGTGTGAAGGTGGGTTCAAATTACAAACCTGCACGTTACTAGTTCCTAAGTATGTCCTTAATGGTTCTTTCTGCCTTAATGCAAGTCATCCATTTTGTGCAATGCTTTATGCCAAGAACTTTTGAAAGTCTGTTTGGTTATTTGTGGGTTAGAAGACAACTAGAGCTTCTTCATTGATAATTATTTATCTCAGGGCTTTTTAGAAAAAAATGGTTTTTTTTATTTGAGCAATTTAGTTTAGGGCAAAGCTTTCTTTACTACCCTAAAAGTTCGTTCTGAGCTTCTTCATGCAGCCATGTTTCCAGACCTGAGATTCTCAATGCAGCCATGCTTCCGGACTGAGAGAGAGAGAGAGAATTTTATCAGAGAAGAGCGTACTATTGTGAACCTTACGAATTGCAACCTTCCTGGCAGCTTTACTTGCGCCAAATCTACTACGTATGCAAACGCTTGTCTCCACAGCAGAAGCTGTTTGCAGCAATCTATTGGCTGCCCCAATTTGCTACTAGCAGGACTTGCTGTGCTTGTTGCGAAGGCTCTTGTATGCAGCATCACGTCGTTAGCACCCTTGCGTGCGGTCTAATTTGCAGTTAGCGAAAATCGGGGTTTCAGTTTCCTAAGTTTGTTTTTAAAAAATTTAACGCACCAGAGGGTCCATAGAGGGAGGTTTCCATTTCTTCCAAATATTAGTTATGAAACATGGTCGGGCAAGGGCCACGCGCAGGCATCACCATGGCCACCTAATTGATGCACCACGTGTTGGGAACGACGTAGAGAACCCGTAGCAACGAGCTAGGAACCTCCTCCTCTAGTGACCCACCCCAGGAGGAGGATGCACTCGAGTGTCCAAGGGCAAGAGCCCTAGCAATGTGAACACGAGGTGAGCACACTCTTCTCTTCTTTCTATACCAATTTGAGAGAGAGAGAGAGAGAGAGAGAGAGAGAGAGAGAGAGAGAGAGAGAGAGAGAGAGAGAGAGAGAGAGAGAGAGAAATGAAATGAAATGTTATATTAACGTCTTCAAAAGGCCAAAGTGACCTATGAGACCAGAAAGTTACAATGTGGTGGATCTGATACAAAGTCAGAGTCAAAGTAACAAGATGACAACAATGACAAAAATGAAATGACAAATGTCACAATAAAATACTATGGAATCTTAAACTACTAGGTGTGAACTAAGCAGCTAGCTGGGATAGCTAGATCACAAGAGATCCAGCATCGGTCGTCGCTGGCGGATCTCATCAATCTCCTCCATGGTCAGTAGTCTGACCGGGCGTCGTGCATGTCGAGCCAAAGTGATCCGAATCCTCTGATGCAGCCTCCGTCGATGCTGTGTAGTCCTCCGCAGTCGTGGGCGTCTGAATCTTCCCAGCTCAGTCGCTCGGTCGATCAGTGTGCCTTTGGTCTGAGACGACGAGCTCTGCTGTGGTAGTAACTCCTCCGGGTGTCCAGTGGCAGCTCTAAAGAAATCTGTGATCTGTCTCTGGGACTGGCTAGCCTCTCCTCTCATCAGGCTCTCTTTGTGTCTGCGTAGCTCGAGCAAAAACAAACCCAAGCATCTCTGATCCTCGTACTGCATGACTCTGGAGAATGGTCCAAAGCCCTCTGTGAACAAGCAATGGAAGCGGCCTCGTATCTCGTAGTAGACGGGGCAGTGGCATGTGTAGTGCAACTCTGTCTCAGGCTTGATGTCACACAGGGGGCATGTCCTAGCCTCTGCTGGTACTCCAATGTATCTCCCAGTCTCGATCTGCAGCTGGTGTGAAGATGTACGTATCTGGCTATAGCACATCGTATCCCATGAGACAAGTGGGTGTCCATGTATCTGGGCCTCGTCACAAAACCATCAACCGTAAGCCGGAGGAGATGCTCTCTGTAGAAAGCCATCTTCGTGCCCAGCTCCTGTGCTGGTTGTATCCATGTCCTCCTGGTGTCTAGCTGAGTCAAGTCTTGGCGGATGAGCCCGGTGATCTCGGATTGTGTAAGAGTCAGAGAGGGTGCATCCAGTGAGTACTGGAAGGTAGGCAATCTGTCTATATTGAACCCATGCGCGTGAAACCATGATGTCATCTCCCCATACCAGCATGCTGTATCTCCCTGCATGGCTAACTGTCGAGAGGACTCAAGTGCAAGGCGGGCATATCTGTCTTTGGGAAGTTCCCACATGCGGTGTATGAAGGAGACCGATCTAGTGAGCGCCTCAACCACTAGTGGGGGGGCAGCTAGCTCTGCTCGAACAATAGCACGTGGTATTGAGGCCTTGGCTCTAATGAGCCGCGAGATCATAGAGACCAGAGGCTTCTCCATGTCCCCCCATCCATCACTGCGGCCTGTCCTCCCGTGATGATCTAATGAAGGTCCCCAAATCTCAGCTCCATAAAGCAATGCAGAAACCACCAGAGTGTCAAAGAGCCAGAGCTTCATCCGAGGCTTCAACTGAACCTGTGAACACATCCTTTGCAATCTACCCAATGCTGCATGGGCTTTGGTCAGTCTAGTCTCTGCTGCCCTCCTCAATGAAAATGCTGGCCCACTAAAAACCACTCCGAGGTAAGTGTACGCCTTTGTATATTCCACAGTCTCCTGGCCGTATGTGAATGCTGGCGCTGACCTCCTGATCCACTGTGGGGTGGTATTAAATACCATGACCTTGGTTATACCAAGGTTGACGGAAAAACCACTTTCCTGAGCAAACCTATTCAAAGCATCCAAGTGACGTTGCATCCCCTCCGGAGAGTCGGAGATCAACACAATATTATTAGCATATAACAATAATGGAATCCATGTCCCTGCCAGCTGTGCACCTCTATCACCATCTCTCTCAATGTAGTCAGAAACCTCATCCACATACATACCAAATAGAGTAGGAGAGAGAGAGAGAGAGAGAGAGAGAGAGAGAGAGAGAGAGAGAGAGAGAGAGAGAGAGAGAGAGAGAGAGACGCCCGCACAAATTATAACAAAAATAGTCTTGCTTGGTTGGCATTGTCATAGTAGTTAATGTGTGAATTTGTGTAAGTATGTAAATAATAGTCATATAGGATGCTTTGGGTAAGTTGCTTGATAAGTTTATTTTTAAAACCAAAAAAGATAACCCAAAATAAATATAGAATATTTTGTGAAATACATTTGTAAAATTAAAACCTCATTTTTGGGCACTTCAGCCCGTGCAAAACACGGAAATCCGTACAGCAATGCCATGTGGCTATCCAATGCAAATCACGGAAATCTCAACCAGCCTTTACGCTTTTGATTTATAGGGTTTAGGCCCCTCGGCCGGTGCTCCATAAGTTGTTCAAGCTTCGAGTTTTAAACCTCTAACCCTCCGGTCATCTCGGACAATCTTTTAAGTTGGATATGCTACGTCACAAACTTGTGACATACTCCCCTTTTGCACGAATTGTAATCGCCCTTGACTATGCCTGCAAACTAGCTCAGTAGATACTGACTCTATGTACCCATGCACTATAGGAAATTTAGGGAGTGAAGAAATGGAAATGTACATATATTAAAATGAACTCCATTCACAATCTCTTACATGTGAGCCTCATATAATTCAATACATGTGAGCCTCATATATAGGCTTTGGAACTTGCAGCCATTTGCTAGAAGCATTGCACCACTTCCCTATTGGTCCAACTGATCATTTCATCCATTGAAAATGACTAGAGGGGTTTCCCACACGCTCATACTCGTCAAGCTAGGCTTAACCCCAACATGCACTTGACTGCACACATCCAACACTTGCACGAATATATCAGTTCTGATCAATCAAAATTTTGTTGGGGGTTCTAAACACAAATCATGATTATTGTAACATATTTAGCAATCACATCCAGACCTCGTTGACCCTGATCATTTTACGGATGTCTCGATCTACTGAATCTTGTTACTATCGAATTCATATCTTTTATCACATTTCAAACATGCCAATGACTATCAAAAAGAGGACATTATATTTACAGAGCACGTGTTTCCTCATTATATAGTTCACGCTGAACACTGAGGTACAACATTCAATGTAGTCATCTCATCTCTTGA
Source organism: Adiantum capillus-veneris (assembly GCF_014529385.1). Lineage (NCBI taxonomy): Eukaryota > Viridiplantae > Streptophyta > Polypodiopsida > Polypodiales > Pteridaceae > Adiantum > Adiantum capillus-veneris. The sequence continues at coordinate 143,709,902 of NC_140943.1, forward strand.
TGCACCTAGATCTCTGTGTAGCCATCTCATCCTTTTGGAACTCTTGATGCACTAATGTAACAATGTCAGACTTTGTAAAAAATTAATTTATTTACGAGAAAATAATTATCTAATTAGTTGTGTGCACATCAAAATAGAACTAGCAGTTCTAGGACCTCAGGTGCGCCCAAATTTGGGCTAGAGCACCTCAGGGAGACCCTAACAGAAAATACCATAAAGCTCTAGTGATTGGGAAATCAGGTCTTCAATAAAGGGGTAGATAGTAGCCTCAGATTTCACGCTCAAAAAATTACGCGCGTTAGTGCAAGCACAGGAATGAGATGGGGTCCTTAGAACAGTAACCCTAAGGCTTGAATTATTTTTACGACCTTAGGAATTAGGATAAGTCAATTGAAATATTTTAAATGGTTTGTGATGGATCAAATGGCCGGACAAGTGCGAACAGGTAATGCAAGAGCAGTGTCCATACGGCATTGTGCTGGGGAGCAGCTAACATTTCACTAGTAGCATCTGTGTGTGCATTTGTGAGTTAATTTGCACATTTTATTAATAGCTTAGGGACTTTTAAAATGTGAGAGTTGAATGGTTTTTAAGTTTTTAAGTAAGTGTGCCACTTGGCACACTTACCAATGCAAGTGACTCTTTCACTCTCACTCTCACCCTCCCTCATTCTCTAGCGCCCCCTCCTCTTCTTGCTGGCTATTTAGGAGCACCCCCTTCCCCTCTTCATAGGTTGGCAGTGCATGGTGCACCTACCCCCCCAAAAGTGACCGTGCTCTACTTATCGGAGCTCTCCATTGAAGCTAGAGAATCAGCCCTTGTGGTGTATGTGGAGTCTTGGAGCTCCTATCACTTAGAACAAGGTTTCTCTTGATCATAGGCTGCAGTGGGGGAAGATTCATCGCGAAAAAGTACAAGGAAACTCTCTTTCTTTTTTGCCTAGCTGCTACAAATTCTCTGTTTTAGCCCCTAATCACCTCTATTAGGGTGAATTTCAGCAAAGCACTCTTAGAATCTAGTTCTTCTCTACCTACACTACGGGTACGCAAAGTTTGGTGCGATTTCATCGCGACTTAGATCTCGCTGATCTCTAAAAGATGTCTAGATACACTAAATTCATCATCAGATAAAATGTTGTAGACATTTCATCTTTCTCTTAGACATACCATGTAATCTGAAAATCTGTGAGACAAACAACTTAGCCAAATGGTCGTCTTTAACTGTCTTCTTTACTGGAATGAAGTGGGCCTGTTTGCTGAATCAATGGATGACCGTTCAAATGTCATCATGCCCACTCTGAGTCTTGGGAAGATAAAAAATGAAGTCCATTGCTATACTCTCCCAAGGTTAGCTAGGAATAGGTAAAGATAGTAGGAGACCAAGTGCCTTATGCCGATCAAACTTGACCTTCTAGCATACCAAACAATTGTGAACAAACTTATCCACATTCTTTTTGAGTCTTGGCCAATACAATTATTGCTTGGCACCTTTCAAGGTGGTGTCGATGCCACGATGCAATGAAATAGGTGGACAATGGCACTCTGTCGAAACCTTGTTCCTTTTAGAGTTACCGGGGAACGCCATCCCATGGGCAGGGAACGCCGGAACGGCGTTCCGGGGGGGTTACATGGTCTGGAACGGCCCGAAACGGCCAGACGTTCCGCAGGGACTTTTGGTACCGGAACGGCAGGCCTGGAACGGCCCGGAACAGCTGGGAATGGGCAGATTTTCAGATTTTGGTGATTTGTCTTGTGAGCCTTCCCCTTGTTAAATGTCCCTTCCCCCACCCCTTACCTTCACTATGCACACAAGCTTTCAAGGGCCAAAGCTAAAGCTCTACCCTCTCGACTCTCGACTCTCAAGCTCTAGCCTCTTTCAAGCTTTGAAGTCTAGACTCTAGAGTCTACAAGGCTAAAAGCTCTCCCCCTCTCTCTCAAGCTCCCTCCCTCTCTCTCTCAACTTTAAGCTCTCTCTCGAGTCTCTCCCCCCTTCCCTCTCTCCCCCTCTCAAGCTTTCAAGTCTACACGACACACGTTTGTCATAGTAAGACTGAATGGTCTTCAAATCAAGTGTTTTGTGAGTGTTAAGAGTCAAAGGACTCTGATCCTACTTCTATTCAATCACAAAGAGCTTGAAATTGCATTATTTGGGTGTTTTTATGCCTCCCGTTCCGCGCCGTTCCCGTTCCGGGCCCCTCCCCGTTCCCCCGTTCTGCGGGGGATCCCGTCGCCGTTCCCGTTCCGCGTTCCGGGTAACTATGGTTCCTTTGCTCCTTAATGAGTAACACACAACATTGTTTTCCGTATTAAGTATCAATCCTTTAGAGTATAGCCTGCAACTATCTCCCCACTTTGCAACCGGTCAAAGAGTCTGCAAAATTGTGATCTGTGGCGTACTAATCAACCATATCCTTAAAGTTCTGATGGTGAACGGCCGAAATAACCGATATCTGTGGCTTGCAAGAAAATGTGTCTGCCACCAAGTTCTTCTGTCCCTTAACATGGACGATGTGAAAATGAAGTTGCGACAAACTATTTGCCCATCTCATTTGTTTGTTCGAGAGCTGTTTTTGGACAAGAAATATCTCAAACTTTGGCGATCGGTGAAAACTATAAAATCGGCTCTGAGCAGAAAATGGCGCCATTGAGTGAGGCCATGGATGACTGTCAATAGCTCCTTTTCATCAATTTGTGCAACCCGCTCTAGTCGCGAGAACATTCTACTCTCATAAGCTACAACATGGCCCTCTTGCATTAAGACCGCTCCGAGACTGCGACGCATTCATCACAGTAAACCTCAAATGGCTTTTGCAAACCTCGTAGTACCCATTTTATCTGAGTCGTTATTTTTTGAGTCTTGAATACCATAATTTTTGATGGTCCCCAAGAAAAAGGAACCCCTTTCTGTGTCAAAATGGGTAACAGAGAAGCTATCACTGTTACATGCTTGGGCACCCCAAGTCTAGATTCTGTCGTGACGCAATAGGGATTCACTTCAAAACAATTTCACAATTCACAATTCAAGAGTCGACACGGCTCGGCGTAGTTCCGTGCCAAGAGAGATTGGTCCCAAAGACTAGCACCCCTTTTCGTATTTCTTTTATATTAATCTTTGAGCAAAGTACAGCTACCGTCGGGAACCTCCGCTCTCAGACTATGCGTTTAGATGCTCTGAGAAGTGAGGCCCTTAGGGCTCTGTTATTCTTACAAGGGATACCAAAAGCAGAGCCCCAAAAGCAGTTAAAACTCAAAAGCAAAAGTTCCATAAGCAACTGTTTCCAAAAATGTGCCAGTAAAAGCAGTCAACGTAATTTGCGGAAATCTGTATTGTCTGCCATGTCAGAATTAGGGAGAATCTTTTTACAAGCACAAGAACTGGAGAAAACCCCTCCTTTCTAATTCTCAGACTTGATGGTGGTTCCTTCTCATGACGGAAATCCGAGAGACGAGCTCTCAATCCTTTTTCCGTCTGTACTTGGAGTCGAGGCTCTGCACACAATTTCTGAATTCCGTTCCCGGAATTTCCAAGCGTAGGCCGAGGCCTTCCTGCTTTCTCCTTCGCAATGAAGTACCTGCAAATACATACAAACACGGGACAACAATTCGTATGGCGAATCCACAATTTGATACTTGTCGCTCTTTGCACGGAAAAGCGACCTCCGTGTTCCGTAGTCTCGCGATGACTTCCTGGCAGAGCTCCTCTTGCTGGTGCTAGCAACTCTGTTTGCAGAGGAGGGGGCGTGTGATGCTTTTATAGGCTCCCGCACCCGGCAGCAATAGGGGAGGTGGTGGCGCTAGAGATAGGAGAGAACCTGCGGGCTGTTTATGCAATGCTCTGAGAGCAGGAGAAATTGTACGTAGCTTTTTCTTGCAGCCAGTGCTGGTATTTTTGAAGCCCTCTTTTATTATTTTAGTGGGTTGCCCACTTATTAAGTGGGCGGCCGGTCACTTAAAAAAAAAAAAGTGAACCTAGACAAAACTCAATAAAACTCAGTGAGCTGAAAATTGATGCTAACATGCACATTCCAGGCGTCCCGAGGTGGAGTTCTCAGGCACAGATGCAATGCAAACACATATTTCTCGCGGGAAAGCGTCTGCTTTTCGCGAAAGACACTTAAAATATTTCACTTTTTAAGAAAAGCTTCTCAGAACCTGTCTTTATTCTTGTGCTTGCGTCTTTACGCATATTCCTTTTTTCTAGTTCGGGTTTCTTGCCAGACCCACAGAATATTCCCTTTCCGATGCTCCCGTCACCCATCACGTGACACATCGGGAATATCCGTTTCCCGGTCTCTCCTACCAAACTAACGGTACAACCCCTTCGCGATGCTTAATGTTACCCATCATATGACGCATCAGAGTTTTCCGTTCCTGATGGCTTTTTAATAATTCCATTAGATCTACAGTTCCTAACCTTACTATTCAAGTGCACATATTTAAATATTCTAATTTCAATAAAAAGAAATTACTCAGAAAAATAAGAAAGTAGTCCATTTAGCAACATCCCTCTGGCTTCTAAACAGTTGTCCTCAACTGTAGGGCTTGTACATATCCTTCAAGAATCTCGAGATAGGATGCTTATTCTTGCTCGGTCATCCACTGAGCGTCTGGAGTAGAATAATTCTTAAACTTTTCCTATACTTCCGTGTAATCTTCCCAGACTTGAGTGGCTGCTCCTGATGATGAATGATCTGCTCTAGTTGGAGTATTTCTTTTGTTTCCTCAACCTCAGGAGGTTCCTCAGCCATAGGTTGACTTGGAGGCGGTCCCACATATGGCCGGAGTAAACTAACATGGAAAGAATTGTGGATCTTCCAATTAGATGGTAAATCTAATCGAAATGTCACATCGTTCACTTGGTCAATTATCTTAAACGGCCCATAATAATGATTGGAAAGTTTTACCACTTTTTCCTTTATGAGTCGCTTGTTTCTTTAGTCTTGCCTTCTCAAACTTGAGTAAGACTAATTGCCCGACTGTCAAGTCCATTTCCCTTTTGTGCTTGTCTGCAGCTTTCATATGTTTTTCCCGAGAGCGCAAAATTGCTCTCTTAACTTGCTCGTAGGCGGTGTCCAAATCTCGGACAAACTCATCTGCTGCAAAAAATCGGTGGAAGCAAAGGCTTACCATAGAGAATCTCAAAAGGTGCTTTCCCCGTAGACGAATGTACGGTATTGTTATACGCGTACTCGACAAGGGGCAAATACTTCTCGAAGTCAGATTGTCTTTCTGACACATAAGATTTCAACATATCCAATACTGTGGAATTAGCCATCTCACTCTGCCCATCTGTTTGAGAATGATATGCAGAAGAAAAATTCAACTTCGTGCCAAGGTTATCAAACAAGGCACGCCAAAAGTTTTCTGTCATGCGAGGATCTCAAACACTCACAATAGACTTGGGCATCCCATGATGCTTAAAGATTTGTGCTAGAAAAATCCTAGCCATATGATTCGCTTTGATTGTTTTCTTGACTGGAATAAAGTGAGCTTGCTTGCTAAATCTGTCCACAAGGTTCATATCTCATCTATAAGTCCTTGGGAGATCCATAATGAAATCCATGGCAATACTCTCCCAGGTTGATCAGGCACAGGCAGAGGTTGGAGTAACCGAGGCGTCTTATGGTGATAGTACTTTACTTTTTGGCAAACCAAGCATTTCCTGACATATTGATCAATGTCTGCTCGAAGGCTTGGCCAAAAGAAATATCTTTCCAATGCTAAAGTCGTGGGGAGAATTCCCCGATGACCCGCATAAGGTGAAGCATGTGCTTCTTCCATGCTTTTCTTTCTCAATGTTTTTGCACGCAAATTGCTTGGTGGTGATAGAGTAAACCATCCCAAATCGAATAGGGATATTCATCCTCTTCGTTCTATAACTTACTCCAAATGGAGGAGAAGTCTGGGTCATTCGGATACAACTTTGGAAGTGATTCCAATTCTTGGTGATACATAGAAGTAAGTGCATTCACCCTAGGCCGTCTAGACAATGCGTCTGCAACCACATTCTTACTCCCAGCCGTATGAAGGATCTGGAAGCGAAACATGGACCAAAAGTTGGCCCATCTCATCTGCTTCTCGGATAATTTCCGTTGCGTAAGGAAATACAACAAACTCTGGTGATCGGTTTTGATCACAAAATCCGCTCCTAGAAGATAATGCTTCTAGGTAGACAAGGCGTGAATCGCAGCCATAAGTTCTTTCTCGTAGATCGAGGCATGCAATTCTACATCCTTAAGTCGTCTACTGCATGGCCTTCTGGTTAAGCACTGCAACGATGTCCCTTTCAGATGCTCCCGTCACCCATCACGTGACGCATCGGGAATATCCGTTTCTTGGGCTCTCCTACTAAACTAACGATACAACCCCTTCGCGATGCTTAATGTCACCCATCATATGACGCATCAGAGTTTTCCGTTCCTGATGGCTTTTCAATAATTCCAGTAGATCTACAATTCCTAACCTTACGGTTCAAGTGCACATATTTAAATATTCTAATTTCAATAAAAAGAAATTACTTAGAAAAATAAGAAAATAGTCCATTTGGCAACATGCAAACTTCCGAATGAATGGCCGGTAATACAAACATAAGCCCAAAAAGCTGCCCCGAAGATTGGCGCCTTTGGGTGTTTCTTTATTCGATTGAAAATGGACAATCCGAACACTTGAATCAAACTCTCACCAAGCTGCTCAAACGTGTCAAGGGCTGAAATCGCAGGTTTCCGACCTGATTTTGGCAGAATCACGGTGCTAAAACCCCTGTAGGTCAAAAGTACACCTCTTGGACGGATTCCCTTCATTTTAGAAGCTTGTCGGTGAACTGTAACAGAATTTTAGCGTGCTGTAATTCCCTGTTTTGTCACTGCCAGGTGCTCAAAGCCCTATCTAAGCATCCCAAGGCCTTCCCGAGGCTCCCTTGTGATTTCATGCAGCTTAGGTGCGAAACCCTTAACCTACAGTGTAACAAACTGTTGACGTGGCAAAACCCTAAAGAATGGAGCTAACTTACATATCCCGGCCAAGGGGCCTAAACCCTAAGAAGAACAAGTAACAGAAGAAGAAGTCCTACCAACTTATGGGGACCTCGTCCGATGGGGCCCCAAGTGACATAAAGGATTAAAATAAAGCATGATCCAAAAACACGCAAAAACTGATGATGTGGCAGCTTTTCGAAAATTGCGCTGGCATGATGACGTGACAGGTTGTACAGATTTCCGCGTTTTGTGTTCGTTGATGACGTGGCAGGCTGTACGGAATTCCGTGATTTACGTTGGCAGCTTTTTGGTTTTGCTTTTGGACTAGATGCTTTTGAGTTTGAAGGCTTTTTACTGTAAACTGCTTTTGGGGCCTAGGGCCTTTAAATATGAGGTTAGGGCTCATTCTCTGGCATGCTTCCTGGAGAAGGTGCAGAGTCTGGAGTACCGGCTTGTACTGTGCTGATCCAATATAAAGAAATACCGAAAGGGGCGCCAAGGTTTGGGGCCAATACTCTCTGGGGATGAATTACGCCACTCCGTGTCGCGTGTCGTCTCTCTTTTTCAGTTCAATTGCTATTAAAGTGCTAAAAGTCTATTCAGTCTGTTCTTTTCTATTGGCATGTGGTGCCCGTCTTGTGACAGTGGTATCAGAGCATCAGGCGTGTGCTTTTCTGAAAGCATACCGCTCCTACAAAAGAGCAGACCGAGCTATTGGATTTTTTTTATTTGAGGTATCTTCACCTCCGACCCCGGTTTATTAGCCACTCCCACCCTTACTTCATCGCGCATCGGGTGCGCTCCCATCTTCACCGCTCATGTCTTACAGGGCATAAGCCAATTAAGATCACTTGCAAGAGAAGGATCTAGATTTGTTTCAAGTCACTGTTTTTCTCAGAAGCAGTGCCATGCAGATGTTGATGTCTACAGCTACCAAGCAGCATACTCCAAGTACTTGGCAAGCTTTCAAGATTTTTTTTTTTTTGCCCGAGTTATATGGTTTCTGACATCTTCCTTTGGAGTGCAACTTCTGGCAGAGTGGGGTATCCTGAAGTGCTTGCCATGGAGACCCTAGAGATTATAACTTGAAATTTCTCGACATCTCTCAGTAGATGTCTCTTCACGAGAAGATGACCTTGGAGATTCGGTGTGATTGCTATCTTTTGGGACTACCATGGCCGCCAAAGAAAACACTCTGTCCAAGAGCTGATGGACCATGCTGTGCTCGGCTACAACCCTATGGGATGAACCTAACCCTAATTTTTGGTGTAGGTTTCAGGATGGAAAGTCAGTCGACTTTTCGAGCTCGATTGATGTCGAGATTGCTTTTTAAGTTTGAGTTCTGTTTGATCTTGTTTGGTGATCCTGTTTGGAATTTGTTTGAAATGGATGGTATCTGTTTTGAACTTGTCTTGGTGCCGATTTGAATTGTTTGACTCTGGTTTTAATACTGGTTTCAATAATTGGTGATTTTACTCCCGGGTGGAAAAGTGAGAAATACTGTTTCCGTATTGTTTGAACCTCGGAACGACGCAGGCCGATGCCTGGGGAGCGTTTCGTTGTATGTTTGAAAACCTCCGAATGGCGCAGGCCGATGCCTAGGGAGCGTTTGGTTGTATGCTTGTAAAATAATTGTTGTTGTGACTCCCGGCCCGGACCTAGATGGTTATGCAGGAGGAGTATGCAGTGGTTACTCTTAGCACCTTCAAACGACGCAGGCTGCGGTTTGGGGGGCGTTGGGTTGTAAAAGGCCTCTATATCTCCCGGCCCGGACCTTTTTAGGTTATACGGGAGGAGTGATGAGGGAGTCGTTGAATATCTCCCGGCCCGGACCTTGTTAGGTTATGGGGAAGGAGTGTTCATCGGCGGCTTTATGTTTCTATGTCTTGTAACATGCATATGTGAGCATTTGTGTTGCATTGTGATGTGCCAATTATTGAATATTCCCAATTGGATGAGATTGCCTGGGTATGTAATTTTAGTGCATCAAGACACCTGTGGAAGATCAGTATGGTCTGGGTGTGATGGCTAATTTTACTACGCCGGATTATCAAGAGTTCTGATCTGGACGAAAGGAGAAGCTAACTCCTTGATCAAAAGAGCAGAAAGGAGAAGCTAACTCCTTGATCAAAACAGCCGAAAGGAGAAGCTAGCTTTTTGATCAAAAGAGCAGAAAGGAGAAGCTAACTTCTTGATAAAAAGAGCAAACTGATTGTCCCTCAGAATGTCCCTCGGAATGACCCTCGGATTTTGTTTTTTGAGCTAACTTGAGTTGTTTTGCAGATATGCTATAATCGCGGACGATTACTCTCTTTCAAGAAGGGGAGATGTAACAAACTGCTGACGTGGCAAAACCCTAAAGAATGGAGCTAACTTACATATGCCGGCTGAGGGGCCTAAACCCTAAGAAGAACAAGTAACAGAAGAAGAAGTCCTACCAATTTATGGGGACCCCGTCCGATGGGACCCCAAGTGACATAAAGGATTAAAATAAAGCAGGATCCAAAAACACGCAAAAACTGATGACGTGGCAGCTTTTTGAAAATTGCGCTGGCATGATGACGTGGCTGGTTGTACGGATTTCCGCATTTTGTGATGGCTGGTGACGTGGCAGGCTATACAGAATTCCGTAATTTATGTTGGTAGCTTTTTGGTTTTGCTTTTGGACCAGATGCTTTTGAGTTTGAAGGCTTTTTACTGTAAACTGCTTTTGGGGCCTAGGGCCTTTAAATATGAGGGTAGGGCTCATTCTCTGGCATGCTTCCTGAAGAAGGTGCAGAGTCTGGAGTACCGGCTTGTACTGTGTTGATGCAATATAAAGAAATACCGAAAGGGGCGCCAAGGTTTGGGGCCAATACTCTCTGTGGTGAAATTCCGCCACTCCTTGTCGCGTGTCGTCTCTCTCTTTCAGTTCAGTTGTTATTAAAGTGCTAAAAGTCTGTTCAGTCTGTTCTTTTCTATTGGCACATGGTGCGCGTCTTGTGACATGCAGAAAAACATAGCAGGCTGTAATTCTCTGTTCTGGATCGTTTCGAGCGGAGCAAACACGTCTACGAGTGTCCTAAGAGCACGCGCACGCAATGGGACAGTCCCCCTGTGATTTGGATGAGTCTACACGCGAGAAAACTCTCCAAATTTGCAATTAGAATTTTTTTGCCCGAAGTTACATGCCTTAAGACATCTTCCTTTAGAGTGCAACTTCCGGTAGAGTGGGGTATCCTGAAAGGCTTGCCATAGAAACCCTAGGACATGAAAACTTGAAATTTCTCGACATCTCTCACCAAGTGTCTCTTCTCGAGCTGATAACCTTGGAGGTCCAGTGTGATTGCTATATCTTGGGTTACCATCATCGCCACAGGAACATTGTCTGTCGAGGCTATTCAAGCGCTTATGGACCGTCGGCTACGATCTTATGAAAGAAATCTATTCCTAATCTTGGTGCAAGTTTCAGGATGGAAAGCCAATCGTCTTTTCCAGCTCGACTGATGTGGAGATTGCTTTTTATGTTTTAAGTTCTGTTTGAGAACTTGTTTGGTGACCTTGTTTCAAATTTGTTTGGAATGGATGGTTTCTGTTTTGAACCTGTCTTGGTTCCGATTTGAATTGTTTGACTCTGGCTTTAATACCGCTTTTCAATGATTGGTGAATTACTCCCAGGTGGAGTAGTGAGAAATGATATTTGAGAATGCTTGCTCATACTCATGGCCCGGACCCTTGTGGTTATTTGCGGGGTAAGTATTAAATGTTTGAAAAGTGTCGTTTTTACTCATGGCCCGGATCCTTGTGGTTATTTACGGGGGGAGTATTAAGAAGTCTGAGCAGTGGCTACTCTCAGCACCTCCAAATGATGCAGGCTGCGGTCTGGGAGGCGTTTGGTTGTAAAAGGCCTCTATCTCCTGCCCCGAACCTTTTTAGATTATGCGGGAGGAGTGATGGGAGGCGTTTGGTTGTAAAAGGCGTCTATATCTCCCGGCCCGGAACTTTTTAGATTATGCGGGAGGAGTGATGAGGGAGTCGTTGAACAGCTCATGGCCCGGACCTGGATACTTATTTGCGGGGGGAGTGCTCATCAATGGCTTTATGTTTTAATGTCTTGTAACCTACATATGTGAGCATTTGTGTTGCATTGTGATGTGCCAACCACTGAATATTCCATATTGGATGAGATTTTTTGGGAAACCAACCACCAGGATATCAAGAGTTCCAATTTGGAATGAGGCTCCTTATTGGAAGCCAACGACCCAGGATTTCAAGAGTTCCAATCTGGAATGAGAAAACTGATTGTCCCTCAGAATGACCCTCATAAATTTTTGAACTAACTTGAGTTGTTTTGCAGATATGCTGTTATCACGGATGGTTACTTCTTTCAAGAAGGGGGGATGTCACAAATTGATGACGTGTCAAGCCACTGAAGAATGGAGCCAACGTGCAAATCTCGGCCGAGAAGCCTAAACCCTAGAAGCAGCAGAAGAAGTTTCACCAACTTGCAAAGTTTGGCCGAGTGGCCTATTTTTAAAGAAGAGTTCCCACCCACTTATGGGACCCCGTCCGATGGGGCCCAAGGGACCTAAAGCCCTGAAAATAAAACAGAACCACACACACACTCAATCTCTTGTGAAAAAGGTGATGACGTGGCAGTTGTAGGGACGCCCGTGATTTACGCTGATAACGTGGCAAGCTGTATGGACTTCTGTGAATTGCACTAGAAGGTGCTGTTGTGGCAGTTGTACGGAATTCCCTGTTTTGCGCTGGCAGCTTTTGGGAAAGATGTTTTTGGACCGATGCTTTTGAGTTTGAAGCTTTTCATAGGCTAAGGGCCTTTAAATATGTGCCATGGGCTCAGTCTCTAGCACGCTCCCATGTGGAGGTGTAGAGTCTGGAGTACCGGCATTGTACCGAGTGCAAGCAATATAAAGAAATACCGAAAGGGACGCCAACGTTTGGGGCCAATGCTCTCTTGGGATGGAACTCCGCCACTCTCGTCTCATGTCGTGCATCTCTTTTAGTTAAGTTGTTATTTGAAGTGCTTAAAGTTGTTCAATCTGTTCTTTTCCTTTGGCACGTGTGCCGGCCGTGTGACATGGTGTGTGCGCGGACGGTGGTCTGCTAGTGAAAGTGTGAAGTTGTGAAGGTGTTTTCGAGAGGACAAGGGTGCTGTGAATGCCTTGAGCTATAGAGAGGCCTTGTGTTGCGTGCTGGGTGTGTTCCCCGAGTCCCCCTCTCCAACGTTCTTAGTCATCACATCTAGATCTCGCTGATCTCTCACAAATGTCTTGATGCACTAAGACCACGCATCTTGTTTATCTCACCCTAGCTGGAACTCTTAAAATTTTATGCAGAAACCCTAATTTACTGTTGAAAATCCTAGTTTTTTCCAAGTTGTCGGTTCCAAAAGCTCGTCCAAAGGATCAACTTTGCCATTTGCAACATTTCCAAATTCTCTTCCATTGAAGAGAATTTTGAAATCTTTGATACACAGAAAAGCGTCAAAAAGCGTGGCTTCTTAGAGGACAAAGAGTTTCGTCACACAATGCCTTTTGCACCATTATATTGACCAATGCACTTACACTGATCGTTAAGATGGCAACGGGGAATCTCAGGCTACGTTGCATGAGAACAAAGCCATTGAGAATGCTTGGATATAATGGTCAGCTCCTATGAGGTGTGCTTCTGAATTCAACATCTGTGCCTATTCTGATGGTTTCCTTTTTGTACAGCATTTGCGTGGCGTTTCCAGTGATATTGATGTGCATATGGGCACTTATTGAGACTGTATATAGCTGATTTTCCATGTTACATAATCTGATATATGGATGCATCGTCCTTCACAGTTCATGATAGAAATTGTGCGTGGTTTGTGTAACCAGCACAATTGGTGTCTTTGAAAAAAAAAACAGAAAAAAGATTTTCTATTATATAGAAAATTGGTGTCTATTAAACAAACAGCTTGAGAACACAGTCACCAAGATAAAACGAACGAATATGCTGTTCACAAAATCTTTTGATTTTTAATCTCTCAGATCTCCTAATATATATGTTTCTTTTGAAACCAAGATGCGGAAAATCTACCTTATACCATGTCACAAGTTGTGTCTTCTATGCACTATGGGTGTCTTCTATGCACTATGGATTCTGCTGCTATTTATGGGTAAAGCATCACCAGTATGGTATAGCTAACATTAAGTATGTATATTGGAATGACACATTGTATTTCTGGAATCATTGGTTTGTGCTCTGTAGTTGCGCTCCAATGTATTCTTCTGTTAGTGTATTTATAGGTGCTTATTTCATTTCTATGGACAGATTTTGGCTGCATCAGGATCTGTAGCAAACACTTCCTCAAAGAACCAAGAAGCCTCCTTCGTGATTGATATACCAAACTCATCTAGTGGCTGGGAGGTTAGAGGCAATGGTCAAGTTTCAAATGTCATTGTTCAAGGTGCTAATACCCCAGAAAACCAGCCAGCAAGAAAGAAACGAAAGCTCTGGACTTCTGAGGAAGACCAAGAGCTTATTGCGGCAGTGGAGAAGTGCGGAGAGGGTAATTGGGCAACCATGTTAAAAGGTGCATTCAAGCATGAACGGACAGCTGCACAACTCTCTCAAGTAAGCCTCTTTAGGAAAAGCCCGTGAAGCATTTTGTGTATGATGCAAGTAACAGTAATTGAGGGGAGTATGTGTCATTTTCTTACAATGTACTCACTCAACTAGTTTCATGGGCTTTGCATGTGAAAGAGATGGGCTCTGATAAGGAAAAGGAGAGATTCTCAGACTGGAATTAGCCAAAATAACACAATTGATAACCAACCCATGGTGACTGGACTCACAACATCTGTAAGCACTCAGCTTCCAGTGGAAACAGCCAATGTCTTGCCTGCAGCAGCAGATTGCCAGAAAGACTGTACACCTGTAACATCAACAGCTGGTAGGCTCATATACAGAGCATTGTTTTTTCCTTTTGCTGCTTTGGATGTACATTGCTGAGTCATGTGTAACCCCACTGTGTCTTGATTCTAAGATGTTCTCAAGTGTTGGTTGTACTTCCGTTAGTAGCCAGAAACTGTCTAAAATGAGTGCTGATCTGTTTGTCGCAGGGGTTGGAAATGTGGCTCCCTTGCCTGCATCAGCATCAAAAAGCATTTTAGTACAGGATCAGAACTGCAATGATGGAAGTACCCCTTCCCTTGCACAACCAGCTGGCAAGGGTAGGCCACCAATGAAGAGACCTGCAGTTTCAGTATTACAGCAGTCGCGAGCAGCCAATCCCACACCTGGCTTAGTGAGCTCTTCATCTGGGCAGGGTACTGGTGTAGGTGGTGATCTTCGCTCAACAAAGTCAGTGATTCCGTCTTTGCCAAGCAGTGGTGCAGTTCCAGCTCGTTATAGTGTCTCTTCTGGTATAAGAAATACTGCAGTAAGCTCTGTTGGACGTCAGGTGCCAAAATCCTCTGCTGGACCTGATCCCATGATACAAGCAGCAGCTGTTGCAGCAGGCGCCCGCATAGCTCCAGCATCAGCAGCTGCATCCTTACTTAAAGCTGCCCATGCAGGTAATGTTGTGCATATTGGACCTGGTGGAGTTTCAATGGGAAAAGCAGGGTCTCAAACTCAGACAAATGGGAATGCTGCATGTACCACTGTTAAGGCTGGCTCTGGTGTTGGAACCCGAACTTCAACAGGTGCATTGGTGCATTATATTCGCACAGGAACTGGGTCTTCTCAATCCTTGCATCAAGCAAATCAAAGAGCATCCCAGGCAAAAGGTCAGTTTGTGAAGAGTGGCTCTCCTCAGGTAGCTCGTCCAAATGCTTCAGCAATATCTTCTCCTGGACCTTCTGGTCCATTGCAAAAAGCGCTTACTCCAACTTTCATGCCCGCCTCTGGAATGAGAGAGAAGACAAGTTCTGTGTTACCTAACGAAGGCCATAGCATAGCCAATGATGCTACCACTACAAAATCTTCAGAACGATGTCTTGACGGAAGCAGTCCATTCTTGGAAGGGATCACAAAGGTTAAGGATCAGGACTTGGCCACAAACTGCCCCAATGACAGTGCATCAGAATCCTTACCATTGGGGCAAAATGTTGTAGCAGAAAAAGGCTGTCTTCCGAAAAGCAATGAAGTGGCTGATGTAACTTGTGTTACTGCACCTAGCATTATCTTAGAAACTAAAGAAGATCCATCCGCTTCAAGTTTGATTCAAGACAAAGCGACAGAATCAAACAGCAAAGATAGGCCTCAAGACCCTGGTCCTTCAAAGCAGTGATTCTCCTGGTGTACATTGAAGCGACTCTTCATCAGACGGACAACTTGTTTTGAAACTGGTTGT
Organism: Adiantum capillus-veneris; assembly: GCF_014529385.1. NCBI lineage: Eukaryota > Viridiplantae > Streptophyta > Polypodiopsida > Polypodiales > Pteridaceae > Adiantum > Adiantum capillus-veneris. The sequence goes on from NC_140943.1 coordinate 143,725,204, forward strand.
CCATCGTATATTCAATTGGAGACTTCTTGCTCGTGATCAGCAGTTATGCTAATTCCACATTAGATGGCTTAAAGCCACAGAAATCTGGTTGTTCAGCGTCAGAATCTCTTGACAAAGCCCATCTACTACGGGAGTCTGCATGGAGCATCCACAGAGATGGTAAAATTGAGGCCTTTTAGCACCCCTTCTAAGTGAGATCGATTCCGGAATTATCTACATGTAGCATCCATTTACGCACTAAGGGACTAGTACATGATCAATGCTCCCTTGCTTTGATTTTTAAAGAATTTTACTCATCTCTTAAGCTGAGTTTGTATATTTTTGTAACTCTAGAAACTTCTTCAACTCAAACACAGTTCTTTGTAAATCAAGTTGCAAATATACATGGAGTTTGAACTGGAAAGCTTTGTGGTTTGATGTGTCAAACAAAACCGTCACAAGTGACAGAGCCACCCGGAAGGTTGCAGGATAGTGGCCCCAAATTATGATTAGAAATTCCGATCAACCCCCTTGTGTGAAATACCTGGTATTCTGTAATTTGTGTTTTTGAGGTTACCTCCTCTGTAAAAAAGTTCAACTGTTCTCAGATGGAATTTGTTGTTTTTTAGGTTACATTCTCATATGACTTCGACCCTCTGAATTTGTAAAGTCGGTACTGTTATACACTGTCTACGGTGAGACAGTTGCCTTTTGACAAATCTAGATAATAAGGTCAGCCCTGCAAGCATAGATTGAAACATACGGGAAGCATACGCTTACGCATATGCACAGTATGGAAGTATGTTGTAAGTATGTTTCAGATCGACAATCTGAAACATACGTGGCTCTAAATTTCAGCCTTAAAGAAACCTCTTTGGGTGAAGGTCCTGAACTTCATAAATGAGTCCAAAGAACGACCAAGAAGCCACATAGCAATTTGTGCCCTAGACACAACATTCTTTTGAGACTAAAACCTAGAATGGTATTCCAGAATAGACACAAAGGCCCATTGGAAGTAACCATCCGTTCTTTTCTGGGTTTTATTTCTTTTCTATTTTTTGGGGGGGAGAAGGGGGAGATTGTGCACAGTATGTTGAGATCAGTTGCCATGCCACCCGCGTTCACTCACGCTTGTGTTTTCTCCTGCTTTCACCTTGACATGTTAGGTGAGGGGTTTGTGGGTAGTGACCGTGGTTCTTGCTGCTGCTTCGGTCTACATGTATGCCTGCATTGATGAAAGTATTGAACGCACAAAATTTTCCTGATGAGCATGCTGTGGTGGATGCAGTCTCATAGGTCATTTTGGCATTTGAAAACGCTTAATATAACACTTCATTCCAGTTTTTTTAATATAATGTTTCATTCAATTTCGTTATGGACTCGAGGGACGGTGTGGTGGGGGGCAGAGAGAGAGAAAGGGAATAGGGGATGAAGAGCGGTGGCAAGGCACCACACAGAGAGAGAGAGAGAGAGAGAGAGAGAGAGAGAGAGAGAGAGAGAGAGAAGGGGAAGGGAAAGGGCCAAAGAGAGGGAAGAGGGAGGGGCGAGCGGAGAGAAAGAGGTGGGGGCCAAAGATGTGTGTGTGTGAGAGAGAGAGAGAGAGAGAGAGAGAGAGAGAGGAAACGGGTTGGAGGAATCATGAGGGGGAGGGGCGAGGGGGTTTGATTAAAAACAAAATTCAAAGGCACTAGCGAAATTGCTAATGCCTTTGTTTTTTTGAGAGAGAGAGAGAGAGAGAGAGAGAGAGAGAGAGAGAGGGAGAGGGAGAGGGAGAGGGAGAGAGACAATTTTAACATCGTAGGAAACTATTGAGAGAGAGAGAGAGAGAGAGAGAGAGAGAGCCTGGGAGAGAGAGCACGATAGATAGTGAAAGATATATAGAGAGGGAGAGTCAAGAAGATAGAGAGATAGTGTGTGTGAGAGAGAGGAGGTCCTTGGCTACTCCACTGGAGGGAGAGACGCCAATGGGCAGCGGTGACAGGAGTAGGGGCAACACATGGTGGTAGTAAGCTAGCACCACTAACCACTAGTGGCGGGTTAGGATGGTGGTGGTGATGGGTGCTAAGGGGTGGCAATGGGAGGTAGTGGTGGTGGGATGGGAAAAAAAAAAAGCTCGCTCCATAACCGTCCCCCACCCCAAAAGCATGGCATTGAAGTGCCCATAAGTTCTCAAATAATTTTTCATAATAAGAGAGAGAGAGAGAGAGAGAGAGAGAGAGAGAGAGAGAGAGAGCTTTTAAGAGAGCTTTAAAATCTCTGTATCCCCAAGTTTTTTTAAAGCGCAATTCCCATACTTAAGCTTTAGAGCCCTATGCTTTAAACTCTACTTTAAAAACTTTACATTCCTAAGCTCTCCTTTAAAAAGCTCTACATCCCAGGCTATAAATCCCACTTCAAAACTTCTAGAGTTCTAAACTCTAAAAACTCTAGGGCTTTAAGTCGGAGAGTTTGCTTTAAGTTCTAAACTCTAAAAACTCTAGGGCCCAAAGCTGGAGACATTGCTTTAAAAGCTCTACATCCCTTAAGCTCTAGACATAGAGATATTAAAGCTCTAAAGGATAGATCCCTTGGTTAAAGTTTGAATTGGCCATCTTATAAATGACAACCTTAGTCTATGACCTCAATGGCTAAAGACCTTCTCAATATGAAAAAGTAAGTCTTGGGATTTGTGGAGTGACCCATTATGCTAAATCTTTAAGAAGACCATCATTTAACACTTTCCATCAACCTATAAAATCACCTCAAAAAAAGATGACACTCAATGGGTGTCACCATTGTCTGAACGCCTCTCATCTTAATAATTTCCCACTATCTCTATAACCAAATCATTGTTTTTTTTCAATTCTAAAAATAAATAGATCAAACTCTATTTTTAGCCAAAAAATAGAAAGAAACTCTAAACTCTTGCCCTCTCTCTCTACCCACTCTACGTAACTTGCTACCCATACATTGTACTAGAGTCACACATGGATGTAACCTTTTGGTCTCGTAGGTCATTTTGGCCTTTTCAAGCCGTTAATGTAACATTTCATTTCATTTGTGTGTGTGTGTGTGAGAGAGAGAGAGAGAGAGAGAGAGAGAGAGAGAGAGAGCCATATCGATGTGCAAACTATAGAAGATGGGATTGCCCAATGAGTTGATTTGGGGGATCATGGCTCTATACAAATCAATGGTGGGACATATACCCTAGAGGGGTATTTGATTTAGTGCACTTCACTATTAAAGTAAAACAAGGTTGTCCATTCTCCTACTTTATTTGGTACTTATGTAGACGAGGTTTCTAATTACATTGACAGAGAGGGTGACAAAGGTGCCTAGCTTGCAGGGACATGGATTCCATTGTTGCTATATGATGATGATATTGTGTTGATATTTGACTTACACGAGGGTATGCAACGACATTTTGGATGCATTACGTATCTTTGTAGAGGATAGTGGATTGTGTAAACCTGGTAAAACCAAGGTTATGGTGTTTAACACCATACCGTAGTGGATCAAGAGATCATCACCTATATTCACTTATGGTCAGGAGACTAGGAGACTATGCAGTACACATATACATGCGCTTATCTTGGGGTAGTCTTCATTGGGTCAAGGTTTTCTTTGAAGGAGCAATAGAGACTAGATTGATCCCAGTGTATGCTGCCTTGGGAGGATTGGAGAAGATGTGTTCGTAGGTTCGATTTTGGGAAACCCCGAACAAAAATCTGGCTCTTTGATACCTTAGTAGTGGGGTTCAAGTTTAAGGATCCTCTATAGGTTAGGATGGGTGGAGAGGTATGGAGAGGCCCTTGGTATTGATGATCTCTCGGATTATTAGAGCCAAGGCCTTCGTGCCACATGAGATCATTAGAGTGGAGTTAGCAGCGCTCCCCCCCCCCCCCCCCCCCCCCATGGAGATAGAGGTGCTTATCAGATTAGTCTCCCTTCAACATGGACAAGTTTGTAGAAGTTTGTGGTGAGTTTGGTGGTAAGTGAAGGAGAGAAAGAGACATAAAACCCACATGCAATGTACGAGTGTATGGCCTGGTATAAAAGAGGCCCATTTCTTAATGGAAAATTATCCAAGTTTATGTACATGAAGTGCAATGCTTCTTATGAACTTGTGATCACTTGCACTTAACTCAAGACCGTGTTTATGAGTCCAAGGTAATCTATCTTGGAACCTAATTCACTTGAGTCACATTACTTGTTTACACACCTCTCCCACTTATGCATTATGGTTAGGTGTCATCTACCCTAGATCTCTTGGATGCGTGAATTTTAACATGGTATCACAGCCACAAGTCCCAGGTTCATATCTAAGCCTATTAACCTCTTCATTTGTTCGCCATTACCAGTCTAATTAGTTGTACTTAATCCTTTGCATTAATAATAAATTTCAATCCGTAATCGTCACATGGGATATGAGCATGCTCCACTACCCATGATGATTAGGTGAGAGGGATTTGATTCTGGGTGTTTTTGCACAATTTTTTAGATAAACTTTGTCGTATTACCACTTTTTTGAACTTCAATTAATTTCTTTCAAGCTCAAATTCTTGCATCATTTATGTGTGTGGAAGAAGGCTTCGTCAAGAGCAATCTAATGAGTGTTCACTTGCTCAAATTTGACTCCCTTAGTGTGATTAATTGCCCGTTCATTTCGTGCAATTAGTAACTTTTTCCTTCTCCTTGGAATTTCTATAGACTAACAACAACTCAATTTGGTGTGTGTGTGTGTGTGTGTGGGGGGGGGGGGGGGGGGGGGGGGGGGGGGGGGGGGGGTGGGGGGTGTTTTTCTTTGAGCCTTCAAGGCTTACCTAAAGAAAGGAATCTAGAGCTCATATTTTAAAACGGTGTGGGAGCCAGTGGCCCCTACACAAAATCATATCAAATTGAGCCCCATTTTGGCATTACCCAATTCTATCACGACAATATTTGCAACTCTATCTCTGTGAGTCAGCGCTATCATTTCATGATGCATTACAAGTGAGAAGTGACACAAGAGTTGGGTATGAAGATGGCTTTCTATAAAGAGGATCTTCTCCAACTCATATGGGATGGGTTTCTGATTCGGTCCAACTATATGGATACACATCTATCTCATAGGTTACAGTGTGCCATTGGTCAGATACAAACATCTTCCCACCAGCTTGAGATTGAGACTGGCAATATCAACAACCACTGGGATATACCACCTATGCCATAAAGAGCCAGAGACGGAGATGCATTATATATGTCAGTGCATTGTGTACATGAGATATGGGGTTGCTTCCACTCTCTATTCAAAGACGACTTTGAACCCTTTTCTAGAGTCATGAGCTATTGGGACCAAAGATGCCTTGGACTATATCTACTTGAGTTACACACAGAGAGAGACAATTTACTGAGGAGATCTGAAGAGAGACAATCCTAGAGATAGACTATCAATTTCTTCACACCAAACACTAGACAAATAGAGGAGGAGCCACCACTGCAAAGCTCAATTCATACTCTCACCCACGGTGCTCTCATTGACCGAGAATTGGACTCCTAGGGAGATTGATACGCCCGCAACTAAGAAGAGGAGCTTCATAGCATCGACAGAGACTACAACAGAGGATTCGAGCCATACTATCTCCACATCTAAAGTACAGATGAAGATAGACTCATGATCCATTATTTCATTCTCTTGTACTAGGCACCAATTGTATCAGTGATCACACATACTCCACACAGTTCTAGCTAGTAGCACTCCTAGATTCATTTTAGCATCTCTTTTTTTGTACCTATACATGGTATTAGATTCACCAATTTGTAACGGTTTGGTCTCATAGGTCTTTTTGCCCTCTTGAAGACGTTAATATACCGTTTCATTTAACGATGTGGTTAACTTCTCATTGGTACATTTATATTTTTCTTCTCTCCGTTTAGCTTTTCCTTCTCTTTAAAGTATCCTTGCACTATGTAGGTAGTGAATTTCTTTTTTTGAAGCCATTAGGAATACCTTACATTATGAAGTAAGCTTTGAGATTTCATACAAAACATCTTTAAAAAATCTAATCAAATTTGCATGATGAAATGGTTTCACTTGTGCTACAAGAATCCTGCACAAAATAACTCTTAAGGATCATGAATGAAGATAGAAAAAGAGGAGAACTCATACAAGGTAGCTATTTTCTCTATACTCTCTCTATAATGACAAGGTCTAAATCGCCACTTCTCTCCTTTGGTGGAAGGGAAAGAAAGGAGATTGATAAGGTATAAATGAGGAAAAAGTTCTTCAAATGTGAGCTGATGAAGTGTGAAGCCCGATCTCAGGTTTCCACCAAGTAAAGTCTTTCCCAATCGTAAATACACACCACAAATACCAAGATGTACATGATCGGCCAAGCTTAGGATACACATGAGTTGGATGAAAGTACAATCTATTCTAGTGCCATATCATTGGATTAAATCAAGAGACAAAAACCCTAAATCAATCTTACCACCTTGTTGGGAGAGAGTCGCCTCATATAATTTTCTAAGAATCAATTCTTCACTAAGCATGGACGTCTTGCTAGGAGAAACAATACCACTTGAAGAACACCTTTTACCCCTCCTTTTTTTTAATTTTTTTTGCTGTGTGTTTTTTAGAATGAAATAAAAGCAAGAACCTCAAGTGATGTGTGGTAGTTGATAAGAGATAGACGGTCAGTTAGGTTTTGGTGATGCTAGAATCTCTCCTATCTTTTCAACACAAAACATAAATATATATGTTGTTGAAAATGGATCTTGTTAAATTTTTTAATAGTTTTTTTTTTTTGGGTGTGGGTAGTACTCACTCAAATGAGTGACTTGGAATGAATTAAAATAAAAACCTTAAAACAGTTAACTTAATGTTTGGCGCAAAGTGGTATTGGTAATCATCTATTCGTGGCCTACATGAAACACATGAAAAAAATGCCTAAATAAAACAAGAACTATACACTTCTAAACTAACTTTATATCTAATAAGAAGGGATTGAGCAATTTGGATCCTTTGCCTTGCAATGAAAATGAATAAGTGATATACGTGCATCGTGGCTCTTGATTTATTAACCATTAATGAAAATTCATGTGGCCTAATCAATCATGCTCCAAACTAAAATTTTAAATGATATCAACCTCCTAGAAAAATATGTTGGGCATTGAAGTCCAGGTTCAGTTACTGGTGCCAGCCTATGGAAACATACTCTTATGAAGCATGCAAGAAAGGATTGCTGTGCTTTAGTTTGCATGGAAAGCAACTCTATTTATGTACCAAGTCTTTTAATACAATACAATATAGCGTTTTTTATCTGCCATGTCAAATCTTTATCTCTCTCTCTCTCTCTCCCCCCCCCCCCCCCCCCCCCCCCCCCCCCCCCCTTGCCTTGCACTTGCACACCATGGATGCTTCTCCTAGATGGCACCCACCATAGCCCCGACACCAACAATTGGTATCAGAGCCCAGGTAGGCCAAGCAAGGAAGCGCTATAGCAAAGGCAGAATACACATGTATACACACATTAAAAACTACACATTTGACCTCTACCACATGCAAATAATGCACACTATTATTAGCTCTCCCTACTTGTGGCATATTCTACTCACACCGTAAACACGATCAGTAGATGAGTGTATTGGGGGAGTTGGTGCTATTCTCCCATATTAAACTAGTTGCAAAAATATGTATCCTCCATTCTGTTAGAATGGGAGACTCCTAACGTTAGAGGATGGGTTTGGGCTTCTAGTGCTGGAAGCGAGTACATCAAATATAAGTGGAAAATTTGCAAGAGTACGTACATTGGTTTATGAAAACTGCATATCTCATATTCTCTTGATGTCATTGAGAGCATCCGCTAAATTTGGGAAACAAACAAAGGGTTAGATTCAAATATTAATTTACAATATTAGGATGAGCATATATCTTAGCACAATTGTCATCAATTCCCTTCTCTAGCAACAAATTCATTAAATTAGAATACAGTAATAGGTACATAATAAAGGGGGGGCATCAGGTGCCAACACTGAAAAGAACAAATTGAACAAATTTTAGCACTTCAAAACAACTACACACACACACACACACACACACACACAGAGAGAGAGAGAGAGAGAGAGAGAGAGAGAGAGAGAGAGAGAGAGAGAGAGAGAGAGAGAGAGAGAGAGAGAGAGAGAGAGAGAGAGAGAGAGTTTTAACATCGTAGGAATCTACCCCTGGAGACCTTAAAGATCTATGTGACGAGGAGTTGAACTCAAGACCTGTTATTCAAGTGGGAAATGGCATAACCAATCTACCACACTTGGGTGATAGAAAGGTTATACCATTTTCCTCTTTTTATTAGCACACACACACCCACCCACCCACACACCCAAAAAGAAGAAAGTTTTAACATCGTAGGAAACTATCCCAAGAGACTTTAAAGACCTAGCCGACGAGGATTTGAACTCAAGACCTTTTATTCAAGAGGGAAATGGCATAACCAATCTACCACACTTGGGTAATAGAAAGGTTATACCATTTTCCTCTTTTTATTAGCACACACCCACCCACCCACAGACACACTAGAGAGAGAGAGAGAGAGAGAGAGAGAGAGAGAGAGAGAGAGAGAGAGAGAGAGAGAGAGAGAGAGAGAGAGAGATAATTCACATGATAGACATGAAATGGCAGTTCCACTCCCAGAGCACTGGTCCCAAAACCTTGGCTTCCCTTTCGATATTTCTTTCGTACTGCTTCACAAAGGCAAAATTGTTGGGGCTCAAGCTTTGCTTCCACAAACTTGAAATGCTGGAGTGAGCCTCAAAAGTACAAATATAAAGACCCTTTTCCCAAAAGCAAGCTATGCTTCCCAAATGCTTCTGAATAAAAAAGTTAGTGCTAGAAGACCGTTCCATGTTTTGCAGGATTTGTCGTACAATCTCCACATTTTATGGGCTAGTCCCCATACAAGTTGCTACATTAGCATCTTTCGCCACAATTTGTGGCCTTGTTCCATACGATTTCCACATCAATATTTTCTATGAGTTCCTAAGTCTCGGCCAATTGTTGATAAGTTGGGTTCTTAAGTTCCTTATCCCCTTATGGATTACATCACTTCACCCACTTGTGACATACCCCCCTCTTGAAAGAATAGTGATCGTCCAAGATTAGACTTGCAAAACTCAATCCAATTCTTTATCAAACACTTCTTTATGCATGCATGCCAATGCCCATCTGTACCTGGCAACACATTCTCTAGCATGCATTACACCATATAGTTCCACAATCAACCAATCGTCTCTAGAGCTCTTGATATTTTGACATAGCAATGTTAGACATCACACCTAGACCATGCTGGTCCTATCAAGGGGTGCCTTGATGCACTAAGATCACATAACCAAAAAATCTCATCCAAATTGGAACTATCGATGGGCTATATTCATATGCTTCCCAAATTCTTTATAGATGACAGAAGTTCACATGTGCAGGCATATTACATAAATACATCCAGATTCAACCAAACTCTCTCCAAACCAAAGTCTACATCACTCAAAGGCCATGTACAACCAAATTCTCCCCAGACCACAGCCTGTGTCACTTAGAGGTGCCAAATACACCTACATGCTGCCAAGACGACCGGTGCATGAATTGTCTAGAGGTTCTCAAAGAGCATTGAAACTACAATTTTAACCAAAATCAAACAAACTCAATCAACACCAAGACAAGTTTAAAACAAATATATTCTATTTCAAACAATGTTCAAAGAGTGGGTCTCTCTTATCCCTTAAGTCACTTAAGTCACATGGATGTGGGCTCAAGGAGAGAGAATTATTGAGGGTGAAAGAGAATATTCTAGAGAGGTGAGTGATTTTTGTGTGAGATTGCCTTCTCCAAGGTAGAGTAGAGTGGGTGCAATTTACAAGACAGGGTTCTCAATTAGTGTCAATAATCACTAAAAAAGGTTACTAATATAATTACAATGAGTAGAATGACTTGAAGGGCTGAGAAAAAAGGGGTGAATGAGATGAATGAACCCTTGAGATGGTGAATCCTTGAAAAATCTTAGACTCACCCGTGCATAGATTATTGAAAGTGACTGTCGGTCTTCTTCTTCTTCTTCTTCTTCTCTTCATGCTAGTGCCATGATTGAACACCACAAAGAAAATGAGGGTTCTTGTTGTTAAAAAATCTCCGTTTTTACAGAGGTTAAGCATGGTTAATTTGCTAATTTTTTGAGCATTGCCATGCCCTAGCTTTATGATGTGGAAGTTTGCCTTGTTGTGGCACCCTTGAATGGTGGTAGGAAGGGCACCAATAAGTGGTACAAATTTACTGGTATCTTCTATAGCTAACTCAGCCTCAATGCCTCCAGAAAACTAGTCCTACTCAAAAGTCCATCTGCTTGAGGAGTCCTTGATGGATGAAGTCTTCAGTGGCCCATGGATAGAAGAAGATAAGTACCTTATGGCAACGAATCTTTCCATAGGCTCTACATAGCTCCTTGGAAGAATGGGATTTAGAAATTACATAAATATATGGAGCAAAGTCCTGTTGAGGTTCTAGCTGTCTTGGTGGAGAGGTTGCTCTAGAGGTTTATCACCTTTGTGGGGCAGACATAGGAAGTGTGCCCTATCTGGAAATATTTAAAGCATCTGTCTTCTTATTGCAAAGTTTCTCATTGACAAGTGGTCAAACAACCTTGTGGAAGTTGAGCCGGGGTGTCGCGATAATCTCAAGAATTTGTGTGTTGTTATCAAGGATTCTATGGATTTCTCAGTTGGTCGTTGGTTGTAAATTTCAATCTTCCCTTCAAAAGGTTGTAGCAAACCGTGGCATGGTCCATGAGCTCTTGGATTGTCGAGACTTGCTTTGACAAATAGTGCCTTGTAGTGGTGATGGAAGTCCTATGGCGTGACGCTCACACTGGTCCTCCAAGGTTATCAACTTGAAAAAAGACACCAAGAGATAGATGTCTAAGAACGTTTGCTTATAGTCTTCCATAGTTTTCGTGGACAAAATTTTATTCTTATCGGGGACGGTTACGGAGTGAGCTTGATGAAGCGAGCTTTTTTTTTTCTTTCCTCCCACCACCACTACCTTCCATTGACGCCCCTTAGCACCCATCACCACCCACCACCCTAGCCCACCACTCGTGGTTAGTGGTGCTAACTTACTACCACCGTGTGCCGCCCTTACTCCTACACCATTGCCCATTGCCGCCCCTCCCGCCAGTGGAGTAGCCAAGGACCTCCTTTCTCTCTCTCTCTCTCTCTCTCTCTCTCTCTCTCTCTCTCTCTCTCTCTACTTTTCTATGACATTAAAATTCTCCTCTCTTTCTCTCTATCTATCTAAAAAAATCTAAAACATTTTCGATTTTGCTAGTGCCTTTGGTTTTTTTTTAAAATTAGACCCTCTCACGGCTCCTTTTCTCTCCCTCTCATGATCCCTCCAACCCATTCCCTCTCTTGCCCCCTGTTCTCTCTCTCTCTCTCTCTCTCTCTCTCTCTCTCTCTCTCTCTCTCTCTCCCCACTTGCCACCCCTCTCCCCACCCCCTATTCCCTTTCTATCTCTTTGCTCCCACCACACCACCCCTCGAGTCCCTCTAGCCCTAGAGAGAAATGAAACAAAATGGAATGAATTGTTATATTAACTAAAATGGAATGAAATGCTATATTAAGAATTTTCATAAGGCAAAAATGACCTAGGAGACCAAACTGATACAGTCTTGGTGGATCTAATACAATGCATGGGTACAAAGTAAAATCAGAGAGAAAGAGAGAGAGAGGGGAGGGGGGAGAGAGAGAAGGAAGGGGCCAGAGGGGGAGGGAGAGGTAGATAGATAGATTTTATTATCGTCCTCGGACGTCAAATATGGCATATGGGACCAAAGTTACATGTGATGTAGTATTTATGTGGCTGATGTGAGTGATTCTTGATGGTCCAAAATTGTGGTGAATGATGAAAGTCTCAATGGAGAGCCCAGACTATGGCTGGGAGAGGAAAGTGTGTAGGTCTAGGTCATGGCTTAAAATGTGAAGGAAGTAAGTTCGCATATGACCAAAAGTTGAGCACTCTAGAAGTGTGTGGTACTTAGACTCTTGAACTTGCAGAGAGAGAGAGAGAGAGAGAGAGAGAGAGAGAGAGAGAGAGAGAGAGAGAGAGAGAGAGAGAGAGAGAGAGAGAGAGAGAGAGGAGAGTGGAGTGCAGTATCTTTTTTAAAAAACAACGAAAGAAAGGGAGTGCAAGGGTGCTTAGGCCCAAAAAAAAAGAAGAAGTCATCTATTGCTTGCTTTGGATGACTTTTTTTTTTGGCCTAAGCACCCTTGCACTCCCTTTCTTTGCCTAAAAATAAAATACAGTCAACTCTCCCCCTCTCAATCCCCCCCCCCCCCCCCCCCCCCCCCCCCCCCCCCCCCTCTTCCCCCTTCCTTTCCCTTGCCCCTCTCTCTCTCTCTCTCTCTCTCTCTCTCTCTCTCTCTCTCTCTCTCTCTCCCCCCCCCCCCCCTTCTCTCTCATTTTTATTTTGTACCAGACATTGTATTAGATCCACCAAGATTGTATCAGTTTGGTCGCATGGGCCATTTTGGCCTTTTGAAGACAATTAATATAGCATTTCATTTCATTTCTCATTGGGATTGGAGGGACTCAAGCGACAGTGTGACATGAGGCAGAGAAAGAAAAAAGGAAGATACAGTGGGAGAGAGATCGGTAAGGGGGGAGAGAGAGAGAGAAAGAGCGAAAGAGAAAAGGGGGAGACAAAATTGTGAGGGAGAGAGGGGAAGTGTTTTTTTTTTTATAAAAGAAAGACGGGCTCACCTTGTACAACCCCCTCCCCCCCTCCCCCGTGCTCCCTCTCTTTCTCTCTCCAAGTCTCCTACTCTCTCTCCACCTGCCACCCCTCTTCTCTTTATCTCTCTCTCTCTCTCTCTCTCTCTCTCCCTCCCAATCGCCTTCCCTCTCTCTTCCCCTCCCGCTATCACTCTCTCTCTTTCTCTCCCCCTCTCTCCCTCTTTTACAAAAAAAGGGAGGCACTAGAGATGCTGCTAGTGCTTTGTTTTTTTTAAATAGCTCTCTCCACCCTCTCTCTCTCTCTCTCTACCCTTGCCACCCTTCCCTCTTGTCCTAGTGTGTGTGTGTGTGTGTGTGTGTGTGTGTGTGAGAGAGAGAGAGAGAGAGAGAGAGAGAGAGAGAGAGAGAGAGAGAGAGAGAGAGTCTACCCTTGCTAACCTTCCCTCTCGTCCTTGTGTGTGTGTGTGTGTGTGTGTGAGAGAGAGAGAGAGAGAGAGAGAGAGAGAGAGAGAGAGAGAGAGAGAGAGAGATAGTTCTATTTCGTCCTTGGAGGTCAAATATGACATATGGGACCAACTGAACATGTCACGTGGTGTGAGTGGAGAGGTGGAGAGAGAGAGAGAGAGAGAGAGAGAGAGAGAGAGAGAGAGAGAGATGGGGGAGAGAGGGGTGTAGCTCACTCCAGGAAGGGAGGGAGGCAAGGGAGGGAAGGGGAGAGAGAGAGAGAGAGAGAGAGAGAGAGAGAGAGAGAGAGAGAGAGAGAGAGAGAGGGGGGGGGGGAGACAACGAGAGAGGGGGGTGGTGGGCGAGAGAGAGACACACGCACAGAGGGAAGACAACACGAGAGAGGGGTGGAGAGAGAGAGAGAGAGAGAGAGAGGAGAGAGAGGTTATAGAGTGACTAAGAAAAGAGAGAGGAAGAAGGGAGTAGGAGATAGGACTTTAGGGAAGGGATGGTGGTTTCTAGAGGAGGAGCTGGAGGAAAGGAAGGTGGTTAGAGGAGTAGATGGAGAGAGGAGGTGGAGGAGAGGAAGGATGTTGGAGGAGGAGGCCGAGGAGGAGGAGGAAGGGAAGAGGAGGCAGCACATGGGCGGCAAGAGGAGGAAGGGGAGGTAGGGAGGGCGGCACTCCAAAAGAAAAAAAAGCTCGCTCCGTTGAGCTCGCTCAAAGGTCTAACTCGTAGTTATCCCATTCTGCCAAAAGCTACACTTCAAACAAGGATGTCATGTAACTTTGGGCAAAAATAATCTTGAAAGATTGCCAAGTCCTTGGAGTGTGAGGTTAATAGTTGTAGAACTCCATTGTATTGTCTTTGAGAAAAGTGACGGCTCAAGAGATTTTTGATTCTTCTGTGTAGTTCCCCCAGTGCACAAATTTTGTTGAAATGCTAGAAGTACCGTAATTCTTCCCAATCTTTGACTCCCTAAAAAAAGAAAATTTTTACTGTAGATCCACCATCTTTGCAGTCCTAGTGAAGGGCTAGAGGTGGACAATAAAGGTAGAAATATGAGGTCCAACCATAATATATCTAGGTGACAATGGAGGTAGATTGTGGCAAAGACAGTGGCAAAAGAGGCTGCACAGGTAAAAGTCAAATATGCCATACAATCTGCGTGTTTTATGAGCTAGTCCGTGCAGACTGCCATGTCAGCATTTGTTTTTGCACTTCATGGGCTGGTTCCGTACAATTGCCATGTCAATAATTTTTGTGAGTTTCTGAGTCTCGGTCATGTTTTCATAAGTTAAGTTCTTATATTTCTTGACCCTTCCTAGGGGTTGTTGAAATAAGGCCCCCATTCAACAGGGAGGTTTTGGCTCCAAAGCAGTGTGCCACTCTACATGTAAAGCCTCTACAATATCCTGGCACATGCTGTGCACCCCCCTCATGTCTCTCAATTGAGTGCCGTAAAGCTCCTCAGAAAGTGATATTAATTGTGGCCAGTCCCCAAAGGTATGGGCTGGGCCATCTACCATGGGACTCCAAGAGACATGAGGTCTGCTACCAACCATGTGGCCTCAGTCTCGGGGGGTACACTTTTAAGAAACTATTCATATAATGTGCGTTCAAAGGGTATAAAAAAAATCCCTTTACTTACATGCTTAAGGTAATAAAATGACCCCTTTTTCTTCAAAAACTTACGAGTTTTTCTCTAAAATCAATTAGAAACCCCCTTTGGTTAATGTACTCCTGTTAAAATCTAAAAGTTTTGGCACTTAAAAAACCTATTCATTTGAACTCACGTGGTAGCTTACTTGTCTACGAGGTGAACCCCCCTGAGGCCTCGGTGTGTATTGACCATAGAGTTCCAAACAAGTGGCTGCCTCAAATGCTCCTCAATGCATGTGGGTTGGTGCTGCTCAAGGCCACCCGATAGCTGCTCCCAAAACTGTAGTAGGCTTGCACCAAAAAGCGAACCTCCCATCTCTTTCTCATGCCTACTCTTTTTTACCTCTAAGAAAATCTAATGTGTGGAGGGGCTCCAAGGGCTGCCCATCTGTGGGACTTATGCCCAAATTGAATGAAGATAACTCCTTCCATTGCTCCTCCCCTAGAATAAGTTCTCTAACCACATGCTTCCCAAGGAGGGCTCTACTCTGGCGTGCTGGGAAGATAAATGCCAACCCTCCTTGAGAGCAAGGTAAAGTGATGACCTGCCAGGAAACCTTGGCCTAAGAAACCGACAGTGTGTCTCAGCTTGATCACAAGAAATTCCTAATCAACCACTCACACTATGCAAGATGTCCTCCTCTCATAAGAAAACTCAACATCCAAAAGCCCCATCTCCCCCATTAGGAAACTACAATCCAGGAAACGGCTTGTGAGGTCAAGAACCTACTCACCACCTCAACATAGAAAAGAAATAGGAAGGCCCGGACAAGAGGGAAACCATGTCGAACCAAGCGTCTGAGCATGAAACATTCCCCTCTTCCTCGTGCCAAACAACACCTGACTATGTGCATGCATGTAGAGAGCTGACACCCCTAATCCATGCATCTATACCCCATTTGACATATAGTGCCCTCAGGGAGGTAAAATTTTTACGGATGCTATGCTCCCAATCACACATTGTCAAGCTTTGATACTAGCTGATGAGTGTGTGGAGGGGTGTGTGTGTGCATGCAACAAAGGGAATGTGTGGGTGGAGCAAGCCTCTCAGGAGAAGTAGTGAGAGTGCTCCTTATTCAAGTAGTCAGTCGCGACCAAACATCAGATGTCCAGCCCTGGTCAAAGGCACCTTGCCTTTATCTCAACACCATAAATGCTCTCACTCATTGATACCATACCACTTTTGATTGAGGTTATGGGTATGGAGAGGGTCATGAAGTACATGGTTAAGATGCTGCAAAAACCTTTACATCGACTTCCAAGAATATCATGTGAAGAAAATAATAAAGTCCAAAAGATGCACGCATAAAAAACATTAAGTTCATGATCGATGCAAGAATTCAAGAACTGATTTGGAAGATGGGATGTGCTACACTGGCTTCATGATGCCTAGATAAGCACAAAAGAAAATGAGGTTGTTTTTACAATCCAATATAGCACGGTGTTGGGGGATCTGTGTTTGTGAGGTGAGCCAGGAAAGTTCAAGGCTCTTGACTATGGGAATAGAGAGAGAGAGAGAGAGAGAGAGAGAGAGAGAGAGAGAGAGAGAAGATGCTCAACACAAGAAACAAGAGGAGCTAGCCAATCATATGCACAATGCATTTCAAGCAACATGGGTAGTCTTTGGACAAGTGTCCTCCTTACCTCTTTGAGAGAGAGAGAGCTTGAAAATATCTAGATATTTTTTGAAGTGAACTAGAAGCTCATTGGACCCCTCTTTGGCCCAGCCAATAGGATTCAAGCACACCATGTGGATAAGCATAGGGAGATCCTGACATGTGTCCATGTGCCCCTTGAGAAAGGGGTGGCCCTTTGGGTGAGTGGGAGGTTAAGTCGAAGATTCCCCTAACTTTGGGGCTTTCCCCTCCTTTGTAGGTTTCTTTGTTGGCCTCAAGGTCAGGATTGGGGATCTCCATCATTGTGGTTCTCTAGTGAGGACATGCTTGAGGAAGCAATCACCGAGCTCAATGACATTCTTCAACTTGTCTACATTAAATCCAAAACTGTCTCTTGGATCAACGGCACACATAGGCTTATGCCACCCACCCATTGCATACTCAATTTCAAGGACAAAGATAAACGAATGAAGTTGGTTGACGGTGTGCAATCGAGTGCAGGTTTGCTCATGATGCGAGTGTACGTGCATTTATTTTTTTAAAAACTGTGGTTTGGTGTTGGGAAGTGTGAAGTTTTGAAGGTGATTTTGAGATGACAGGGGTATTGTAAGCTATAGAGAGACATTGTGTTGTGTTTTGTGTGTTCTCCCCATTCCCCTTCTCCAACATGTCATGAAAATTAATTTATAACCTTTGAAAAGTATTTTCCATCTTAATTCGTCCATTTAAGTGCAGGGAGAATAAATGAGAGCAAGTGAAGGCGATTTGAATGCTTATGGACCAACTCATTCAAAGGATTGGGACCAAAGGCGAGAAGTATATTAAAGATAAAGTAATTTCTGCCTAGTTATCTCAGTCATAGGTAGAAGTCAAGGAAGGATTAATATATTTCGAGGAGCCTTGATCGAAGGTATATGACAAAGGAGACGACCCAGAGCAATTATAAGAGTATAAAAATAGAAAGCAATTGTGCTAAGTTCAAGTCATTAAAATGAATCTTTACACTCCAATAATGAATTCTGACAGCCTTAGGGTAAATTTCTAACTTGCCACAGATAGTATGAATTTAGAAAGTCTAAATTTAACAAGTTTTGGGAGCTATGTGGGGGCACCTCCAAAGCACGATGCTTATGTTTTTCATAGGAAAGGTGAAACTTCAAAGCCCAAGGGTGAGATTTTATTTTTATCAAAGTCCATCCTAATTTAGCAAGTCCTACATTAGTAGGTAGGCTCTAGCCCAAGTTAGCTACATAAACCCTGCATACGTTTGTATAGAGGTCTTGTACCCGAGCTAGGTAAAATAAAGGGAAATTTTATGGTTTTTAATAATTGAAAAGGAAACTCTAAAGTATAAGGCTAAATCAATCCTTCAATATTTAGAAAGTTGACTCTAATCTTTCTTTTTTAAGCTTGTCTAGGCCACATGTCCAAATTGGCACATACTTGCTTTATGTGAAGTTAGCAAGTGTGTGTGGTGTGCACACTTTTCAAGAGAACTACAAGAAAAGGGGGGTAGCACTTTTTGCAAGCTTAGCAAGTGTGGACATGTGTATGAGCATGTATGAGTTGCACTATGGAGTGTTTACTTCTTGTTCGTCAGGTTGTAGGCATTCGATTTGAAGACTAGTGGCAAGTTTACATGAATATCAATGCAGGGGCTTGTTGGATTTTGGCTCTCTCCCCTCCTCATTCACACACTTTCAAGTGCCAAGAGTGGCCAAGAAAACTCTCTCTCTCTCATGGGAGCTCTAGAGATGCACTAGGTAGAAAAATTATACTAGGCACAGTCGTGGCCAGCCACTGCAGCATGATTTTGTGATCGATGTTTCCTAAATTGGCAAATTGACACCAATGAAAGGTGCTACCTAAATTGGAAAATCTACATGTGTTGCCTTAGAGAGCGGATTTGCACTTATGGTGCCTAGACCGATGGATCTGTATTTTAAGTTTGTGTTGTCTAAATCAATGAGTCTACACTACTGCTGTCTAAATCAGTGAGTCTACACTACTGCTGCCTAAACTAGTGGACCTATACTTAATATTATTTAAAATATAAAATCTATAATTTGTTAATGTGTTGCCTAAACATTGAATCATCGAGTCTACACTACTACTGCCTAAACTGGTGAACCTATACTTAATACTATTTAAACTAGCAAATCAATGACTTGTCGATGTGCTGCCTACATCATCAAATTTGCACTGGTGATGCCTAAACCAAAATGGATCTGTATGGATAATTGGTATTGCCTAAATCAACAAATTCACACCAGGATGAGCATTTACACACTACCTAAATCGAACAATATGTGTGCATGTGACCAATGTACTAAACAAGGCATAAAAAAACAAAACATTTACTACCTGTTTGGTACCAAATTGAAGCATGTTGGAGTATTGAAGTATGTACCAAACTTTGATGATCATCCCAAATCAACCGAGCTCACGTGAGTAGCTGTATAGTTTCATGACAAATCGTGTCAATAGAAGCTCCAATTAATGTAAATACAACCCTTGATGTTAGAGATAATTGATTTTACAACTTATAACACAATGTAGACAAGTAAAATACCTCTATCTTCTAAAAATTGTTTAGTGGTGTTCTTGCTTGTTGCAAAATTTCTTGAGTGTAGCCTCGTAGAAATAGGTGCAAAGAGAGTCACTTAAAATAAATAAAATAAAATGAGCATTAGTTTATCAAATCAATCGTATTAAACTAGAAATTTTTTGTATAAGAAGATGTTGTGAGAGGTAGTACAAAATTTGGAGATGTTAAGACAAAGATCGAAGTAGAATAAGCAGTAAGATGGTGCATTATACATGGAATTTGGGCCTATAGAGAGAATTGAATCTTCAAGAATTCAAATCTATCATTTGATGGATAGAATATATTGAGAAACTACATATCTAGAGGTTCTCTAAAGAAAGAGTTAGTAATGAAACTCATAATCAAGCCATCTAAGTTAATTTTGTGTACCTATGATTTTTTTTTTTTTGAATGAAATTAGTAGGGACATTTAAGATCATTTAGGAGTGTGGTATATTCTTTTACAAGAGAGTTAGCATGTTGAACAACTCAATACTATAGACTACAAATTAGTCCCGATGTTTGACTATGTAACAAGCAGAGAATTGATGCTAGAATGTTATAAATTGTTGCTAGTGTAGTATCACCTCAATGTGCTAAGTGAGCTTGTAAAAGTAAAAATAAAGATAATGGATAATGAAAGAGATATATAAATATGTAGAATGGTCTGGAATTGGGATAGTCAATAGATATTGGACGATTCAAAATGGTATTAGTATCATACAATAACTACACATGAAAGACTAATTGTACCAGTTGTAGTTAGGGATCGTTGCACTTATTAGGGTTGCTATCTTCCATGTTTTATGCTAGTTATTGTCTTCTAAGGTGTGTTCTACTAAAGAAAATTTTATGAAATTCAATCCCATTACAGTGTGGAGAATTAGGAAATGATCTAAAGCATGACAAAATAGTCTTATGTTTTTAGGCCTCTAGATAAAACAAAACATTGAATTTACAAATATTCACATCTCATCGTAAAACCCTTAACGTTCCTTAGTGCGACCCTTGAAGCATACTTAAGATCCTAGAGTCTTACATAAACATTAAGACGTGGATTATTATGTATATACTTCAAAGTAAGAGAGAATCCCACAAAAGTATCCTTGCTTGAACAAGCTTGCTTGACTTAATTAAAAAAAATCAACATGGGTAAGACATATAGGAGATGAAATCTAGGCTACGAGCTAAATTGATCTCGATAGAATGGGATGAAAAATTGATATTGGTATAGTGATTCCATTGAGTGTACTTTCCACATCCATAGTATCAAACCCTTTGGACATTATCACCTTGTGAAGCATGACATAAGATTAAAGATAGAATGTAGCTATATCAGGGAAATGCTAGTGTTTTCCAGGCTACAATGTTACATGCATGGAGACAAACTATAGGGCCCTTGTCCACTACAATCTTCTCAATGTTTTAAGAAAATGTGATTAGAGAATCTTGGAAAATATGGAACCTGGACAAATTCTTCAAGGTCAAGTGTAGGTAAGCATCATCACCATCAACTACATATGTTAATTGTACAAAGTGAAGAGGATATTTTACCAGTTACTTTGACAATGCTGGATGCTCAAGCTCATAGAGAAGCTTAGTCACTCGTATTAGCTTGAGAGTCACTAGTAACCAACATTGGTCTTTACTAGCTATGACGTTTAGTGTTGGCTACTATGGGGCTGAGGGGATACAGTGAGTGTGCATCAATCACCCAAGCATGAGAGAGAGAGTGAGAGAGCTTCACCTTGGATTTCATAAGTCAAGATGAAATCAAGCTACATTCGCAAGGTTGATGATCAAACTAAAGTTAGGGAGGCATAACTAGAAAAAAATAATTAAGTGAAAAATTGCTCTATGTATGGAAGGTGACATCTACCATGGCTTCTCGGGGGGCGCACTATGTAATCACGTTAATGTATAAGGTGAGTTCAATAGGAGGGGTTTTAATATGTGAATTTAGGCAATTTAACAAAAATACATCAAAATAAAGGGTTTTTATATTCAATTTTGGAAAAATTTCCTAAAATAAGGGGTCATTTTATTCATTCAAACATGTTAAAAGAGGGATTGTTTTAATACCCCACGAATGCACGTTATATACGGGGGTACTGAACGGTGAACCCCTCAAGCATGGCTTTAAGGGAGACTTTCACATGCAAGCAACAATCATTTTCGTTGTTTGATGGTTCCATCAAAACATGGAATGGCAAGTGGTTGTTCATATTTACACATGCTGCCATGCAAGTTTTTTTGTAGTAAACCCCCAGATGGGGCCGCATAAGCAATTATGCGAGCTAATAGTAAGGTGTGCACTACACAAAAAGCCTTGCTTCAAAACCCAACACCAAATCAGCCTATTTTTGTGTCATGTTTTGATACTGTTTGATGGTGTGCAATATGATTACTAGTAGTAGGACAGAGTTAGCAACCCTTGTTGCGACACAAGGTGCCACCACTACTCACAAGTTGAGCTACTATTGACGTTATCAACCATGGATCTAGGATTTGTCTTGCATGCTATTTAACACCTAGATTTTGATTTATTTTATAGTAAGTCCTCAATGTCTTGGTTTGGTGAGAGAGACTTGTGCTGGTAGGGGATTGAGTGTGGGGGCTGAAGGGTATCTAGTAAGATTTTGTAGGATATGTAGCTACGAACATATCCATGCTAGCGATCCAAGTGCTACCAACTTGGTTGATGGTAGGGGGTGCATGAGAGGCTACTAGGGCTAGCATTGTGGTGAGCATGTTGTTGTGATGCTTTGCATTCACAAGGGAAAACCCACGTAGGATATAGTGTTTTTGATATTATCATCGCTTGGGCAAATTAAACGGCATCTATTATTGACATGGGTGTATGCTATTGGGGAAAAATGTCTTGATTGTCAATGGCATTGAAGAAAATGTGTCCACAACGATTGGCAATGGTTTGATTAATATGCAAGCCAAATACTATGCTTGGAAATGCCTTAGTAGATATGTATGTTAAATATTGACTTGGAAATTTCTTAGTTAGAATTCATGCTAGATATGGTGTACTTCAAAGGGAAATAAGTGTTTCACTACAAGATGTCACTTAAATTCCGGTGTCAAATTATCGACACCAATGGTGGGCGTCGGTATATGTGTAGGTAAGTATGGAGGGAGATGAAGTTTTTTAAAAAATTCATTTTTAAATTTTTGATGGTTGTTTTGATGCCTATTCCGATGCCTCTTCCGATTCATTTTTCGACATCTGTATGAATGCCTATTCCAATGCCTGTACCGGCGGACTCTGCAAAAAACAAACCCGCGGGCTTTCCTTGCGCATTTCTCTTCTTCTTGCGCCTTTTCTCTTGCTCTCTTTCTCCTCACCTCTTGCAGATTTGGTGGGAAACAAGTTGTCGGAGGTGCTAATCAGGGATTTCAAAATGACGTGATCACACTATAATTTCAGGTTAATAACAATAGAAATGCAAAATAACAAATATTATGTTAATTGACATTCATCTTTTTTGACCTGCAAGGAGACTTGGAGACCGGCTCGAGGCCTGCCGGGCTAAGTAGTTGGACCGCCGGGCCCGCCGGGTAAAGCAATGTTCTCGCCGGGCCCGCCGTGGCTATATAAAGGCGACGCCGGTGCTTGTCTTTTTCACAAGAGGTACACTGAAAAGTCTTCTTCACCAAACTTTCTGGCAGTTTTCCACATTCTCAAAGCAGTGTAGCAATAATTTTTTAATCCCTTCCTTATTTTATTGATGTTTTTTTGAGTTTTTTGCGTTAAAACTTAAAGGTATAAAATTTCTTTTTATCAAATCATCGTACGTGGATGCACTGGCATATGGTTGCAATTGCGGCTAGGTGTGTCATTGCAAAAGCGTACGATGATTATGTTTTATATTGCTCCCAGTCATTCATGCTTCGGCACATGGTTGCAATTGCGACTAGGTGTGTTGCTGCTAGAATGACAGGAGCATCTATTTGAAAGAAGTCACCGTGCGTGGATGCACTGGCACATGGTTGCAATTGCGGCTAGGTGTGTCATTGCAAAAGCGTAGGGTGACTATGTTTTATGTTGCTCCTAGTCATTCATGCTTCGGTACATGGTTGCAAATGCGACTAAGTGTGTTGCTACTAGAATGACAGGAGCATCTGTTTGAAAGAAGTCACCGTGCGTGGATGCACTGGCACATGGTTGCAATTGCGGCTAGGTGTGTCATTGCAAAAACACAAGATGACTATGTTTTATGTTGCTTCCCGTCATTCATGCTTCGGCACATGGTTGCAATTGCGACTAGGTGTGTTGCTGCTAGATTGACGGTAGCATCTAATGCATGAATGTGTGCTCAAATAATTTCATAATGTTTCATATGCTTGAATCTTGAAAGACGACATCATGCGTGGATGCACTGGCACATGGTTGCAATTGCGACTAGGTGTGTCATTGCAAAAGTATAGGATGACTATGTTTTATGTTGCTCCCAGTCATTCATGCTTCGGCACATGGTTGCAATTGCGACTAGGTGTGTTGCTGCTAGAATGACAGGAGCATCTGTTTGAAAGAAGTCACCGTGCGTGGATGCACTGGCACATGGTTGCAATTGCGGCTAGGTGTGTCATTGCAAAAGCGTAGGGTGACTATGTTTTATGTAGATCCCAGTCATTCATGCTTCGGCACATGGTTGCAATTGCGACTAGGTGTGTTGCTGCTAGAATGACAGGAACATCTGTTTGAATGATAGTGATTTGTGGCCTTGTAAAAGTTTTTAACGGCTTCGTTTATTATTAAGCAAATGTCTAAACTTTAAACCAAATATAAAAAAAGCTTATAAGATAAACAATTTTTGAACTTAAACAGAAGTCACTCAATGGATTCCATAATCTATTAATTAAACCACTGTCGCTTGCTGCCAGACGGGTCAAAGTTGGTTCAATTTCCAAATTCTCTTCAATCTCTTCTAAAGTACATGTAGTTTCTACTTTATGAGATTCCCCTTGCAGCTCACTGTCTTCGTCCACCTCATCATTGGTTACATCATAAGTCCAACGCGGCATCTCCTCTTTGTAGTTCTCAACTTGCACTCTTGCCAATAGCCGATGGTTGCAGTACATATACACCAATTTTTCAACTCTTGAATTTAGAAGGCGGTTTCTGATGGTGGAATGTACATTTATATGTACTCCAGTTTCTCTCAGAACTTGAATTGGATGCACATTGGGCTAGGATTCTAACAACTAGGCATTTAAGGGTGGGTGCACTACCACCATTCATCATCCACCACTTCCACGCTGGTTGCTCCGTGGCAAGTTTCTGCACAAATTTTGTACCAAACTTACCCTCTTTGAGTTTAAACTTCGTAAGATCAGTAACAGATGATGCATGCTCATCAGTATCATCATAAAACCTGCCTATCACATCATAAAAGTCTTCCACGACCTCCTCATCAAGTTTGTCTATTTCCATTGCCCAATACTCTGGATCCAATAAGAAAGCTACGCTGTGTAGTGGACTATGTGCTCCAACCCATCGACCATGCACATACTTTCTCAAAATTTCTCTCCTCTTTTGAGTGAATGGTGTCTTCCAAGGCTTCACAATTGGCTCCTGGGGCTCCTCTGGATTTGCAAGGCTTTCTTGAATAGTCCACCAAGCCATCCACACCTTACCTATGTTAGACAAGGCAGAATCTAGTTGGCGTAATGCTAGCATAATTGGCATCATGACATTGTGAACATCCACCACATCATCCCAGAAGTGGTGATCAGCTAGTAGATCTCTGATCACCCCTATTTTGCTTTTTATCTTCTCCCTTTGACCAGCCTCCCATTCTGAAAAAGTGGCACAAAAAATGTCTCCATTACAGCATTCTTATTTTTTATTAGTGATTCTACCGTATAGTAGTTGGTGCAAAATCTAGTTTCGCACGGCAATTTTAACATAGTAGACATCCTCTGACGATACATGTCAAGAACCCTCTGACGCTTCAAAAAAAACTTGACTATTAAGCGAGCATTGTCTACTATCCATTTGAACCACTCTGTGTCCTCCCTCTTGTACCAATCTTGCAATACCAAGTTCAAGCTGTGTGTACTGCAACCAACACTATATAGGTGAGAGAAGCGACTTTCAAGTATCCTACCTGTAGCCCTGCAATTTTTGGCATTGTCCATGATTACTTGGACAACATTTTCTTTTCCAAGCTCCTCAACTGCGTCGCCAATGATGTCAGCTATAAAACTGCCAGACTTTATTTGACCAGAGCTATCCACAGCTTTGATAAAACATTCACCGTGAGGACATACAAGCATGATGTTGATCAATGGCCTCCTTTGAACGTTGGACCAACCATCACTAACTATGGTGTATCCAGATTGTTCTGTTGCATTTAATATTACCCTTTGAATATCCTGTTGTGTGCTTGTGTAACATTTATCCAACATTTGGTTTCTCATATGGTGATATGTTGGAGGGTAGATCCAGCACCATACTCCCCAATGCGTTTCCAAGCTGACTTCCATGCATCACGGGTGACAATGGCCAATGATCCCCCAGTGAAATAGACGGCTTTAGCTAGTGCAAGTTGTGCTTCTTCTAAGGCAAGTGTTTTGAAGCTCGTCTGTAAGCTAAACTGTCTACTTTTTGACGATCCTACCTGAAAGTCAGGAGATCCATGGTTTGGAGGTGTAAATCCATCGATATGAGAAGTTGGTTCCCTGCTTTGAGTGCTTCCATTGGTGGGCGTTACACCCAATGATTCCTCATACTAGTTTGATCTTATTGATACCGGGGTGTGATGGTCGAAAGTAGAGAGTTTTGATCTTTTACTCGCGGAAATTAGCTTACCAATTAAAGCTTTTAAGCGCATAGCTGCTTCTTCTGCACCTAAGCCCTTGCACTTTCCTCCTTGGATTCTGGTATTGCCACCTAGAAAATAATCCCTTATTCTTGGTGCTCTTCCAGATTTCTCTTCTCCACAAAAGTTACATTTCCAATCTTGATACGTATTTAAATTTGTGGCAAAATTCCACTCGGGTCCTGGACGTTTTCCACCTGCCTTTCGCTTGCCCTGCGAAGTGGTGCCCTGCGAAGCAGGACCTGGCATCGAGGTAGGAGGTCTCCTCAAGGAAGCCAGGCTTGAGACACCAACATCACCGCTCACATTCCCGGTGGAAGACATACTTATTGGATGCCTGCAATACCAATAAACATAGCTCACTATGCTATCTCTTCTTTCAAGTATTATTCAAACCAAACATTAGTCTTATAATCAATCTCACACACAAGCGTAGTAGTGAAGCCTGAAGGGAATAAACCTCAATCTACTCAAACATGAGCAAGCAAATACAACGGTGAATCAAATATGTGATCAGTCCATCCCAAAAGTAGAGATATCGACCCGAAGATTCACCTTCCTACCCCTTTCATGAATCAGTCCAGTCCAAAAAAGAACTAATGACCCATGATTGGAGCTCTAATAGAAATAGCAAGCAAATACAACGGTGAATCAAACATGTGATCAGTCCATCCCAAAAGTAGAGATATCGACCCAAAGATTCACCTTCCTACCTCCTTTCATGAATCAGTCCAGTCCAAAAAAGAACTAATGACCCATGATTGGAGCTCTAATCGGAATAGCAAGCAAATACAACGGTGAATCAAACATGTGATCAGTCCATCCCAAAAGTAGAGATATCGACCCAAAGATTCACCTTTCTATCTCTTTTCAAGAATTAGTTCAGTCCAAAAAAGAACTAATGACCCATGATAGAAGTTCTAATCAATATAGCAATCAATTTAGCAAATATAATGGTGAACAAAACATGAGATTAGTCCATCCCAAATGTAGAGATACCGACCTAAAGATTCACCTTTCTACCTCCTTTCAAGAATCAGTTCAGTCCAAAAAAGAACTAATGATCCATGATCAGAGTTTCATTAAGTTTTAATTCTTTTTAAAGACTATTCATTTTTTTACCTTTAGTTTTTCTTCTAAATTTTAAAGGATGACCAAAGTTAGAGGAAGCGGTGATGTGATGTGATGTCTACTACAGGGTTATATAGAGCCACCGAATATGGAGGGGGTACATGACGGGGCCGGCGGGATTCTCGCTTTGCCCGCCGGGCCCGCCGGGTTTTGTAATAAGCCCGCCGGGCCTGCCGGGGTTTGTGGTTGCCCCGCCGGTTCTACGTTTTCTACTGGTTTTCGTAGATCATGACATTAGATATATTATTAACATGAAAAAAATAGTGATAATAACAACAATACTTAACATCCCTGGTGCTAATCTTGCTCGTGAACTACTTCATAGCACTAAGGTGAGATTGTTTTCAAGTTTACTTGTAGGTTTAGGGTTTAGGGTTTAACGTGGTGTGTGTGCGTGCGTTTTTTGCAGGTTCGAGGACATTTACAACACCTTTTCTTGCTCAAATAGGCCACATGTGAGTGGTTGAACTTTTAATGCATATTAAATTTATTTAAATTAATTTGTATATTGATAAAATAAAATTTCATGCTTTAAAAGAAATTATGGTTTATGTTGTGAAATTTCATTTGAATAATTTTTGTTTTGGTTTATGAAAAAATCTTGTTTTGAAGATTTTTTTAATTAAAATTATGTCATTTTTGAAATTATGCGATTGATGAGGTTTAGGTTTTAGGTTTTGGTTAGGTTTAGCTTACGTTATATGTTAGGTTAGGGTATGTATAGGTTATATATTAAGTTATAAGTTAGGTTATACATTAAGTCATATTAGGTTACGTTAGCTTATAGGTTAGGTTCTAAGTTAGGTTTAAATTAAAGGTTAAATTAAGTTATAAGTTAGGTTATAGGTTATAGGATAGGCTAGCTAGATTATAGGTCAGGTTTATGCAACAAGATAGGTTATAGGCTAAGCTAAGTTAGGTTATAGGTTGTATGTAAGAAGTTAGGTTAGGTTATATGTTAAGTTAACTCATGTTTAGATCATAGATGGACATTGTGTTCGAACAATTAGAGCTTATGTACTTTTATGTTAATCTAAACACTTATCGGTGAAACGTCCAAACACGACCATCTACCAGCGTCTAAACCATAACCCTCTAACCCTATTAGTAGACTGAAATGGCCAAGCGCTACAGTATAATTGGATTTGGATTGACCAAATCAGAAGTTGCCAAATCTAAGTGGATTTACATAGCCTACCCTAATGCTCTAAATATAGTAATGTATTAGCGGTCAAAACAAAAGTCGCTAATCTAAAGCCGATAATCTTTAGCAGATTAAATGACTGAACGATACCCTAATATGTTTTAGAGTCGCGCTTTACATTAGCGGCTTTACATAGTGTGCCCTACGGTGCACCGTCTATTAGCGGCCAAACTAGAATCCATAGAACCCTAAGCGACTAGCCCTAAGCAGATTGAAATGAAAAAATGCTATGTACTAATCCAATTTGGAGCGGCCAAACTTAGGCAACTTTACATAGCGCACCCTAACACTCCAAAATACGGTCATCTATTAGCGACTAAACCAACACTAGTCCTAAGACGTTAACCCTAGGTGGCTAGCCCTAAGTGGATTGAAAAGGCTAATTGCTATCCTAATCCAATTTGGAGCAGCCTAATCTAAGCAACGCAACGTCCATCTATTAGCGGCCAAACAAAGATGACTTGTGTACTAAAAACGCAAACGGATTTTGGTTAGGTTAGGTTATAGGTTATAGGTTAGGTTATGTTAGGTTAGGTTTAAGTTAGATTATAGGTTAGGTTAGAGCTAGTGTTAGCAGCAAGCTAACACCGAAAGCATTTTTTGGAGTTCTCATTGTAAAACATTTATTATTTTGATAAATGGAGAATATGTAACTCCTTTTTCTCGGATAAACTCTGTAATTAATGAGCCGGGTCTACAAGCTTCCAGATTGTATCAACTTGTCATAACCCATCTTTGGTAGAACTTCTAGACTATTAGTTTTGACCACCAAAAACCTTGACTGAAGTATAAAAGCCAAATTTTGTAAGTTATTATTAAGTTTTGGATAATAAATACATAGTGTGAGCTAACGAAGCTCACTCCTCTCCTTCTCGTGCTTCCTACTCCCTCCCCGATTGTCACATTGCAGTTGCGTTTGTTGCATTGCAACTGCAGGTAAGAGCTCTACGCATTGACGTAAACACATCACAGTATTTTGTAGTTTTTGGCATCGCCGACCCGCGGCCTAATTTCATCATACCTAGGAATTTACACTTTCAAATAAAAAACTAAGCATAGGTGGGGTATTGGGGTATCATTGCTAAGCATTTAGATGCATTTTGGATTGAAAACGACTAGGTCAAAAATTCATTGCTTTTAATAATCACGATTTTGGAACTTGACATAAAGTGAGATTTGAGACCAGAAGCATGTGTGCTTAGGTCTTATAAACATGTCCTAGAAGTTTCATTATGGTTGGATGTCATTCGATGCTGTAACGGATGTGATTTGTTTGCCGATGAGCGATTGGCTTTTGGTGATTTCAGTCACTTGAGTGTAGCTTGAGTTAGATGCGAGTTGTTACTTGTTTTTTGAGAGATTGATACCCTCTTGTAGCCTCTATGCACTAGTCGAGTCAGCTTCGTCCCATGGCAATTTAATCATGGCTCTCGCTAATACTACAATAAGATAGGATAGTGAGGTTAGACATGCGTCCCACATTTGGTGCCATTGCCGGGTATCGAAGAGACCTAAACTAGGGAAAAACACGAGCGTCTTGTGAAGTTATCCTTTAACTTCCTCTAGGATCGCATAGAGTTGAAAACTTTCTTTTAGAAACCGCATAGCCTGAGATTGTCGTCTTTTGCTGTGTAGAGGTAGCTTAGAAGTAATCGTACTTGCTGAGTGCCTTTAGGGTTGTAGGATCGTAGAAATAGATTAGGATTTTGAGGATGATTGGTAGACGAGAAAGTCTTAAGATCAATGCTCAGAAAACCATAAAAGACAAGAAAACGAGTGTTTGTGGACACTTTCCACAACCCCATTGCATGAGAATCTAGGAGTAGGGTAAGTAGGATCCGAGGTGGATTTCAGAACATTGCTCTTTGAAAGAATCATTGTGAGTTATTATTGGAAGTTGCAAAATTTCAGGTTTACGGCTAGAAATAGCACAAAAAGACTCGAAACCACTCAATCTGAGTGGAGAGTAAGCATAAAAGTTGTCTGAACCAGTTGTAAGCTCAAGGACACTTCGAGGTAAAAATTTCAAGAGTTGGCCAAAACTCAGATTATTTACTTTTTCTTGACATTTTAGGCCAAACTAAGTTTTGACTTGATTAATAGGCTTAAAATAGCTCATAAAAAGACTGTCCATAAAAAAATTGCAAAAATTGGTTCATTTCAAGTCTGAAGTTAATAATCACGATTATTAACTTTTAGCGCAGATTTGACCAAGGTTCATATCATTGACTCATTGCATGTGTACAAACAACTTTTGTAAAGGCACAAAAGATTTGGATCACCAAACTGACAAAAAACTGGGTAAAAACTAAAGTTTGTACTGACTTTCTGAATCTTGAGTGTAAATGTGGAAAAAAATTATCCAAACTGTTGAAGTTTGATTCATAGGCTTATATTAATGTGATAAACATGTGTACATGCTCAGTCGACAAAAAAGATGCAAAAAGTTGTCAGTTATAAATAATTGCGATTATTTATATCTGCTCCATTTTCAACTTTTTTGACCAAGTCAATATACCACTAGTTTTACCATGTTGTAATAAGCCCACAAACTAAATTTGGTAAGATTTGGATCACTGGATTGAAAATTGTGACCAAATTTGTAAAGTTAGTCTACGGACAAAAAATTGATGACCATTTGACAAAAAATTATCCAAACTTGATGAAACTTGGCCAGGGACCTTAACTTGAGGTGCTTAACAGATCTGTGTCAAAGTGGTGACAAAAATGTGCAAAAATTTAGATGGAGTAAATAATCGCGATTATTTACATCTGCTTCAAAATTTCAAAATTTTGCAAGTTTGAGTATGCCACAAGGTCAAGCATATCAAGTAGACCCCACAAATCAATTCTGGTGAAATTTGGATCACAAAAGTGAAACTTAAGCTAGATTCTTGAAATAAGAGTCTGCAGCCACAAAATAGTTTATAAACTTGATCAGATTTTATCCAAACTTTTTGAAACTTGTCTAGGGACTTTAATAGGTTGTATACTTGCTAAACCAAGCCAAAAATTGCAAAAAACTAGCAAAAGTAAATAATCATGATTATTTACTACTGCTACCCAGGGACATCAGTTTTGACTTTTGAACTTGTACATTGTTAGACTAGCATAATACGAAGCCACCGGACAATTTTGGGTTCAATCGGATCCAAATTGGTACATGTTCACTTAGCTTCCAGGTTGAAGATTAATCCTTTGAGTTTTTGCTAAAGTCAAATCTGAAAGTCAATTGTTGACTCCCATAGCTCGATTTGAAGTGATACACATAGACCAATCACGATAATTAGCAAAGACTCTACTGTCTGTATAGAAGAATAGCTAACTTGATCAATTTGTACAGGAATCAGGTTGCAGACGAGGAATCGGCAATTCAACAGAGGTTGCAATAAAGTCAAGTGGAAATTGATGACAAGTCAATGTACTACAGGGCTTCACCAGCCTTTATGAACCTTAGATCTGGTCGTGTACTAGAAAATCAAGGCATATTTGGAGAAACCTCCAGTAGAGTATCCACCGAAGAAAGCGTGAATCAAGGCAATCCCTTGCACACAATCCTTGAAGAAGTCTTAGACACTTTTTCAGATTCAACATCTGAAATGTCTTCTTACCCGACTCACTCAGAAACCGGAACGACAATGCACTATAAGCATATACTCTCTTTTTATAAGACTAACCGCCATGGAGCGTGCTATTCGCATTGATGACCATGGTATTGAGTCCGAAGAAGAGATTAGGGCAAACAAACAAGGAAAAATGTACATGGACAGAAATGAAACACAGTATGTACAAGTCGAAAACCCTGACGTGATAGACAAATGGGGGTTAGAAGTAAACACCATAATCCCATATATGTCAGCAAAAGAAAGACCACCAACTTTAGAATTCGAGGGATACGATTAATCCTTTGAAACATCTTAGTACGGATAATCCTAGGATCGAAGTCTATTGCTGGGAGGATAGAAACGTAAAAGATCTTCTGTGGACTTCGCATGCCAAATCAGGACAACTAACGGCCATGAAGATCATCTATATCTTCAAGATCAAAGATAAGGGATCAGCAGACCTACCAACCTACCTGTTTAGGGATTGTTATAACAACAACTTTGTTATGATGACACCTGAGAAGATAGAACAAACCAAATACCAAAGGTATTCCATAAGAGATTGAATCTTGGGACAAGGACTAGAAACAATTCCAAGAGATGAACACCGTCAGAGATCATCTGAGAGTAATGTTAGAAAACCAGAAACCACCTCATTACGTAGAAAATTGGGTGACACTAAGGCTAGCCCAGGGCTACATGAGTCACTATTTCCAACAGACTGGTTTGAAAGTTTAACCAAACAGACGCATCAGACCAGCTGATTTTCAGAATGGGTCAAAAAATATAGTGGATCAGGGGATCCATACAACCATTAGCAAGCTTTAAGCAAGTGCTAAGAGAAGAACGTATATTCAATTTCCATACTCAACTCGAGGGGTTCGGAATGACATTAGAAGGAAAAGCATTGATATGGTTTCAAACATTCCACCAAGGTCAATCATGGACTTGAACACATTAGCTCAAGGATTTGTAGCTTCTTGTACAAAACGGGGCTCAAACATAATACGGTAGCTCAAATCTACAGTTTTAAACAGAAACATGGTGAGTCTGTTAGGGATTGTGTAACTTGAATGAAACAATACATTGCGAGATGCCCAGGGCTAGAGATACGTGCACAAGAACGACTCGTATCTTTGTTTCTAGAGGGACTGCTAAACAAAGAACTTCATGCTATACTCTATAGTAAAAATCATACAACCCTAGAAGAGTGTGTGTCAGATGCTATTGACTTAGGAGACAATTGTGATATTTTTAACGAAGAAGATGTCCCTAAGGATAACCAAAGCAAGAAAACAACATCCACTAAACTAGCACAAGTGAGAATGGCTACTGCAACACCACTTTCAGCCATAGAAGATATGCTCAAAAGGATGAAGGACATGATGAACAACATGCAAAAAGCACCTCTGAGGGGACTAGGACAAGGGATACCTCAACAGGGACAACCAATTAGGCCATAAAAATGGTGTGCAATTGAGGGTAAATAAACCAAGCATGAGACCCACGAGTGCTACTTTAGACCAAAGTATGATGGGAATGTTCAGTACGTGCCCATGAGGCCACAAGGACAACCCATGTACAGATATCATCATAATATGGCCCAAGCTCAAAGACCACCAATGGGTATGAAAAGACCTCAATCTGTGTTGGGTCAATAACCTCCATACCAAGGACATAATGCAGTGCCTGTAAAGTACATGCACTTCGAAGGAGTCATAGAGGAACAAGCATTAGTGCCTGTCACACCCTATGCGGAGCCTAGTCCATTTACAGTAATGGTAGAAGGAGATTGGTATAATTCACATTCACCACCAATGGAAGAAACCGTGACTTATGCTCCACTAGAGCTCGCACCAATGTATTATACAGCTAATCAAGGTGTCAGACCTCCCATGGTCAGACCCATGATTAAGCCAAGAACGGGAAACTGTCACAACTGTGGTGCAGATGATCATTGGAAAAATGAATGTCCAGAGCCTAACAAAAATCCCAAGCCAGTTGAAGCCTATTGCATACAATGTTGAAAAAAGGGAGTACACTTTTTGGAAGATTGTCCTAAAAATCCTTTAAACAAGGGTAAAACAGTAGTAGACGTAGTCCAAGTGATACCTAGTAGCTCATCAGAGAGTGAACCGATTGTTCCAATCAAGGTAATCACTAGAGCCCAGGCCAAGAAAAAGAAACACAATTCCTCTGATGATTCAAAAAATATAAAAGTTTCCTCTCAAAGGATCAAAAGAAGCAGAAGCAAAAGATATGAGATGAGAAAACAAAAAAAACGGATTGAAATTGAGGAGAAAGCAAAAAAGCTATTCCAGGAAAAGGTGAAAGAAATTGGAAGTGAAATCAAGGAAACAATCGTGAAATCTGAAGGATCCATTTTGGTTGATAAAAATTTTGAGCCTATTAATGCAGCCTTGGAAGCCTACCAAGCAGGACTTAAAGCAGACTAAAACATGGAAAACAAATGAAAAAACTATCCTTCTCCAGACATGGAAGCAGCTAAGTTGGAAGCTTATCAAAATTTGGTAAGAATCACGCAACAAATGCTAGAAAAACAAAAACCCAAGCTTGAAAGTGTCGCAAAACTTGAAGAGCTTGTGGTAAGAGACACTAAAGAAAAACCCGATATGGTGGCAGAACCCCACCTTATAGTGCCGGACAACGAAGATGCCTTAGACGGAATTCGATTCGTAGAGGAAGACTGGCCATGACACGTATGGAAAAAAGTTAGAGAGATCAATGATGGGAGCTTAACTCTAAAGTCAGCTCCTATAGAGGAAGTTCAGTTTGATAACATACCTTCTGATATGAATATGGATGTACAATCCTTGTATGGGGATTGCGGATCTGAAGCTTCAGGAATGTCGAAACCATTGACCTTGAAAACATTACCCTCTTACTTGGGAGATAACGAAGATGAATCCATAGTGTGTAAGACCACTCAAGTAAAAAGAGCTGAATAGACCCTAACAGTAGACAACATTCATTCATTCATGTCTACACCCATCCAATGCACTCTTACCTTGGGAGGACTGTTAAAACTCAGACCATACTTATGGAATGATCTACAGAAAACCCTAGAGAAGGTGGCGATAACGGGGCTAATTTCAAAAAAATTGGAAAAATTGAAAAACAAAATGGACAACAAAGAGATTCGATCTGTTCCAATGAACAAAGTCGGAGTATATTACAAAGGGGAAGAAGAAAACACCACCCTTCCAGTGAAATATAATGACATTGAAACCATGGCCATACTAGATAGTGGAGCAGGCATAGCCATAGCCACGAAAGCAGTATGGGAATCCTGGGGACAGCCAGCCATTAGACAAACTTGAATGAAATTGAAATTGGTTGACGAACACATTGAGAGACCATTAGGGCTGCTTGAAAAAGTGATAGTCAATACCTGGGGAATTGAACATCAACACACTTTTGCCATAATAGACTTTGGGAAAAAACTCAATTATGAAATCATATTTGGAAGACCTTTCATGCAACATGTACAACTTATCCAAGATTGGAGAAACAATTATCTGTACTTGAAGCAAGTGGGATCTATAACAAGAGTAAATTTAAAATATCACACTTATAGAGATGTCTTGAAAACACCCATACCAGAGTTTGATTCAGTCTCTTCGGTTGAACCTAAGCTTCCATCCTGGTTAAACAAAGACACTCCTATTTGGATGTGTGGAGCTTCAGAGAATGGGAGTTTAAAATGAGAAGAATGTATCTTAGAAAGGGATTGCACAGATGAAGCCTATGTACCTGAACCCTTTCCAAAGCATTTTTTTGAGACATTCGAGTGGACTCAAATTTTAGCGACAATGGATGTATGTGTGAATATGTCTATGCCTACTCAATTTTTCAATGAGGATGGTTACGACATAATTCCCATCCAAATGATTTCAACCCTCAACATTGAAGATGAAGATGAGGAACCCAAGGACTTAATGAAAGCTCAACAAATCTT
The DNA here is from genome assembly GCF_014529385.1 of Adiantum capillus-veneris. Taxonomy (NCBI): domain Eukaryota; kingdom Viridiplantae; phylum Streptophyta; class Polypodiopsida; order Polypodiales; family Pteridaceae; genus Adiantum; species Adiantum capillus-veneris. The sequence continues at coordinate 143,760,981 of NC_140943.1, forward strand.
TTTAGACCTCTACTATGATTGTAAGGTTTCCAGTTTCCGAAACCTTAAAAATTGTACAAAGCTTGTAAAATTAAATGGAAAACCATTGTTGAAGGATTCAAACACGGCTAATCTTGGTATTTTTGGAATCATAAGCAGAGCTTTACTATGTTTAGTAATTTTCAAAATTTGAATCCGATAAAAACTGAAAAAGTTACAGACCCTGGAAGATTACAATAGGAATTCAATTAGTTAATGAAAATGGGATGGTTTCAGTAATAATCATTAACAAAGACTTTTTGACACTAAGGTTCTAGAATTAACTGGTATTCCAATTTTCATCATTAGAATCATCAAAAATCAACCAAAGTAAATTCTGGAAGGTATGGGGGCTGTGTGGAAGCTTGGGGAACCTGCCAAGGACAGATATAGCAACAGGTGGCACAAATTGCAAGCTGGGGGGCTGCCTGGAGTGTAGAAACCTACCAGAAGCTGCCGGGTGCCCAGAAAAGCTATAAAAGGACCCCCTTCTCTTCATAACTTTTTAGACTCGGAGCCTTGATACACTCTCTCTCATCTAGAGAGAACGCTATGCAGAAATCACTAGAGATTAATCTCTAGTCGATTAACCTAAACGATAATTAGCCTAATCCTTCTTAATTAGCAACGCTAGATTAATCTATTTTGTTAATAAATCAAAGATTAGGCCTATGCATACTCATCAACCCTCTCTTAATTAATTATTCTCTATTGATTGTTGTAATTACGCTTGGTAATGTCAAGCTAATTAATTATCCTATCATTTAGGGCTGAAATTAGCCAAATTAACCAGGAATTAATGGGAAATATATTAATTAAGCTTAGATTAAGTTGAGGTAATTATCAATGCTGCATTAGATAGTCATTAAGCTAAGAAAATTATCCTTTAATTTTTTGAGTAATTTTCCTGATGAATTAGGCAGAATTACACCTTTTTTTTGAGGAAATTAAATGGGAAAATAATCAAATTGATTCAAAATGCTTTATCAGTAGTTAATTATGTGTTAAGGAACCCATGATAATAAGAAAAAGCTCAGACAATTAATTTACCTAATTAGTTTAGCAAAAATACTATGTTTTTAGGACAAATTAAATAGAAAAAATTAGTAAATTGATTTCAAATGCTTTAAGTTATTCATTAGTGGTTAATTATGTGTTAAGCAACCCATGATAATTAGGAAAATCTCAGATAACTAATTTATCTAATTACTTTAGTAGAAATACTCTGTTTTTAGGACAAATTAAATAGGAGAAATTAGCAAATGGATTCAAATTGAATTGAATTATTTATCAAAGGTTAATTATATGCTAGGAAACCTGTGGGATTAGGAGAAGCTCAGAAAATTAATTACTTTAGTAGAAATACTCTATTTTTAGGACAAATTAAATAGGGGAAATTAGCAAATGGATTCAAATTAAATTGAGTTATTTAGCAGACGTTAGTTATATGCTAGAAAACCTATGATAATTAGGAAAAGCTCAAATAATTCATTTAGCTAATTACTTTAGCAGGAATAATCTGTTTTTAGGACAAATTAAATAGAGGAAATTAGCAAATAGATTCAAATTGAATTGAATTATTTATCAGAGATTAATTATATGCTAGGAAACCTGTGATAATTAGGATAAGCTCAGATAATTAATTTATTTAATTACTTTAGTAGAAATACTCTATTTTTAGAATAAATTAAATAGGGAAAACTAGTAAATGGATTCAAATTGAATTGAGTTATTTATTAGAGGTTAGTTATATGCTAGAAAACCTATGATAATTAGGACAAGCTCAAATAATTCATTTAGCTAATTACTTTAGCAGAAATACTCTTTTTTAAGGACAAATTAAATAGGGGAAATTAGCAAACAGATTAAAATTGAATTGAGTTATTTATCAGAGGTGAAATAAATGCTAGAAAAACCATGATAATTAAGACAAGCTCAAATGAGTAATCTAGCTAATTACTTTAGCAAAAATACTTTGTTTTTAGGACAAATTAAATAGGAAAAATTAGCAAATAGATTCAAATTGAATTGAGTTATTTATCAAAGGTTAATTAGATGTCAAGAAATCAATGATAGTTAGAAAAAGCTCAAATGAGTAATCTACCTAATTACTTTAGCAAAAATACCCTATTTTTAAGACAAATTAAATATGGGAAATTAGCAAATAGATTCAAATTGAATTGGGCTACTTATCAGAGATTGATTATACATTGGGGAAATTGTGATAATTATTTTACCATCAAATAATTAGTTTAACTAAATATCCCAATAAAATTACATTATTTTTAGGGAAAAATAAAAGGGGGAATATAGTAAATTAACCCAAAAACCTTTGATATAAATATCAAAGGAAGAACACACCTTGGGGAATCCATGATAAATATCCCAACCTTAGATAAATAGTTTAGGTATGTATCTTAAATAAAAATAACCAATTTTTGTATAAAATGGACAAGGGAAATTAGTAAATGAATTTATCTAATTTTCGAATAAATACCCGAGGTCCAAAATCATTATTGAAGAGTGGAAAAAATTACTTATAGCATAACTAAGTTAATAGAAGGAATATCTCATCAAATTGACTATTAAGATACCTACTTACTCCAAAAATCCTTCTTTTTGAGTAAACAAGGAAAAAGAAGATTATTCAATTAAGCTTCTAATGGATTAAGTCTTTTTATAAGGCTGCCGACATGGTTCCCAAGAGAACCAAGGAAAATCCTCTTACTGAGGAAGAGGATGTTACCAACAAGCGAAACAAAGCCACAAATGACCATGAGGTTGGGCCTAGCCATAGGCCAACAGAGGAGAGTCTACGGGCACCCGTCCCACAACACATGGAGGAGCAGTCCCAGGTGGATTTCTATTTTGTTCACTAAAAGCTTTTAAAGTTCATTTTGAGTTAAACATTGCATACGTAAGGTTAGGAAGGATAAACTGGCTGTAAATGGAAGGTAACTTCCACGAAACCAACGAGCAATGATTTTAACTAGGAAAGAAATGAGTGGGTTATGACTGATTGACTTAGGATAGAAATGTTTGACCATCCTTAAGACAGCTTGTCTCAAGACACCTCTGATTCCTGGGAAATATTTTACTCCAGGTAATGAGTAATGATGGAGATACCATCATGGAAGAGTCGGTTTCCTTGGCACGTGTGGAGTCTTTACCCTGCGCTTGTTTATGTTTATGGATAATACTTTCAAGTATATTCTAGAGGAACCGCCCGATTGTATGGGCAACTGGTTTTGGTGTATGGACGCCCGGACTTTGGGTGATGGCTTTTTCCACCCCGGCTTTTATAAATAAGGAATGGGTGCCGTTTTTCACCCCTGTATAGGTGGTCTTGAGACAAGTTAGTACTGGTCAGAGATACTTCAGAATGACAATATCTTGTCTTAAGTCTAAAGATGTTTGTTTTCAGAAAGAATGTCTTCAATACTGTTTTCAAAGGTTGTTTTAATGAAATGCAGTTATGAAAGTTAAAAGGAATCATTGTTTTAACTGTGAAAAGAATGTGGTAGTAATTAAACAGCACCGAAATCATGTGTGAGTATGGGGTGGTAAGTGGGGATTGACTAAGGTTGTCAATCATGGACGGGTGGACCTGATTAGTCAGGTAACTATCCATTCCCACGTACTAAAACGTTTAGAAACTTCGTCATTTGGAAGAGGAATCCACCAACGGCTGTGCCCTCACATATGTTAGGGGAAAAAAAGCGTTGGCTAAGGAAAACCAGAATCTAAAGGATGAAGTTATAGGGCCGGAAAATTTTTAATGGTCCCACTGCGAGACATGACTAGGTCTCTTTCTAGGGCTATAAACCTAAACCATTGTCAATGGTAAGGGTGAATTCCCTGGAAATTTTCTTGTTTAAGGACTTTGACTTAGTAGGCCTAGAGACCTGTCAATGGTACCATTCAGTTTTGGTGTCGGCGGGATTGGGGACCTTACAACGATGCAACAGATGAGTTAGATGAACACTTAGTACCTTAGAAGATTCGGGGTCAGAAAAAGAACATGTGAGAGCTAGGCTACTCTTGAAAGGAGGAGAGGAAAAGTTTTTTTGACTTTCCCAACCAGAAATCAAGAAAACAAAAATGGTATAGACGAAAAAGAGACACAGAAATGCAAAAACACAACCTATGCCATCAGTCTCCAGTAGAACACAATTCCTCATGCAGATAGATGCAAATGATTGTGTCAAGGACAAAATCACTGGCAGATATCCTTCAAACAAAAAATCAGATACATCGAGAAAAACAAGGAAGGATACTCAAGCAAACCAATAGGATAAGAAGCTAATCATGACACGAGTTGAGCGAAAAAAGAAATATCAAGAGTTAAAAAAGGCTCTAAAGGAGATATATACGACCGAAATGGAAACCATGGAAGAGGATGGTACGGATAATGAGTGTTCCATCCCATTACAAAAAGTATACTCTCCAAGATAAAAAAATCATAGTCGAACAACCTGTTAGGGAACTATGAAAACAGGGCAAGTCCTACGAAGGGCCCGAAAACGCTAAAAAGATAGACCTGGCTGAACCAGGAGAAGAGCCTAGACCTGCTTACATTACAAACAACCGAACTGACAAAGAAGAAGAGCTGTTGCTAAGCTTGCTAAAAGAATACCAAGATATCTTCACTTGGTCTTACAAGGACCTCAAGGGTGTTGATCCAAAAATCTGTCAACATACCATACCTATGAGAGATGATGCAAAACCAAGTAGACAAAGGTCATACACGTATAATGAAATATTTGCCAGGAAGATAAAAGAAGAGATTGAAAAACTAAAGGAAGCCGAATTAATTTACGAAATTGAACACACAGATTGGGTGTCTCCAATTGTGGTAGTACCCAAGAAGAATGGAAAATTACGAGTGTGTGTTAATCTCAAAAAAGTGAATGGAGCTACCATTAGAGACAACTTTCCTCTTCCAATCACTGAGCATATTTTAGAACGAGTTGCAGGAGAAGAAGCTTATAGCTTCTTAGATGGCTTTTTGGGATACAATCAACTTTTGGTTGACCCAAAAGATCAAAACTGCTTTTGCAACAGAATGGGGTATTTTTGCCTATCGGGTTATGCCGTTTGGGTTAACTAATGCTCTATCCACATTTCAAAGGTTGATGAGCCATGCTTTTAAAGAATATCTTAGGAAATTCTTAGAAGTATATATGGATGATCTATGAGTACATTCATCAATCCGAGCTGATCATTTTGAACACATCAAAAAGGTATTCGAAAAATGTAGACTTTATAGGATTTGTTTAAATCCTTAAAAGTGCACATTCATGGGTAGACAAGGAAAATTTCTTGGACATATAGTGTCTAAAAATGTCATAGCTATTGATATTGAAAAAATTCATGTCATTGCTGATTTGCCTAGACCAACAACAGTCAAGGGGGTACAAGCCTTCATGGGGCATTGTGGATATTACCGATGGTTCATCTACATGTACGCTATAATTGCAAAACCCATGTATAGCTTGATTACACACTTTGAGTGAACCGAGGCATGCAAAGATTTCTTCATGAAGCTTAACCAAGCTCTCACCTCAGCTCTAATATTGAAAGCACCAGATTGGAATAAGATATTCCACATACATACAGATGCTTCCAATTTTGCTATCGGTTGTATACTAGCTCAGCTAGGAGACGGGAAGATTGACTTTCCTATTCTTATGGTAGTTGACAGTTGAACATGGCGAAAAAAAAATTCCACCACCACCGAAAGGGAAGGATCAGGAATGATCTATGTCGTTAGAAAGTATAGACATTACCTAACCAACAAGTTTGTGTTCTTTGTGGACCATCAAGCTTTGTTGTACTTGGTCAACAAGCCATGCAGCACAGGAAGAATAGTGAGATGGTTCATCATTCTTCTGGAATTTGATTTCACTATGTTTGTAAAAAAGGGCACCACACATCAACGAGCAGATCATTTGTCAATGAGTGTTTCAAGAGAATCACCTAAAGGGGTAGACGATGATCTACCAGATGCCTATTTGTTCTGCGTGGAAATGATACGTCGATGGTCAGAAAACATGGTGTCATTGATGACAATAGCTCAAGTGGATTCACAAATGCCACTTCCTATTATTATTCGGATTAATTGAGCAATCGGCTATGTATCAATTACTAACGGTAGGCTATACAAAATAAATCGAGATAATATTGCTTTTATGCATTAATCCTAAAGAAAAAAAATAGTACCTAAGTCAAGCACATGTTACCATAGTAGGACTTCACTTTGCGGAAGACCAAACTATGCAACGAATCTTGAGACTTGGAGTATTTTGGCCGACTACGAGGAGTGATACTCGATCTTTTGTAAAGGATTGTCCTCAATGTCAAAAACAAACACCCATACCTCATGTAGCATTGTTTCAAATGTCACCTGTTCCTAAGTGGAGTAACTATCTGTTTACTTACTTATCAAGCCGAACATTTCCTGAGGATATGAGTAAATGCCGTCAAAGAGAAATTGAAACTGAAGCAAGAGACTATGCTCTTATTGGGAACCAGTTGTATCCGAGAGGTAAAGATCAACATTTGCGTCTTTGTGCAAATAAAGACAACTACATTCCGATTATAGAACAAGTACAAGCTAGATTAGTTGGAGGTCACTTTTCTAGTGAGACCACCTCAAGAGAAATCTTGATGGCAGGCATATGGTGGCCAACACTTTTTGCAGATGCCAAAGAATATGTTTGAAGGTGTGATGCTTGTCAACGAGCAAAAATGCCAACACGTGTAGATAGCATGCCCTTAAGACCAATGATGGGGGCTAGAGCTTTTGCAAAATGGGGTATAGATTTTGTTGGGCTGATACAACCACCTGCTTATAGAACCCAAGATCAATATATCATTGTAGCTACGGACTATTTGACCAAATACGCCGTGGCTAAAGCAACTCAAAGGAATGATGCCAGAACCATTGTCACATTCTTATGAGTATGTATTCACAAGATATGGACTGCCAATAGAAATTGTCAGTGATCAGGGAACTCATTTCCTCAATGAGGTAATCGAGTATTTGCTTAATAAGTTTATGGTCATCCATAGCAAATGAGCTCCCTATCACCCACAAGCAAATGGACAAGCTGAGCATACGAACAAAATTCTTAGCTCGGTGCTGACTAAAGTGGTTAGTTCAGGAAGGACAGACTGGGAAATGAATGTTCATGTTGCTCTATGGGTGTATTGTTGAGATGTCGAACTCTACACCTTGAGCTGGCATCCACTACGGGTCTTGGCCGCTTACGACATTTACTCACTGGCGCGTTAGGTGACCGACACGGAGGATCTCTGCCAGTGATTCTACAGCTGGACTACACTTATAGTGCCAGCCTAGTACGCTTCTAGCGAGTTCACACTTAGTGACCGCATGTACATATGTGCTACTTTTCAGCTTTAGCACTTAGCCATTTTGTACTCTCTTTTCTGTGAAGAAGAAGAAGAAGCTTTCCATCTCTGTGTGCTTTGTGCTTGTCTTGTGTATCTCTCTTGCATCCTAATTCTTTACATGGTATCAGAGCCTGGTGCAGGCAAGAGAGGCTAAGAGAGCAAGAGCATCACAATCCCTTCGTTCGCAATCCACAACCAGATGCACAAGTTTTTCGCACAAGTTTAGGGGTTTTTCGCACAAGTTTCTGAATAGGTCTCCAAAGTGCAGTATACAGAGATTTACTGTACAAGTACAGTGGTTGTATGTACGCTTGATTGTGGACACTCGTTGAGTGTAGAAAGCGTTACAGGTACCACGATAGCAGGTTCAGCAGATTTGCAGGTTTTTGCAGATTGCAGCTATTTTGTCTTAGTGCTTCAAGATGTCTGACGGTTTCAGTCAGATTGTTACTGAGAAGCTTGAGAAAAATAACTACCCTGCATGGAAGTTCAGAATAACAAATTTTCTAAAAGGAAAAGGTTATTGGGACTATGTAGAAGGAGACAATGAAAAGGAACCAGAGATTCCCGAGGCAAATGCTACAACAGAACAAGGGAAAGCTTTGAAGGACTGGCAACAAGGCCAGAGCAAAGTGATGTATTGGCTTTCTATGAGCATCACAGATGGCATGATGGGCTATCTACAGGATGCTGAAACCCCCGCCATTGCATGGAAAAACTTAGGCAGAGTGTTCGAGGTGAACACCAAGGCCAGGAAGCTTCAACTAAAGTCGGAGCTAAATCAGGTTAAGAGGAACAACCTCTCCATCAATGATTATGCTTTGAAGATCAAGAGTATCATTGAGGCTCTTGGATCTATTAAAGTCTCAGTGGAAGATGATGACATTGTCCGTGCATGCTTGGATGGTCTAGGAGATGAGTATGTACATTTCAGGTCTTCCATAAATACAAGAGACGACATCCCCGTGTTCCAAGATTTGATTTCTATGCTTATCTGGAGGAGAAGAACCTTGACACATTTTCTTCTCATGGCAGAAATAATTCTAAACAGGCCTTCTATTCTAACTCCAATAGAGGTAGAGGTAGAGGTAGAGGTAGTGGTCGAGGCCCAAGGGGTTGCAGGGGCCAATTTCTGGAAGGTCAATCAAATCAAAACAATATAGGTGGCAGGGGAAACCAGTCTCAAGGCAGGGGAGTCAAAGAGGTCGTGGTGCAGGATCAAGCAGGCAGCAACATACTCTAGATAGCAGAGAATGTTGGACTTGTGGTGAAAGAGGTCACATGTCATGTGGCTGTCCAAAGGGAAAAGCAAGTGGAAAGAGAGAACAGGGCAACTATGCATCTACTAGCAGAGATGCAGATGATAGCAAAAACGAGCGTATGTTTGTTATGCAGCATGTAATGAATACAATGACTGCAGAGAATTCCACCCAAGATGATGTTTGGTATGTGGATTCAGGTGCCTCTAATCACATGACGTCTCGTGGAGAGTGGTTTAGAGATATGCGCAAACCAGATGTGTCAGGCTATGTGCAGACAGGAGATGACACAGCTCACCCCATTGCTCATGTAGGGGACATACCTCTAAATACGAAGAGTGGGAAATCAAAGTACTTAGCAGATGCACTTCATGTCCCAAACATTACAAAGAATCTTGTTTCAGTTGGACAAATGGTTGAGCAGGGTTTGCAGGTTCGCTTCAATCCGAATGGCTGTTATGTAGAAGATTTCCAGAATGGCTGTAAGCTGATCACAGAGGGCAAATGTGTGGGCAGAATGTTTACGCTGAATGTAGACATGCCTGAGGTAAAAGCTGCATTATTTGCACAGGGCACAGGTGTTGTGGCTGATGTTGACATTGGCACAAACGCATTGGCCATGTCAATGAGCAGAGATTGTGCCGCATGCAATCAAAACAGATTGTAACAGGTTTGCCCAAATTCAAGGTGGATGGTATGCATAAAGTGTGTGTAGCATGCCAGTTTGGAAAACAGTCAAAGGGCTCATTTCCACATGAGCGCAATGTATGTAAAAAGCCACTTGAGGTGGTGCACACAGATGTTTGGGGTCCAACCGATACTGCAAGTATACATGGTTGCAGGTATTATGTCTCTTTCATCGATGACCATACAAGGAAAGTATGGGTCTACTTCATGCGTAACAAAAGTGAAGTGTTTGGTCACTTTCAAGACTTCAAAGTCATGATTGAGAAGGAGACAAATATGCAAATCAAGACATTGAGGTCAGATGGAGGGGGAGAGTACTTCTCCAATGATTTTTCAGATTTTCTGCGAATGCATGGTATATGCAGGCAGTTTACATGCAGATATACTCCACAGCAGAATGGGGTCGCAGAAAGGAAAAACAGGCACATTGCAGAGGTTGCACGTGCATTGATGAATGAGAAGAACATGCCTCATCATTTCTGGGCTGAAGCTGTAAATACAGCTGTGTACATTATGAACAGGACACCTACAGCTGCGGTGCATGATGTAACACCTGAGGAAAAGTTTACAGGTACAAAGCCTGATTTGGCACACTTGAAAGTTTTTGGCTGCATAGCTTACGTGCATGTACCAGATGAGTTGCGTAGGAAATTGGATCCTAAAGCAGAGAAATGTATTTTTGTGGGATATTCCCTTGAACAGAAGGGGTACATGTGCTACAATCCTACTACATGAGAATTACGAGTGAGCAGAGATGTAGTCTTTGATGAGATGAGCAGCTGGTACAGTAATGCACATGGAACTATTGGGGCTGATGTAAAAGATGATGTGGTTGTACAAAATGTGAGGCCACAGTCACAGGTTTTGAGTGGACCACAAGAGTCCTCTTCTCGTGGCTCTGTTGAGAAACCATGGAATGGTAGACTACGTACGCAGGTTACTCCACCAGCAGGTACAGGGAATGTATCACGAAAAGGAAAGGAAAAGGTTGATGAACCTCCCTTTATGGCTGATGCATCATCAGGTTTTTCACATGTAGACATGGATTCAGATGGTTCTGAACAAAGTCTTGATGAGGAATTTGGAATTCCGGCTGTCAGGACACCTGGTGTAAGGAAAGTACAAGAAGATGCTAGAGGGCAAAGGAGTGACCCAGGACCGCGCAGATCTAATAGAGTCAGAAATCCAGTTCAGAAATTGACTTATGATGGGTATCTAGCGCATCACCAAGCTTACATGTCTAAGGTGATACAAGATGTGGAGCCCACATGTTTTGAGGATGCAGTTGGAAATGTGCATTGGGATGATGGAATGAATGAAGAGATGGCTGCATTGGAAGCAAACGACACATGGGAGTTGGTGCCATTGCCAAGTGGCAAGAAAGCTATTGGCTGTAAATGGGTGTATAAAACCAAGCATAAGGCTGATGGTAACATTGAGCGTCACAAGGCAAGGCTCATCGCAAAGGGTTATGCACAGACGTATGGCATAGACTATGAGGAGACCTTTGCTCCAGTGGCAAAGATGACGACTGTGAGAGCTGTCATAGCAGTGGCTGCATCTAGAGGATGGATTATGCATCAAATGGATGTAAAGAATGCCTTTTTGAATGGTGAGTTGCAAGAGGAAGTGTATATGGATCAGCCACCTGGTTATGTCGATCCAGGTTACCCAGATTATGTATGCAGACTTCTCAAAGCTTTGTATGGTTTGAAGCAGGGCTCTAGAGCATGGTATGACAGGATTGCCAAGTATCTTGTCAATATTGGTTTTAGGAGAGCTCATGCTGATCATTCACTCTATGTACGTGAGAGTGATGTGGGGATTGTGGTCATTACCATATATGTAGATGACCTTATTATTGTTGGTGACAATGATATGGAGATTGACCATGTGAAGGGTCTTCTCAAATAGGAGTTTGAAATGAAAGATTTAGGCGAGTTGCGCTACTTTCTTGGCATTGAGGTGATCAGGACTCCAGAGGGTGTATGGCTATCACAGAGACAGTATGCTTTGGACATGTTGTCAAAGTATGGTATGGCTGATTGTAAGCCAATTTCTATTCCCTTGGATGTGAATGCAAAGCTGAGTGCAGAGAAGGGTGATGTTGTTGAGGATGTCAACATGTACTGGAAGATTGTGGGTAGTCTAATCTACTTGACTATCACGAGGCCAGACTTGAGCTACACAGTAGGCTTGGAGAGTCAGTTCATGCAGCTTCCGAGGAAGCCACATTTGGATGGAGTACGACGCACACTTAGGTATGTGCAAGGTACTCTTGACTACGCATTGTTCTATGCAGCAGATGCACCATTAACATTGTATGGGCATACAGATGCAGATTGGGCAGGTAGCATTGTTGATAGGAGATCTACGAGTGGCTTCATGTTCTCTTTTGGGAGTGCTGCTGTTACTTGGAGCAGCAAAAAGCAGCCTACGGTTGCTTTATCGAGCACAGAGGCCGAGTACAGAGGTGCAGCAGTTGCGGCGTGCGAGGTAGCTTGGCTACGCACATTACTTGAGGACTTGGGAGTGCAGGTGGACCAGCAGATTTTCATCCATTGTGACAACCTCAGCAGCATGCAGTTGGCTAGGAACCCAGTGTTCCATGCCAAGACCAAACACATAGAGGTCCATTACCACTATGTTCGAGAGCGAGTGTTGGCGGGCGACATTGACTTGGTCTACGTCAGCACAGAGGAGCAGATAGCGGATATCTTTACCAAGGCCCTCGGAGCTGAGAAGCTTCAACGTTTCCGGACTATGCTTGGACTCTGCGACATGCAGAGCTCGAGGGGGAGTGTTGAGATGTCGAGCTCTACACCTTGAGCTGGCATCCACTACGGGTCTTGGCCGCTTACAACATTTACTCACTGGCGCGTTAGGTGACCGACACGGAGGATCTCTGCCAGTGATTCTACAGCTGGACTACACTTATAGTGCCAGCCTAGTATGCTTCTAGCGAGCTCACACTTAGTGACCGCATGTACATATGTGCTACTTTTCAGCTTTAGCACTTAGCCATTTTGTACTTTCTTTTCTGTGAAGAAGAAGAAGAAGCTTTCCATCTCTGTGTGCTTTGTGCTTGTCTTGTGTATCTCTCTTGCATCCTAATTCTTTACATGTATCGAGTTTCATTTAAACAACTTTAAATGCTACACCTTTTAACCTTGTTTATGGTCTTGATGCCATACTGCCAATAGAATTTCTATTGACGACATTAAGGGTAGCAAGGAATCTTGAGTGGGCTAGACATGAATTTTCAGAAAGACTTGAAGATTTGGAAAAGCTAGATGAGCAAAGGCTAACTGCTATAGCTCATATCTATGCACAAAAGCAGAAACAAAAACAATTTTTTGATTCCCACTTAATCACAAAAATCTTCAAGAAAGGGGACTTAGTTTTAGTCTATTCTCTTAAGCAACACATTCCCAAGTTTAAGAAAAAGAAAAACGGCCCGTTTATCATTGAAGATGTATCTCCAAGTGGAGCTGTAAAATTGTCCACCCTAGATGGTGAACCAATGGCTAATTGGATTAGTGGATGTCGTTTAAAGAAATACAATTTTCCGCTAACCAATGAATTACTAGAAATAATGCATGCAGCCACGCAAAGGAGGATTAAACGACAATAGGTTATTGATGGAGCCCAAGAGGAAGCTCAGCTTCGGATACTCAAACACAAAGCTTCTCTCAGGAATCAACGGATACCGATTCCCATCAACACTCTGGAAATAGATGATCGACAAGGGGAATTACCTAAAGATGCAGTTTCAAGAGATGATGATTGGTTAGATGGAATGGACCTGGGCATCAAAGTACAACTCAATAATCATAGCACCAATGCTTTGGTCGACACAGGAGCTAGAGTAAACGCAGTCAGTTATTCCAAGTACAAGAAGGCAGCAAGTCAAGCATTGGCAATAGGAATAGCGACAATCAAGGGATGCAGCAAGAACCCAACCCCAACATTGGGAGTAGTCAACTTGAACGTGACAGTACATGGATGTTCATGTCCTCATCAGTTTTTATGCTTACTGGATGAACACATGAATGAGATGATGATTCTTGGAATTCCTTGGATGCGGACATACAAAGCAGTACCAGATTGGGATACAAATCAGCTCAAGCTATCACCTAAAGGCGGGAAACTCATTGTTCCAAATGCACCAAGCAAGGAGGAATGGAAAGAAAGCAACAGCAGACCAAACCACAAAGTAATCAACCTTCTCCATCCCCTCGACAAGCAAATGCTACAAGTAGCATGCAAGGAGTCAGGCAAATTTGGGTACCAAAAGCACAGCTTAAAGATAAGACGATTCAACCTGGGTGCCCAAAACATCACCGACAAAACAAAAGAAGGTTCCAAGGGTAAAAACACAGAGATGAGCATCTCCTAGAAAGGAACCTAACGTGAAATGAATTTGGAAGAAAAAGGAGCACTTATCTTCTCCACAAACCATAAAACCAATCAAGCCATGGCTAGTTAAGTCTCAAGAGACTCCACCACACCATACAACACCAAGCAAACCAAGCTACCAATGGCGAGAAAAAGCTCGACAACAGTCAAAAGTGCTACAACAGCTCAAGCAATCACCGTGCTGAAGCATCTTGATGGTACAATCAAACAGAGAGCACACAAGCTACAAAATTTGCTCTTTGGAAGACAACATCAGAAAGCCTCGACATCATAAACCCTTGAATTAATTACTAAAGACCCAGCTCTTGCACATCATAGTGGTTTGAATTGGATTGATCTTTAAAGCATGGTAGAGCCAACCACCTATGCATAGACACAATTGTTCAACCCATGCACACAATCGTCCCGGAGTACGCCATCTAGGAGGGGTGGAAGGGCACTAAGTAATTAAGAGCAATGTTTGAAGAGGGAGGAAAAAAGTTCAATGTTAACGTGTGATTTTTTGAAAAATCACCTAATAATGCCCTTATAATTCATCATCAAGAAAAAATTCACTGACAATATCTTCCTGATGAGTGTAAATAGTGTATATATTATCAGAAAATCATCCAAAAATAGTCCTTTTTGGTTATTTCTCATCATTTTTATTGATAATGAGACTTAAAAATAAAGAAATCCAACAAAAAGAAATAAAGCTGTGTTTTTCAATGGATTTTCTTAATTATTGGATTTTCACTTTACTTCTTTAGAGCATTTTGTTATTTTCTTTGATTTTTTCAATAAACAGGTCAAAAATTAATAATAAATAGCAGGCATATTCAAGAGTGAGAAGGGACATCAGGTAGAGTTGCAACTCCTACCAAAAGAAGTGTATGATGTCGCCGTGAAGCCTGAGACTAAAGAAACCAACCGCAGGCTAGGACTCAGAGATTTCTATGAATAGGAGTCGTGCGATGTGGATTTCCAAAAAGCTTACGAGCATTTATCCATGATCAAAGAAGATGGAACTGCCCAGATTTTTGACCCTCAGGGGAATAAAGTTGAAGTGGTGATAACCAAGGAAATAGTGGCAGAAGCACTCAGAATGCCCACATAAGGAATGACAATGAGGGCAAGGGATAGGAAAATGGCAGGTACTTTCACCAAAGAAACCGCCGTGGCCACCTTTGCGGACCTTATTCACAAGCAGGTGGAAGAGCCAGC
Organism: Adiantum capillus-veneris; assembly: GCF_014529385.1. Classification (NCBI taxonomy): domain Eukaryota; kingdom Viridiplantae; phylum Streptophyta; class Polypodiopsida; order Polypodiales; family Pteridaceae; genus Adiantum; species Adiantum capillus-veneris. The sequence goes on from NC_140943.1 coordinate 143,775,983, forward strand.
CAGGTTATACCACCACCACTTCCACTTCCTGGCTAAGAGGCCACCAACGTATACCACGCCAAATCATGCGGTTGCCAGCACTTTCACGCAAGTCCTCAATTCAACAACCAGACAACTAGTGGACCATGCACAATATGTCTTGTGTCATAATAATCAATATCTAATTCTCCTAACTGATTTTCTCATGTTAAACTGATCAGTTAATATGGGGAAGTGCCAAGAGAGAAAAAGCTAGAAATTGGTTAAGCTAGCAGACCGGCCACAGTAGGGATCCAAAGGAGGGAGAATAGGGATCCAAAGGGTGGGCCATCTGTAAAAGAGCCATGTGCAAGAATGGGCTTAAAAGACCCTAAGGTTCAGCCCATTAAGACTTCCAAAATGCTAAGGTTCCAAAATTCAAAGGTTGTGTCCAAAGGTCAAACATTGGGAGAATTGGATGCTTTGTGTAGGGATGCGTTGTAGCACGACCTAATCACAACCCACAAAATTGTCAAAGCGTGGATCGGCAACCCGGCTAGGGTATGGAAGCACGAGCCTTGGATGTATATACATAGAGGATTCAAGGGATCCTTCTTCTCATCATAGAGAGAAGCCATGGAAAGGGGCTTCCTCTAATCAACAACACATTCCTGCTCACTAATCACTTGCACACAATCATGCGGTTGAAATTAACCTCTCACATCAATCACTCTTATTCACAACTCTTAATCACAACTACACAAGCATGCAATTAACATACCTACTCTGCATTAGTGTGTCCATTCCGACACAACCCCTCAATACGACTCCATATGCACAGACACTAACCGCACCTTGTAGAGAGAGATGAAGAGAAGGAAGGCATAGCCCTCACACACCATGGCCAATGGTGTGGATAGAATATATCAACTCAAAAAAGGGATTAGATATCTATCATCACACTAATACAATCTCACTCCTCATAATCAAGCAAAGAAGACTAATAAGAAAGAAAGAGTAATTGATTATTAGAAATCAAGAGCTACATGGGCATGGAAAGCCCATGAGCCTCATGACCATCCACTTTACAAAGAGGAGTCCTCACCCAAGAATGACTACTCATTAAGCATAGGGCTCTTTTATAGCTTTGGGCCTCAAACCCTTCAACTATGGGATAAAGTTGAGCTCTCTAGCCTAGAATTATACAACTTTGGAACTCCTACATGACCCCAAGCCCTATATAATGAACAGGAAATATTGTGCACTATAGCACATCCACAACTTGGTGTATATTTGGTGTAGCCTGTGTTAGCCGCTGCTAACATTCCCCCCTTCCTAATTTGGCTCACGTCCTCATGTGCCGGTGAAGCAAGACACGGTGACATGGTAGAAAGCAAAGTCCATGGAAGAAATGTTGACGTGCAAAACATAAGAACAAGTAATGAGCATCAAAGGCCGCCAAAAATGAATAAAAAACAAAGCACAAATGAAAAATCATGCAAAGTGATTTTTTGCTTCTAAAAGATGGGTCAATCATAGTAAAAAACTAAACAATCAAAAGCAAAAAAACACCTAAACTATTGTGAAGATTAAACCATTTGAAATTCCAGTTTTATGCATGAAACACAAGCAATCGATTATGACCTTACGCTAATGCAAGTTCATAAACCTACTAGCCTAAAAACTATGTGAACAATCTTAATAAATCATTCAAGTCTAGCATGTCTACGGGCTATAAAAAAGCTCCTAATCTATTAGTACATTGTCATAGCTTTTTTGAAGCTCATGGAAGTTTTGTTTTTTGTCTTTCATTGAAAAAAGTTAAACACATCACAAGGCTACCACCCCAAGGCAAGTCTAGGTGCAACTCTTGGCTCCCTGAACCCTCAAGAAGGTGTTCCAAAAGCCTACTAGCCTACCAAGGCCACGGCTAACCCCTATCAACCCACATTAGGAAAAATATGAACCCTCTAGGGGCCCTTTGGGATTAAGGTTAATTAGAGGCCAACCAATAGGAAGAGGGTGGTGGACACACTCTATACCCTCAAAAAAGTAGGGGGACAAGGTAGCCTTACACCTCTTAATGGCCTCTTACCTAGTGAGAAGGTAAGGGAGGTGGCTAGGGGAAAGGGAGGGGGGGGGGGGGGGGGGAGACCACTTTGACCTTTTTCCCCCCACTTTTTGGCCCGGATTTAAAAATACACTAAAAATTTCAAATTTCAAGTTTTCCCTCCTTAAAAGGTCCCCTAACCTATTTCATGGTCAAAAAAGTATTTTTGACCTCCAAAAGTAAAAAACTTGCATTAAAAAATTCCAAAAAATTAAAATTTTCCAAAAAATTCAAAACATCATTTTCCACCCTCCAAAGTCTTTCCAAACCTATTCTATAGCTAAAAGTGATTTTCTCTCTCTACAAACCCTTTTCCAAGCTCTCCATGGCTGCAACAACCACATGCACCCCCTATAGTCCAACATTATCTCTCTATTAGCTTTCTCCCATCTCCATTGTAGCACCAAGCAAGCTTCTCCCCCATCTCTTCCCCTTGCCCACCACATAGTTCCACACCAAGCTAGCTCCTCTCCCTTCTCTCACCTCCATTACAGCATGAAACAAGATTCTCCTCCTTCTACTTTCATTCACTCGCACTACATGGAAACCTCTACTCCCGAAGGTGGAAAAAGCATCAACTCATATGACTTGCATACCACAAGAACAGGAGGTGTGAATAGTGCATGGGCATTGCAAGGATTCATCTCCAACATAAAGATAGAATGGTGAGAAAACTACCCTTGTAGCTTACATTCAGAGCTTAAGATCATCTCTATCTTTAAGTTTATCATGCTGGAGGGAATTAACCTCTTTATGGATTTCAATGTTTAGGCTTCACACCTCATAACTTTGGGTGGTGCTATGTTGTTGATGGCTTTGGTGCACCATCTATAGTTTTGTAGCATGTGATTGAGTCTCACAATGTAAGTAAGTTGTGTTATCTATGGAGAGTCATCAAAGATTTTTCTTATAATTTATTCTTTGTATAGTCGTCATTAGATTATTAGAATAATATCATTTTGTACTTTATAACTTTGTGCTCACATAATCTGTTGTTTACTTACAGAGTCAACTTGTTTTGAGAGGACATGAGCAAGAAACCATGTGCAGAGATGGAAATCACCCTATTTTTGTTCTGTGAGGAACTTTTCACTACCGTGTTAAAAGATTTTGATAAGAATAGTAGGATTTTTTGTAGAATCTTGAACCAATAGGTACTCTCTAGGAGCTCTTAGAAAAGCCATCCCTATAGTACTACTATCTTCCCTAGTGTCATAGACACACAAATACTCATGTATATGAATCTCCAGATGAGAAAGACAAATACTTATCAGAGAAGCCTAACAGCAACAACATTGTCTCCATTTGTAATTATTTTTATGAGGCTGGATTCCTCTATAAATGCAATATAAATATTTCTTTTTGTTAAATGGTGTCGCACTGAGTGAGAGTATTTTATTTAGATTTTTGGAGTTTCATATAGATTTGAGAAATATTGTTGATTTTTTTGGATATTCTGATTTGCCTGTAAGATGTTTGAAGTTTCAAGTCTTAATCATTCCACCATGAAGAAATTCATGCAATATTTTGATTTCAGTTTAATCGCTAATGGTTATTCTTATTAAGTGGATCATAACCTTTGTCAAGATGTCCTCATTTGGAGATGTTGAATATATATCAATAGCAACATTTCAAAAGTTGAGAAAGCTAAATTCTTGCTTTCCAAAATGTTATTGTTTCCATACTATGCCTATGCCAAGCTTGACTTAGAGAAATGACAACTTGAGATGGAGGTGTAGAGATATAGGGGTGACTTATTATTGATTCTTGTTTCATCATATATATTATAAAGCCTTTGAGTTTCCACCTTTTTGAGTAGTGTTGACAAGTTTTTGGTATCAAACCTTCTTAAATATCGCTATTCATTCGCTATTGGTAGCTATTTATTTGGTATTGCTAAAGATCATACCAATAGCTATCACCTTGTGAACTTAATTGTTGAATTGCGGATTTGATTTTTACTATGTAGCTCATTTGGATAGAGAAAGTGTAAACATAAATTATAGATACATGCATTGTTAACATAGAAGATATGTATCACTCGAACCTATATAACTGCTAATCAAGAAACCTTTGGTCGGATACTATAACAATAGGGGTCACATGTGGTTTTAAATACCAAAGAAATGGCTTAACCAAAACATTCCCAAGAACACGAGGTGAACACAAGGAAGTACAAATTGGCTCCTTGTTGGTTGATTTCTAGTGCTAAATGTTCTGAGTGCACAAAATTTGTGAGGCCTTTGACCTTGGGAGTTCACTAAAGTATATGTAACATAGCACATGTGTTCAACAGAAGGGAATTTATATTCTTGTAAAGTTACAGAAACATGTGTAGGTAAGGCCTATAAGGGCTACTTTCAATCCATTGTGGTGAATGCACATGATATAGGAAAATTTGACATAGTGAGTACTCTGGACATCAAACACTACAACTCTATCTCATGGCCATACATTAAAACAAAGCCCCTATTTGTCATTTTGAAGCCCCAGGGACCCTCAACAAGAGGGACCACAACGGCGCGTAGAATGCCTATCCAGGCACAAATAGGGACCAAGATATTTCCAAGAATAGGGGATGGACACAAGGAAGTAAAAAATGGTTGATAAGCATGATACAAGGTTTAGGTATCTACCATTTGGGGGGGGGGGGGGGGGGGGTTGCTATGAACACATTAAACTGCCCAGTTCTATCTCATGGCCATGCATTAAAAAAAGCTTGTACTTGTCATTTTAGGGGCCCAGGGACCCTCAACAAGAGGGGCCACAAGGGCGCGCAAACTGGCCATCCAAAAATTTTGGATGGCCAATTTGCACGCCCTTGTGGCCCCTAATTTTTGGATGGCTGATTTGCGCGCCCTTGTGGCCCCTCATGTTGAGGGTCCCTGGGGCCCTAAAATGACAAGTACAAGATTTTTTTTTATGCATGGTCATAATTCAAGTGGTCAGTTTTCTTTTTTTTTTTCAAGTGTTGAACTTTTATGCTGTTTTCAAGAGCTTCTAGTGTTCAATTGGCTCCGAATCTGTCTGGGCTTGTCTCACATAAATTTGTTCATCTCGTCGCGCTCTTCGACCATCGTGTGATGCAAAAAAATCATATCCTACTCGGATTTTCCAAAAATCAACGTGCAAGTTGGCAATTTCTTAAAAAATGATGTAAAACAGACATTTCTTACTTTTTCCTTAATCTACGGGCTCGAACGGGCATTAAAACCATGGAATCTGAAAATACTCAAAGAACCAATGTTTTTTATTGTGTTAAGGACTGCATTTCCTACTTACAAACTTTCTCAAAATCTCACCCTAACACCTTCAAAAGTGGCTTCCAAGGAGTGCCCTCAATCAAAAATTGAAACTGAAGGAAAACAATCAGAATGAACTCCTAGACTGTGTACAAACTTTAAAATAACCAAAATTTCCTTTAAAAAAAAGTTATTGCTAAAAATTTGAAAATAGACCACCCTTGGACTTCCCACAATGATAGAAATCAAAAGGTTCAAAGAGAGGTCTGGTGTCACAAGTGCATGGTAGGAATCTAATCGAGGCTTATTCTGTCAAGATCTCTTATACTTTATTATGTCTTCTCATGTACAATCTTACCAAACAAAAACAAACTTACACTTTAAATGACTACAAATTTTATTTAACTTATCAAACAATCTAAAATATGGTAGACCTAGAGTGCTCTTACACATCAACAAACAAAAAAGTCCAAATTTCTTCTCATTAATTTTGATAAACATACATCTGTGAACACTTTCCAAGGAGTAGTGCGGTCATAGTTCTTACATCCATTCCATGACATGGTATGCTCCTGGGGTGACTTATCACATAAAAATATCTTTGGTAGGAGTGCCCTCATGTTAGGAAAGAGTGTGTTGCTGCTGATGAAAAGTTTTTGCATTGTCCTACTAGGGATCTCTTCATGTCAGCATAAAGATTTTTGGTGTAGTGGGAGCCACATTGCCGCTGAGGAGAGCTTTGTGCCACCGTAAAAGCTTCATGTTATGCCAGTTCCTTGAGCCATTCTTGCAAACAACGCCACTCAATTAGCATAGCAAGAGGTCACCTTGTAACAAAAACATGTATGAATTCAACATTTGCAAGCTATATAATGAAGACACTTGTTAAGTATATGTTGTACAAATTTGCAAGTATTTCTATCTAGCTGGGAATAAACAATACAAAAATATACATTAGGATGAGACTACCACCCCTAATAAGCATGGATTTGAAGCACCTAGCTGCAAGATGTAACAAATAAGACTGTTTTAGAGGAAAAGTGGTGACACTTGGCCTCTCTAACCTACAGCCTTTCACTATTTGTGCATAAAAGCAACCTTTGTGCCAAGCACTACAAAACAAGTAGAGGCAACACCTTAGACTTCAAAGTTTATGATAAGAAGAACACAATCAAAAGTAAGAAGTATATTGTTACCTTGCATAAAGGGGTGTTTTATTCAAATATGTGATGGTATTGGCAAGATATTGAAGAATCGTCAACATTCATCTCACTGATGGTACGGTGTTCCTGGGATGACCTCTGCTGACCCTCACGTGTGGCCTTCGGTACAAACGTTGCGAACAAGCAAATATGTATGCATATGATTTGTGATGTCCTTGAGCACCATGGTAGCTGTTGCATGAGGAAGCAAAGGATGAAAAGAGAGAGGGGGGAGGGAGAGAGAGGAACATGGGAGAAGACAAGGGGGTAGTGGGGGAGAGAGAGAGAGAGAGAGTGGAGAAGGAGGAGAGAAGAAGGCAGGGAGGGAGAGGGAGGAACATGGGAGGAGAGAAGGGGACAGTGGGGGAGAGGGAGAGAGGGGAGGAGGAGGAGAGAAGGGGCAGGGAGGGAGAGGAGAGGGAGAAAGGAGGAGGGAAAGCCCATGTGGTTGAGCAATTAGCAGTGTCCAATGATCCAAAGCAACTTGCTTTTGCTGGACAGGAACTGTTTGTGAATGGTCAAGGGAGTAATGAATAGAGTATACGTCAGACCCTTCCATTACCTAATACGGAGGAAGAGAGAAGAAAGGTTTTTTTTTGGGGGGGAGTTTTTTTTTGAAAAATTGGACTTTTAGTGCTTGTAAGTTAAAAAAAATATCAAAAAATACTTTTTTGATATGGATATATGTTGGGGGGGAGTTTTAAGTCAAAAATAAGTAAAAATAACTTTTTTTAAAAAAAAGTCAAATTTTGGCTCTTAGTGATCCACGTTTTTGATGATGTGGCCACACCTCTTTACTCCCTTCACTTTCAAAAAGCTACAGAGAGAAGGTGACCTCTTAGGTCCACATCCTACATGTGTCTAAAAAAAAGGCTAGAAAAGCCTACTCAAAACTAGCTTCTTGAATGCCCTTGTCCCCTTAACCCTACACACCATTAGCCTTAATCCCTAAAAATTAGGATTCCTTACAAGGCCCATGCAAGGTTCATATTTCTCCTAATGCCAGGGCATCGGTTTAGGGCCTTGACCAAGCGAGCCAAGGTGATTCCTGTCACATGCCAAGTGACAATAAGACACTAGGCCTCACATAGACACAACATAACATATAAATTTTGATTTTCATGTGTTTAGTAACACTTTTGCTACTTTTTCTTGACACTTGTTTGCTTCATTTATTCATTTTTAGCACCTTTTATTTCTTCCAACATCAGATGCTTATGGCAATTGGACTAAAGGACTAAAGCCTAATCATAGACCTACGTCATGTTAAAAAAGAATGGAGTATTAAGACTGTCACTAAGAGTCTATGACTAATGAGAAATGAATATACATTAATCTAAGGTCAAGGCCAATTACCTATGATTAACACACATAAAACCTAACTTTTTGATGAGTTAATTTTCACAAAGCAAAGTGTTGAAACTTTAGGATGCCTAGCTTTCGAACATGAAAAAACCATAGCTTAGAAGCAAACTTTCACTTAAGCCAAGCAAGAGAATGGAGAGATGAATAAAAGAGCAAAATCATGGAAGAATTACACCTATTCATGCTCTTTTGAGCATCCTTGAGCAAGCATCCCCTTTGTGTAGAGAAGTCTCTTGATCCTTTTTATTTGTAAAAGAAGCCTTTTGAAACTAAGTGTAAACACAAGCTCCAAAGCCATTTATTGAAAGCCAAAAAATCACATAAAAACATCAATGAAACCCTAAAACTAGGGTCTTGCATACCCAAATTTGCCAAAGGGAAAAAACCCAAGGGAAAAAAATGCCTTTGGTTATGCACATGATGCTCTTTGACATCAAATTTATGCATACATAATAGCAATGAGAGATAAAATATGCTTCTACATAAGCAAATTTCGCAATTTTTACCATCTCTCATGCATCATTCAAAGTTGATTAGTTTCTAGCTCAATGAAATATGGAAAAACAAGCCAAGAGCTGAAAAGAATGCAACTTTTGAATGAAATGAAGTGGCTCTCGATAGACAAATTTTGACAATTTAAAGCTTTTCAAAAAGTTGGCTAACAACTAGCTCACATGAAATTTTACATTTTTTAGTGCAATCTATGAGCTAGAGATGATTGCAACTTGATGAAATGAAAATGAATGGCTCTCGACAACCAAATTTTTTACTTGAAAGCTCTCAAAAAATTGGGTAAACACTAGCTCAAAAGAAAACATTTGCATTTTAGATCAAGCTATGAGCTAGCATTTATACAATTTTTTAATCCAAAGAATTGGAATGGCTCTACCTAGCCAAATTTTGCAATATATTGCAATGATGACCCTTCTTGGATCAATGAAATCACACACCTGCCACAACCTTTCCAAATGACTTAATCGTTAGTGCCCAAGATTTTTGCATACATATTAAGCGCACTAAAATGTAAGAGCAATGTCAAGCCCAAACTTTAGTGATCTCTTTTTGCTATCAAGAAACTCAATTTTAGTGCTTTCCAATGATTTTTCCTTCAATTTAAGCACTAAAATGTACAAGCAAACCAAGTCCAAGTGTAACATGTCTCGATCAAGCATGAACGTATCATCAAACGAAGCACATATGCATGCCAAAAAGATTTGGTCATGTAGTGCAATGAAAATGCCAATGAAAGGGAACACCAAACCATGCACAAGCCCAAAATTTTTGTGGAACGAGAGTTCATTTATGAAGAAAATGCATGGCTCTTGAATAGCCAAATTTTGCATTACAATTTAATTTTCTGCCCTTTAATAGGCATTCGGATCCTCAATCTGCTCTCAACCTGCCACTCACCCCTTCTAAAACATGTTAGTGTACAAAATCATTTTGCATACAAAGTAAGCAAATATTGAAATTTAGCACATTTCCATCCATATCAAGCACCCAAAATACATGTTCAGGGGTAAAAGCCATAATGCTAAATTTTTCAATGAAACATCACAAATCCCACATTTTTGATCCAATTCTCAAACCCATGCAAGCATGAAATTCATGTTCCAGGATTTGTGGAACGTGCGAGCGGTACGTATAAGTGCAAAAGGTCAGGGAAGTGGGTGGTCTCAGCCTCATGATCTCGAGAGTAGATGGAGAGGTGAGAACGCCTTTTAGTAATGCCTTTTCTCTTTTTATATTTTTTAAGTGCAACATTCCCTTTTTTTTGACGTCTTTCTCTTTACTCTGCTGAGTCTACTCCGTTTGAGTTGGTAGCGAGAGAGAATGATACATACATATATATATATATATATATATATATATATATATATATATAGAGAGAGAGAGAGAGAGAGAGAGAGAGAGAGAGAGAGAGAGAGAGAGAGAGAGAGAGAAAATTAGGGACTCATCTTCTAAGACTAGACGACGAGAAATGTCTATCTAAAGCCTACTCAAGGAATGAGAGTGTGTGTGTGTAAGAAAGAGAGTTGGGACTGTTTGTTTCTTGCGCTTCAGCTTCTGCTTTTTCAATTGAGCTTGCATGACCATTTCAATTTCCAACACTAAGACAATTGCTCGCTGGAATATCTCTGCAGCATGGCGGCAACATTTGCAAAGATGAATAGATTCACTTACCTGTGGATTGATCCAACACTAGCTGCAAGGTTTCTCCACCCAGAAACTTCACATTCGCAAGGTTTCGCCACCCAGAAACTTCACCTCAAATTTTTCATTGAAATTGTCCGTGACTGCTAGTGTGAGCATGTGTGTGGTGGTGTGTTTTTAGCAGGTTTGCAATATGCATGTGCCAAAGCGGCAAGATACAATTGTTTTGCCAAATTGGTGAGTCCTGAGTGTGGTTGACTCGATGAAGAGAAACCACATTGGGAATCATGTAGATGCCGGAGGGTGATATTGTGAGGGTGTGTGGATGATTGTCCATGCCAGAGTCGACAGTAGAGAAGGTTGCAATGCAGTCTAGCCGACATCTGATGAGCCGTGTGTGTGATGGCCTGGAGGCTGGTGAGCAGTGGGTTGTGTGGCGGGGTCTGAGAATTTGAGTTTTCTAGGCTTGAAAGCATCCAAGGTGGACCACTCAGCCTTTGTCTGTGGGCAGGGCCAAGATTGGCTCTGGGGGAGGCTGTGGAGCATGGGTTGACCCCGCATGGGCGACTTGGCAAGAGCAGCAGGTGGCTGCAGTCATGGTGTTCCGTGGTGCCCACAAATGATCAGGGAGCAAAGGCGGGGTGCGTTCAATAATCAATGCGTGTGTGTATGGGTGTTGAGAGCCCATCCAAGGCGAGAAATATTGTAGCTGGTGCAGCCCAACAACACGACAAAAGTCGTATTTGCAGCAAGAAACAAGGCACGCCGTGGAATCCGAATGGCTGGTGTGTGTGGGTCTGAGTCTTGAGAACGCCAAAAGCTGCCAACACTGAAGTCGGGCATGGCGGGCCAATATGATCACGACTCACAAGGCAGGCCCAAAAATGGGTGTGTGTGTGTGTGTGTTTGTGAATAAAGCCAAACCAAAACATCCTTCGAGTGCATTTTATGTGTAGGAGTGAATTAGCATTTTGTTTTTTTCAAAAAAAGAACCTCCCTCCTTAAGAGGTGTTTCCCCCGAAGAGCAAGGAGAAAACGACGATGGACTACAAAATGTACAATTTTTTCATTGGGAATACCTTTCTTAATCATTTGATCACTCAATTCCCATTCTCAAAGCTTACTCAAAAATCAATAAGCTTGCATAATTGGATGATAATTTTTTATAATTCCGTACTTCACTTAATCATGCTTCATAGGTCAATGAACCTAAGCACATTACCATTCTCATTCATCTCACTTCAATGTGATGATTTCTTGAGCACGCATATTGAGTTTTGAATTAATGTATGAACAAAACCCTGCTCAAAATTGAATCGATTTAAAGTATAAGGGAAATGGTCAATTAATCATGCATGATTTCCTCACAATTGCAAATTCAACCCATGTAATTATCATTGCACTCGAGTGCTCATCTCAATATCAAACTCATCCAAACCTAATTAGGATTGTCATTTTGGGTTTGTATGACCACAGCCATTTGAGTAAGGTATCTGCAAATGCACATGTCATTAAATTTTTCACCATTTCCAATCAAATTGGCACATGCATCACAATGGTAATGTAGATAAATCATTTTCAATTGGGTATCAATTGAATCATCCAAAGTCAATCAATCAAATACACACCAACTTTGTAGGTCTTTTAATCATCACAATTGGCAACCAAGACCAATTATTCATCCCCAATTTGGATACCAAATGCCATTGAGTAGGCACACACCCATCTTTAGAATGAAATTTTATGCAATGAATCCATCAATTTCACATTGTAATTCTCAAATTGCAAGTTCAATCAAGCATAAATGAATGCATGCATGCTTAATTTCAAAAAAATTAGCACTATTTTTGCCTAATCAAGCAATGCACACACTCAAAAATTAAGCACAAATGATCGAATTTTTTGCAATTGAAAATGAATTTAGGCTTATCCAATGTTTGAATTAGCCTCACATACTCATCATTTACATGATTGCATGCTCATGTATCATCAATTCCATCACTTTATATGCATGCACACACTAAAAATTAGGTGCACACATACTTGAAAATTTTGACAGTTTTTTCCCTCTTTGGTGCATGCACACACACTATGATTTTTATGCACACACATGAATTCTTGATGAGAATTAAACATTATTTAGATACACACAAGTTCATTAGTCACAATTTGACTATCAATTTCACTCAAAGTGTATCTAATTAGGTGCAAAGTGTAGGTCAATTTGTGTTGCACACCTAATTTTAGAAAATAATTAGCAACATTGAACCTCATTAATCAATCAAGAATTGACATAACAAGTGAGTGAACTTACATCGTAATTACACTCCAAGCTATTCCTTTGCTCCACGCAAAGTCGCATCATTGCACACACAAGTGTGTGCACCATCAATTTGGCTCCAAAATTGACCATTTGTAGGTCAAAATCAAACACTCAAAATCATCAAATTAGGCATAAATTGGTACAATTAACTTGATAAGAGTGATGATTCCACCTCTTGCAAGGGGATTTCACATACTTTACACTTCAAATTTTAGTGGTTAGGTTAGCATGGTTAGTCAAAATTAGTAGAAATTAGCATGAAATTAGTAAAATTAGCATGGAAAGAAGTGAATTAGTAAGGGTTAGCATGAAATTAGTGAAATTGGGGGTTTGGGGTATTCATAACTTAACATTAGTATCAATTTCTTATACAACATCATCAAATCAAAACCAAAAATTGAGTTACACACACTCAAAAACCAACAAAATTAGTAGTGAAATTACTCTATTCTACACATCCTAAACTCACTAGCTTAGGTTATCGTTCCCCGGCATCGGCGCCAAATGTAGGGATGCGTTGTAGCGCGACCTAATCACAACCCACAAAATTTTCAAATCGTGGATCGGCAACCCGGCTAGGGCATGGAAGCACGAGCCTTGGATGTATATACATAGAGGATTCAAGGGATCCTTCTTCTCATCATAGAGAGAAGCCATGGAAAGGGGCTTCCTCTAATCAACAACACATTCCTACTCACTAATCACTTGCACACAATCATGCGGTTGAAATTAACCTCTCACATCAATCACTCTTATTCACAACTCTTAATCACAAGTACACAAGCATGCAATTAACATACCTACTCCGCATTAGTGTGTCCATTCCGGCACAACCCCTCAATACGACTCCGTATGCACACACACTAACCGCACCTTGTAGAGAGAGATGAAGAGAAGGAAGGCATAGCCCTCACACACCATGGCCAATGGTGTGGATAGAATAGATTAACTCAAAAAAGGGATTAGATATCTATCATCACACTAATACAATCTCACTCCACATAATCAAGCAAAGAAGACTAATAAAGAAGAAAGAGTAATTGATTATTAGAAAGAGTAATTGATCAAGCAAAGAAGACTAATAAAAAAGAAAGAGCTACATGGGCATGGAAAGCCCATGAGCATCATGACCATCCACCCTACAAAGAGGAGTCCTCACCCAAGAATGACTACTCATTAAGCATAGGGATCTTTTATAGCTTTGGGCCTCAAATCCTTCAACTATGGGATAAAGTTGAGCTCTTTAACCTAGACTTATACAACTTTGGAACTCCTACATGAGCCCAAGCCCTATACAATGAACAAGAAATATTATAGCACATCCATAGCTTGGTGTATATTTGGGGTAGCCTGTGTTAGCCGCTGCTAACACTTTGTGTGTGTCCCAAAAGTCTTTATCAATCCCTACATAGGAGGGGGCGAGCCTTGCAAGTAGGGGATGAGAGAGAAACACACACACACACACACACACACACACACACACACACACACACACACACACACACAAGCTCCCTTTACACAAAGGGAATGAGGGACACATGCGCTCCCTAGCCCAGATGCCCACAAGGTGTACCCAATTCCTATTGGATGGCCTTGGAGGTGGACCAATGAGATTTAAGCTAGAGTAAATTTAGTTTAATTAATTTAAAAAAACTTAATAAAAGAACCAATGGGAATTAAGCTCTCTAGAAGACTATTCGATAGCCTCCCAAGGGATTCCAATGAGCATTCAACAGCCCAATGGCTTGCCTGATTGCTATTGGCCAAGAGGAAAAGGGGTCCAATGAGAGTTTAGTTGCATTTATTAATTACCTAAAGATCTCACAAAAGGGGAAAGGGGGACACATGTTAGAAGGCTATCACTTATCCTGCTTAATTACCATTGGCTAAGCCTGGGGAGGTCCCATAGGATGCTAGCGAGAGCAAATAGCAAGAGGGGTCGACCAAGAGAGAGGGGGCTGATTTTTCAAAGGCATTATCACCTACACACTCACACTAGCTCATCTGTGGAGTAAGAAGACTCTCTCTCCTTCTCAAGATTTAATGGAAAGCTTATCACCTACTCCAAGCTTGTGAGAAGGAAGGCCTACACCAACAACTCTTGGCTTTGTGATGCAAATCCAACCAAGAGCCAAGCTTCAATGCATTCTCATCTCCTCTACGATGCTAATTACTAAGCTAAGCTATGCTAATATGAGTGATTATGTGAGGAGATGTACATCTTTCTCGTAGGAATACTCCTTCTTCCTCTCAATCTACTCTTATACCCTGCTAGCTCTCACCATCTTCGAAGGTGTGTGAGGTCTTGGGTCTGAGACCGTGAGGGAATTGATGTTGTGTTTGATAAGTTTTTTTCTTAGTGCATGAAGTTTCCATCTTCATTGCACTAGCTAGTATTGAAGGAACACAAAGAATTGTATTGTAAAATGTCTCTTGATGGGAGAAACCATAATACAAAGCCTTTTGGAGGGGGGACCGGCTCCATGCAAATCCGGTCCTCAACTGTTGTCAATTGCTTAATCTCTCTCTCTTTTGAAGTATTGTTCATGCTATCTAACTAGGTGTTATGCTTTTTGTTGCTCTCTCTCCACCACCCAAGCACTCTTGTTATTCTCATTAGGAATCTATTCTAATGAAATGCTCACTATGTTCATGCTATTTTCCGCTACACACAAGTTACTAGACCATTAAATGTTACATTGGTATTAGAGCACAAGGTTTCTCTTTTCTTGCTCAAGAAGGGAGGTCCTCAAGCTAGCTATAAATGGTTGGTACTATTAATTGCATGTGAGGAAGTAGAATAGGGATTTTTGAGCCTTGCAATAGTGCACCTGCCTTTGTGCAGTTAACGGGGCATCACCGTCGAGAGCTATGGTCTTAATAGTGGAGTCCTACGGGGATTGCGTACGGATTAACCACTATTGAGCTATTAGAAGCTTGACGGGAGCCAATGCTATTTTGGTGTTAAACGACCCTCTCTTCTATTCCTTGCAATTAATGGTATTCGAGCCACGGGTACAATAGCTTGAGCACTTTTTGTAAAGGGGTAAAGAGGAGTAGTAACTAGGGCTTGAAGTGCCAAAGTATACCTAAAAAGTTTACACCTAACAGTTGCTAGAATGGCTGACAATAGCAAAGAGAGTGAAATTAATGTTGATAGATTTGATTTTGCTAATGAGCAAGCTACTAATGATGCCCCAATGCTTGTTAACTATCTTGTTTCTAAGCTTCAACAAGCCATGGGTAATCTATCCCTCCAAAGTGAAGTGCAGCGCAGCTTCGTGCTCATGGGATTCTCCAAGCTCCCCACCATGACGAGAGAATACCTAGGAAGACTCCTTGCGAGACTTCCAAAAGAGGTCTCTCTCCAATTCCGGAAGAAGAAGAGGATCCCTATGAACGGCTCAAAAATTTGCTCCTTGATGCTGCATCTCTTTCTCAAAGGATAACTCAAGAGCCTCCACCGAAGGAACAAGAAAGAAGTGAGTCTCTCGCCACCTTGGTAGAGATGGCTCCACGAAGACGGCGGGCTAAATGCTCTCAATCGCCTCCAAAATGGAGAAGACGATCGCATACTTCTCCACACCATACTTCAAAGAGGGATGACAAAAAGCAAGAGAAAAAAATTGGCGAGAAAGAGGACACCCTCTTCTCCAGCTTCTTCATCCTTTTCCTCTTATGAAAGTGATGGTGAAGACAATGAAGATCAAGGCAAGAAAAAGGCAAGAAAGAGGTCACCCTCTTCTCCATCTTTCTCAAATTCTTCATCTTCTGAAGAAAGTAATGGTGCAACCTCTAAACCATCAAAAAGAAGAGGCCATAGGAAATCCTATGCCGTGTGGAAGAGGTCATCCAAGATCAAGAAGTTCAAAGAGGGAGGGAAGGGCATCTTTTTCCTTACCTATGATGGCACTTTTGGTGCTACGGACAAAGTCTTGGCCTTTATCCAACAGTTCAATGTGGCCTTCGGAGATGAGGGCTTCACGAAGTCCTCTAAGCTACACCATGTAGCTATGCACTTTCAAAAGTCCGCCAGGCAATGGTGGTCTAGCCTACGGGCCAACGGTGAAGCTCCACGAACATGGAAAGCTTTAAGAGTTTCCATTATGAAGCAGTTTTTGGCCCTTGATGCCAAAGACAAAGTACTCACTGAATGGAAAATCTTGAAGCTCTCTCCCTATGAATCCATTCACAGATATGTTGACAAGTTTTGGGACCTACAACTCAAAGCCACTATCTTCAAAAAGTTGGATTTTGGAGAGCAAAAGCAACAATTTTGTGCGGGCTTAACTGAAGAAATGGTGGAGTATGTCAACTCTTAAAGGCCACGCACCATATCGGCGGTTATACACCATACTATGGTGGCCTCTCGAATCAATTTCCAAACGGGGGCTAAAAGAAATTTTAAGCCCACGGTAAACAAGAGTTCCAATGAGCCTAAGGGGAAGGAAAATGTCCAAAAGTCTTCTAAGGGCAACTACAACAAAGCTAAAGAGAAGGGAGTTTACAAAGGAAAAAATAAACTCTCTCCTGAAGAGCTTGAGCATTATCGCAAGGATAACCGCTGTTTCAAGTGCGGCGAGCAAGGGCATGCGTACCACGCTTTTCCCCAAAAGAACACCCGCCATGAACCTCCTAGAGCTACCTTGGTCAAAATCCAAGAGGAGGAAATTCACCACAAAGGATCTCCCCTATGCCATGCTTGGGGAAAGGTAAGAGAACATGATGCTTTTATTCTGTTTGACCCTGGTTCTACTCACAATTTCATATCTATAGAGTTGGCCACCAAGCTAGGCATACAAACCTACGGGATGGGAGATGTCCTACCCGTAGACGGTGCTTCCAAGGGGCAAGAAGCTTGGGTCACTCTCTTAATCGGGAAATTGAGGCTCCATGTCCAAAGCTATGTGAACAAAGAGGACTTCTTTATCTCTCCTCTCAAGCATGAGGATGTAATCCTAGGGGCACCATGGTTTGATTGCATGGCTGTCAATGTTAAATTCCCTGAAAGGAGAATCTCCTTTAAGTTCAAGGAAAAAGATATGTATATAGATGCTAAGGAAATGGGTAACACTATACCCACTGTACATACACAAGCTTTCAACAAGTCAATAAAGAGCTCTATTTCCGTGTACATGATTTTTGTTAAAGATTCTCAAAATGAACCTAATGTTTTAGCAAAAGAAAATATAAACAATCAAAAGAATTAGAGTTATCCAATTTTCTCAAGGGATTTCAAGATGTCTTTATTGATGGCATCCCTTGTGAGATACCTCCTAAACGAGGTAATGATGACCATGCAATTGGACTTCTTCCAGGAAGTTCACTGCCTAACAAACCTCCTTATAGAGTTTCTCAAGCTCAACAAGAGGAGATTATGCAGCAAGTGCATGAGCTAGTTGAGAAGGGCATGGTTAGGCCTAGCTCATCTCCATTTTGTTCTTATGTGCTACTAGTGCAAAAGAAAGACGGCACATATCGTATGTGTGTCGAGTATAGAGCACTAAATAGGATCACTATCAAAAATAGGTTTCCCGTTCCACGGGTAGAAGACCTATTTGATAAGCTACAAGGGTCCACCTACTTCAGTAGGATTGACCTAAAAAGTGGCTATCATCAAATAAGGATAGTTGATCAAGACATTGTAAAGACCGCATTTTGCACCATGTTTGGTCTTTACAAATACATTGTCACGCCTTTTGGCTTGACCAATGCACCAGCCACATTCAACCGCTTGATGGAGAAGCTATTCAGGCCTCACCAAACCTTTACTGGAGTGTTCTTTGATGATATCATCTTCTTCTCTAATTCATTAGACGTGCACAAGCGACACCTTCAGGTAATATTTCAAGTTCTAAGAGAGAATAAACTTTATGTTAATGGAAAGAAAAGTGAATTTTTCTTGCAAGAGATTCAGTATTCAGGTCACATTATCTCTCAAGATGGCATCCAAATGGATCCATCAAAGTTAGAGGTAATAAAAGGATGGCCTAAACCAAGGAATCTTCATGAGTTAAGAAGATTTATAGGTATGTGCACATACTATAGACGCTTCATAGAAAAGTTCTCACTAATAGCAGGACCATTACATGACCTAACAAAGAAAAACGTTAGGTACACATGGTCTGCCAAGGAGAACAATGCTTTCAAAAAGCTTAAAGAAAAGCTTATCTTTCAACTTGTGCTTACACTACCGGATCTCTCAAAGCCATTTGAGGTCCAATGTGATGCTTGTGGTGATTGCCTTGGATTTGTTTTGCTTCAAGAAGGGCACGCCATAGGCTATGAAAGTCGAAGGCTCGACCTTGTTGAGCAAGCTCTAGGCATATATGAAAAGTAACTCCTTGCAGTTCTACATGCCTTAGACTCATGGAAGCACTATTTATTGGGGACTCCTTTCATTCTGCGCGAACCGATCACCAAAGTCTTAAGTACTTCATGACGCAGAACAAGCTCTCTGACAAAAAAATGAGGTGGGCAAATTTCCTTTCACAATTTCATTTTCATATTGCTCACATTGCTGGCAAGCATAATCAAGTAGTTGATGCACTCTCAAGACGGCCGAGAGTGAATGCGGTTTCCATAGCAACTCACAATGATCTATCTTCTATGATAGATGAGTATGCTATTGATCCCGATTTTAGAGATTTGATTTCAGTCCTTGCACTAGGGAAGAAAGAGGAACCATTTACTTTACAAGATGGTTATCTTCTCTACGGCAATAGACTATGCGTTACTAGCTCACTACGTGAGAAAGTAATGTATGAATCTCATGCTCCTCCTTATGCAGGACATAGAGGGATTCAGTCTACCCTAAAGGGGATTGAAACATATTTCTATTGGCCTACCATGAAAGCAAACATACAAGAGTAAGTTTCTAAATGTGTGGTATGCCAAAAGACGATGTTTGATAGAGGGAAGCAACTTGGATTGCTTCAACCTTTGCCAATCCCTAACTCACCATGGGAGAGCATATCCATGGATTTTATCTTTGGATTGCCTAAGTCTATCCATGGGAATATGGGAATATGGATGATAGTAGACAGGTTCAGTAAACAAGCTCATTTTATACCTGTCAAAAAGACTATCAAAGCCCATCAAATGGCAACCCTCTTCATTTCACAAATCTTCAAGTACCATGGCTTGCGAATGTCCATAGTGTTGGATAGAGATCCTAGAATGACCAGTAATTTCTGGAAGGGTCTATTTGAGAATTTAGGAACAAGGCTTCGGCCTATCACCCACAAACGGATGGCCAAAGTGAAATAGATAACCTAACAATTCTCGATCTACTAAAAGGCTATGTAACGAAAGTAGATCAAAGATCCCAATGGGAGAAGTACTTACCCTTAGTGGAGTATGCTTACAATAACACTGTACATAATTCCACGGGAAAAGCACCTTTTGAGGTAATTGAGGGAAGACCAAAAAGTCCCTTGCTACTTAAGGTACACGGGAAGATCTTCGCTGAAGATGAGTATAGCCAATACCTACAAGAATCTTTCCAAAAGATTAAGGATGCTATCTCTATCTCACAACAAAGGCAAAAGGCTACTGCTGACAAGAACAGAAGAGCCCAAGCCTTAAAAATGATTGGGTCTTACTCAAATTTTGCAAGGCTCGATTAAGGCACACGACGGGCAAGAGTCCTACGGGACACCAAAAGTACTATGCTAAGTTAGCAAAAAGGTACTATGGTCCCTTCTAGATTCTTAGGCCAATCAATGAGATGGCCTATCAACTCAAGTTGCCCAACCATTGGCTCATACACAATGATTTCCATGTGAGCCTACTAAAGCCTTACAAAGGAGAGCCACCTCAAGAACCAACTATTGAAGACCCACCGGAGACCGAGGACCAAGAAGAGGTGCTGCAGCTCGAGTCCATTCTCCGACATGAAGAGAAGGTACTAAGAGGCGATAAGACTATTGGATGATATCTTATTAAGTTTAAGAATTATCGTTTTTAAGATGCTAGATGGATGCAAGGCATACAATTAAAGGATAAACTAAACCTTGTCAATGATTACAATGCTTCCTAAGAGTAAGCAAATGTACAAATGTTAAAAATGAACAAAGTTTTTGTCTTATAATACTCTCTTTTTCTTTATTGTGCACAAAAATGAAGTAGTATACATGCTTAGATCAAGTTTGCGGAGACGACGTCTCCCAAACACACTCTACTATGGAAGACTGATAGGACTAATGTGCAAACATGCTTGCGGGGCAACTTAGGCTCTCAAGCACCAAATGGACTAGTCATCCATTCTGGAACGATGTCGTAGGGTAACATAGGGATCCTCTACCCGCTAAGAAATGTACTAATGAACATGCTTTATCTTCTATACCCCATAGTCAAGGACGACCATGATTTCAAGAGAGAGTTAATGTCATAATAGTCAATATCTAATTCTCCTAAATGATTTTCTCATGTTAAACTAATCATTTAATATGGAGAACTGCCATGGCAAAAAAGCTAGAAATTGGTTAAGCTAGCAGACCGGCCACAGTAGGGATCCAAAGGAGGGAAAATAGGGATCCAAAGGGGGGGACCATCTGTAAAAGAGCCATGTGCAACAATGGTCTTAAAAGATCCTAAGGTTCAGCCTAGTAAGACTTCCAAAATGCTAAGGTTCCAAAATTCAAAGGTTGTGTCCAAAGGTCAAACATTGGGGGAATTGGATGCTTTGTGTGTGTCCCAAAAGTCTTTATCAATCCCTACATAGGAGGGGGCGAGCCTTACAAGTAGGGGATGAGAGAGAAAAACACACACACACACACACACACACACACACACACACACACACACACACACACACACACACACAAACACACACACACACACACAAGCTCCCTTTACACAAAGGGAATGAGGGACACATGTCAGCTCCCTAGCCCAGATGCCCACAAGGTGTACCCTATTCCTATTGGATGGCCTTGGAGGTGGACCAATGAGAATTAAGCTAGAGTAAATCTAGTTTAATTAATTTAAAAATACTTAATAAAAGAAACAATGGGAATTAAGCTCTCTAGAAGACTATTGGGCAGTCTCCCAAGGGGTCCAATGAGCATTCAACAGCCTAATGGCTTGCGTGATTCCTATTGGCCAGGAGGCAAAAGGGTCCAATGAGAGTTTAGTTGAATTTATTAATTACCTAAAGCTCTCACAAAAGGGGAAAGGGGGACACATGTTAGAAGGCTATCACTTATGCTGCTTAATTACCATTGGCTAAGCCTGGGGAGGTCCAATAGTATGCTAGCAAGAGCAAATAGCAAGAGGGGTCGACCAAGAGAGAGAGGGGGCTGATTTTTCAAAGGCATTATCACCTACACACTCACACTAGCTCATGTGTGGAGTAAGAATACTCTCTCTCCTTCTCAAGATTTAATGGAAAGCTTATCACCTACTCCAAGCTTGTGAGAAGGAAGGCCTACACCAACAACTCTTGGCTTTGTGATGCAAATCCAACCAAGAGACAAGGTTCAATGCATTCTAGTCTCCTCTACCATGCTAATTACTAAGCTAAGCTATGCTAATATGAGTGATTATGTGAGGAGATGTACATCTTTCTCGTAAGAATACTCCTTCTTCCTCTCAATCTACTCTCATACCCCGCTAGCTCTCACCATCTTTGAAGGTGTGTGAGGTCTTGGGCCTGAGACCGTGAGGGAATTGATGTTGTGTTTGATAAGTGTTTGGCTTAGTGCATGAAGTTTCCATCTTCATTCCACTATCTAGTATTGAAGGAACACAAAGAACTGTGTTGTAAAATGTTTCTCTTGATGGGAGAAACCATAATACAAAGCCTTTTGGAGGGGGGACCGGCTCCATGCAAATCCGGTCCTCAAATGTTGTCAATTGCTTAATTTCTCTCTCTTTTGAAGTATTGTTCATGCTATCTAACTAGGTGTTATGCTTTTTGTTGCTCTCTCTCCACCACCCAAGCACTCTTGTTATTCTCATTAGGAATCTATTCTAATGAAATGCTCACTATGTTCATGCTATTTTCCGCTACACACAAGTTACTAGACCATTAAATGTTACATCTTGACCACTTTGAAGGGCACAAAGAAGGAAGGAAAGATTACTTACATGGATGCACCAGAGGTATTGACAAGAATTGCATACCATGCCATTGGCATGGCCGACAACCTACCACCTGCCCCAGACAAAAACACTTGGATACTGTCAGCTCAACCATCTCCTGGAGCTACAAGATCAACCAAGAGATCCTACAAATCTAATGAATAATCGGATAAAAGCTCGCCGGAAAGGCACAACAGCACAGTGAAAGCTCAGATAACGAAGAAAAGAGAGCACGATGGGAGGAAATGAAGAGAAAAGCCATGGAAGCACACCAAGAAGAGCCTGTGCAAAAGCAAGCCCGGTTTGAAAGAGAGAAATACACATACGAATGCAGCCAACAAGCACAAGGAAAGGACCCAAAAAAATGGGTGCGTAGTAAACATTAAGGGCCTAGAACAAGGTATCATACCAGGAAGCAATTTGAAGATCCAACAAAATCCTTGGAAAAGATGTACCAAGAAGCGGAAGCTTTAAAGATGAAAGAAGCCAAAGAAGCGGCAAGAAAAGCGAAGGAGGCGGAAGAAGAATAACAAAAGAGAGCAGAGGAAACCACTGCACAAGGAGAAGCACAACATGCCCAAGGTAATGTGTCTCCCTGTATCTCTTCTCTTGTATCTGAACACCAAGATCAACCAATGCTGAGCCCACCACCATCATCGGCATTTAAAGACACAACAAATGAGCCAACTGAAACTACACAAGAGCCTGAACAAGAGAAAGCAACTAAAGCTACACAAGAGCCTGAACAAGAGAAAGTAGATGAATCTACACAACAAGCAGCTGGATCTACTCAAGAGTAGCCAATAGAGAAAGAGCTAGAGACTAAAAAGCTGCAAGTCCTGCAACAAAAAAGGACACCACACAGTTTGAGCAGCCAAAGGAGAAAAAGGCAGAGGAACCACCCTCTACCTCCACGGAAAAAGAACAACCATGGCTACAAGAACAACAACAACCAGCCGTCCTGACACAGCCAAAAGACACACAAGAGGCTGCAAAAACATCAACTCAGTTGGCATGACATGAAGACTGGCAATCAAATGACAAAGTCATCCTGCAGGTTACCAAATATGCTAAGCAAATGCAAAAGATGACTGAAAGACTTCGCTCAGCAACACTTGGCCGTAGCACACGGGCCAAAGAGTTAGAGATGGTGATCGATGCACTCCAAGGGGAGTTAGACGACAGACTTAATGTCATCATCGATCTGCAAAGGCAAGTGCAAGATCTGAGAGAAGAAGGTGAACAACATCAACTCGCTAGAGATAAGCAACAAAAGGAAATGGAAGAGCTGGGTGAGCTGCTTACCAAACTGTCAAATGCATGCAAAGCCAAGGATGATCAGCTTACGGAAGTGACAAATGAACTTCTAACTACCACTCTATCAGCTCAAAAAATCTAGGTACAGTTAGATGTATCCAATGCTTCTCTATAGTACTCAGAACAAAGAATCAATGATCAAGTGATGTTCTTGCGGCAAATACGAGAAAATCCAGCCGTTGCCTCGATCAAAGGTACAGACGAGGTCTACAAGAAACTAGAAAAGAAAAATAAAGACCTCAAGCTGGAGCTGAAGCTAGAGCAATCTCATCGCAAAGACCAGGCCTTGATGCGGGTCCAAAGAGAAGATGAATTGTTGAAGGAGATAGCTGAACTCAAAAGAGTCAACCAGCTACTGAGAGAGGGAAGGCCAGAAACGCAAGAAGAGGCACGCACTTCGGAGCAGCCTCAGATAGAAATACCCTCAGTATCATTTGCTAAAATGGAGACACAGTCCACAGGAGAGCTGAGTGGCGAGGAAGATTTTTAGGTACCTATTACAAAAGAAGACACAGTGCCCATGGTCCAGCTCTCATAGGTTGAAGAAGATGCACTGAAAGAAAAGATTACACAAGAGGTAGATAAGCAATGGTAGGCAACGATGGATTGGGAGTTGAGAGTTCTTCATTTCGTCAACATTACACAACTCACTCCCAATCAAATCAATGCTCAATGGCACCAACAGTCCCTGCCATACCCTTTGATAAAAGTGGAGTTGCTACAGGTAAAAGAAAGGCTTTACATAGACATGCAAGTCGAGGGCGCAGATAAAGACCACCCAAAGTGGAGGTCGAGTTGGCTGAACAAAAACCCAAGATACTTGATTCTGTTCACGAGAGCACCTGTAGCCCTGTAAAAAGATCCGACTTTCTGTCATGTACCAAGAGTAAGGACTTGGATAGCACATGAGGTACTACTCAAGAAGCGGCCAACTTGGCTAAACTACCCCAGATTGCCTGCTCCAAAAAAGGGACCAGACTGAAGAATACATGATGAAAACCCTAAAGGGTGCCATGTCATTCTTTAAAAGTCTACCAAATCTGTCATATGCTATGCTATATAAGATTTTCCGAATGCTGCTACATGCATCAACGTGTTCAATGAGCCAGAGCAAGCAGGCGCCCCTTGGATGTCATTCCTCGAGGGTAACAAAGGTTTGTGCTATGATCTCAGTGGACAACCTTCCGAAGAAGTCCTTTATGGCTTCTACATCAGATGCATGTTTCTACCTTCACACAATATGTTGGCATTTGAGGAAGCGTTCTACACGGGACTCTTCACTTGGCGAATGAAGATATTTGCACCAATGATCAACAACCTCACATCAAGGTTTGTAGGCTACTCAACAGTAGAGCTGCAGAACAGAGTAACTATGCAGTTCTTGCAAGTGCCCGATAAAGAAAAGAAAATCAGATACCAAAAGACACTGAATGTGCTTAAAGACCACCTCGCCAGCCGCCAACCCGAAGACTAGTTCAGTCCATAAAGCTGTGTCAAGGGACGACACAGGCGAGGAGGGGGGGAATGTTAGCAGCAAGCTAACACGAATACCATGTTTTGGAGTTCTCATTGTAAAACATTTATTATTTTGATAAATCGAGAATATTGTAACTCGTATTTTCTTGGATAAACTCGTAATTAATGAGCTGGGGCTACAAGCTTCTAGATTGTATCAACCTGTCATTACCCATCTTTGGTAGAACTCCCAGATTATTAGTTTTGACCACCAAAAACCTTGGCTAAAGTATAAAATCCAAATTTTGTAAGTTATTATTAAGTTTTGGATGATGAAATACACAGTGTGAGCTAATAGCGCTCACTCCTCTCCTTCTTGTGTTTCCTACTCCCTCCCCGGTTGTCACATTGCAATCGCGTTTGTTGCATTACATCTGCAGGTAAGAGCTCTACGCATTGACGTAAACACATAACACTATTTTGTAGTTTTTGGCCTCGTGGACCCATGGCCTAATTTCATCATAACTAGAAATTTACACTTTTAAATCAAAAACTAAGCATAGGCGGGGTATTGGGGTATCATTGCTAAGCATTTAGATGCATTCTGGGTCGAAAATGACTAGGTCAAAAATCCACTGTTGTTAATAATCGCGATTTTGGAACTTGACCTAAAGTGAGGTTGGAGACCATAAGCATGCGTGCTTACGTTTTATAATCATGTCCTAGAAGTTTTGTTACGTTTGGATGTCATTTGATGCTGTAAACGGATGTGATTTGTTTGCCGATGAGCGATTGGCTTTTGGTGATTTTAGTGACTTGAGTGTAGCTTGAGTTAGATGCGAGTTGTTAGTTGTTTTCCGAGAGATTGACACCCTCTTGTAGCCTCTATGCACTAGTCAAGTCAGCTTCGTCCCATGGATTGATAATTTAATTGTGGTTCTCGATAACACTGTAAGATAAGATGGTGAGGTTAGACATGCATCCCACAGCTAGGGACAAATAGTAGAAAAAACGCAAACAGACTTCGAAGATGACTCGTGTACTTCAAAAAATGCAAACGAACTTTGGTTCGGTTTGCCTATAGGTTAGGTTTAGGTTGTAGGTTATGTTAGGCTAGGTTAGGTTTAGGTTATAGGTTATGTTAGGCTAGGTTAGGTTTAGGTTATAGGTTAAGTTAGGTTAGGTTACGTTAGATTATAGGTTAGGTTAGAGCTAGTGAAAAAAAGTAGAAAAAATGCAAACAGACTTCGAAGATGACTCGTGTACTTCAAAAAATGCAAACGGACTTCCATTAGGTTAGCCTATAGGTTAGGTTTAATTTATAGGTTATGTTAGGTTAGGTTAGGTTTAGGTTATAGGTTAGGTGGGATTATAGGTTAGGTTAGAGGTAGCGGCAAATGAATAGTAGAGAAAACACAAACGGACTTTGAAGATGACTCGTGTACTTCTAACATGCAAACTGACTTAAGGTAGGTTAGGTTATAGGTTATAGGTTAGTTTACGTTAGGTTAGGCTAGGTTTAGGTTATAGGTTAGGTTAGATTATAAGTCAGGTTAGAGGTAGTGGCAAATAGTAGAAAAAATGCAAAGGACTTCAAGAATAACTTGTATACTTCGAAAAACGTAAACGGACTTCGGTTAGGTTTTGTTATAGGTGAAGTTATAGGTTAGGTTTAATTTGGTTATATGTTATGTTATAGTTTAGGTTATAGGTTAGGTTAGGTGCACACAAACTTCAAAAACACTAATATATAGTTATTGACCTTGTGGTCCTAATCTCCGTGCACCTCTAGACCGAGGTGTGCGGGGATCGGAAGTGAGATTGTTAGAGCTCGAGCTAGCAGCAAATAGTTGAATGTGAGATTGTTAGAGCTCGAGCTAGCAGAAAATCAGACTTCAAAAGTGCACACAGACTTCAAGAACCTTAATATATAGTCATTGAACAATAAAGACAAGATTATTATCCTCTGGTCCTAATATTCGTGCACCTCTAGACCGAGGTATGCGGGGATCTGGCCTGGCTAGAGAATGTGAGGTTGTTAGAGCTAGCAGCAAATAGTTGAAAAAATGAAATCGGACTTCCAAAGTGCACACAGACTTCAAGAACCTTAATATATAGTCATTGACCAATAAAGACGAGATTATTACCCTGTGGTCCTAATCTCTGTGCACCTCTAGACCGAGGTGTGTGGGGATCGGGCTTGGCTAGAGTGTGAGGTTGTCATGTATTGTCATGTACTTAGTAGTGTGTAGTTATAACAACTAGAGTGTTTTAATTATTTGTTGTATCATTGGTAGAAAACATGGATGATAGGATGGCGTGTCCTTGTGCACATTGCAAGCATCAGATCTTTTGAAAACAAAAATTTGTGACTAACACATACAAAATCACGGTCTCTTTCCGATTGAGCAACTACAAGACCTACGTTATCGATCTCATGGTCTAGAGACTGAAGGTCAAACTCTGCAAGTAGATATTGCTCCAACTTCATCCCAGAGAAGAAGATTTTCAAATGAACAGCCATTGACTGAGTCCTCCCAACCAATACCTGATGTGGAATTTCAAGAAGTAGAGATGGAGCAGATGTTGGCCGCGTTCTTTGACATGGATCCCATCATTGAAAACATAGAAGAGGACAACATTGAACGCAATACTACAGACCAACCTCAGTCATCCCGTTCATATTGATGGCATGCTAGCAACGATAAAGAGGGCGAGATGATGCAAAGTCTTGAATGCATGCCGCTTTACAGTGGTGCAAAAATCTCAATTCTCTGTACCGCGTTGGCAATGCTTAATTTTTAGTATGTCTACGGTTGGTTTGACGCATCAGTCACATAGAGCTTTTCAGGTAAATGCATTGTATCCTAAGCATGATAAAGTGCAAATTACAGTTCAATAATGTGATCAAGGGGTTGACTTGTTCATGTAATGACAGGTTGCTCAATGAGAAAATCTTGCCAGAAGGGAATCACATGCCCCCTACCCGTCCAACCGCCGCTAAAATGCTTCTTACTAATTTGAGCTTGGATTATCACAAAATAGATGCATGTCCTAATGATTGTATAATTTTTCACAATGAACAGTGTCCCAATTGTGGATCAAACAGGTACAGGGAGGACACACAAGGAAAATTACGCTTGTGTCTTCTTTTCTTCTCTCCTCTCTTCTCTCTCACCGTGCCGGCCTAGGACTCCGTTGTAGGAGGTGCACGTGCATGTGCCCTCTCGCTCTCTCCCTCTCTCTATCTCTCTTTTTGCTTGTACAATTTGATTATATGCTCACAGGATTCCTCATGTATGCATATTTGTGGTGTTCTATTATTTCTATCATGCTATTTGAGGTATTTTGCAGGGATGCCATGCATATGATTGTAGCAATGGTATCATATCCAAGGCTACACCCTTGGGTTTGCAACCACCATGGATATGGAAAAGTTTTCCAAGAGAAATCAAAGCTAAGTCATGTTTCTCTTGAATATAGTTTTTCTCTCTTGTAATAGTACATATATGATTTGTAACATCATAAATTCATAACTCTATTTTGATTGTGGAAGAGATTGATCATATGAAGAAATTATGGGTGTAAGCAACAAGAGGTCAGCGATATAGAATAAGGATTATGCAATACATAGTAACCTTCATGATCCATCAAAATTTAATTGAGAAGGTAGGTGAAGAAGTATGAAGAAAGAAGAAGCAGGATATGAAATTCAGGACGACATAGAAGCAGGGTTTTCTTTCTCCTTTCTTCTCGTCCGCTTGTCCTAGGAATTAAACCTAAGAGAGCACTAAATTGAGTGAAACCCTGCAAATCTTAGTAGGAAACACAATAGGAAGTGGGTGCATTCATTCATGACAAGCTACGCAAAGCTTAACAATGAGTAAATTAACTCAAGATATTTTGCTAAAGGAGGAGCCGACATAGGTTAGGATTCGTAGTGGGAACCAACCCCACACTGATGTTTATATAAATATATAACCCACATTGCCTCTCAAAGTAGCAGAACACCACAACAGAACACCACTTGGAGATTTCAGAGCTTGCCCGTGCTATTTGTAGGGCATACGGACTCGAGGGGTTCACTATGTGTAAAACCACCATATCACGTGCGCTCAAGACATGTTTGTAAAACCCCTTATCTGTAAATTTTGTTAGGAATATAATCTACCCTTTTTAAATCCATTAAAAAATGCTTGATAAAAGAACCAATATAAATTAAGCTCCCTAGAAGACTATTGGACAGTCTACCAAGAGGTCCAATGAGCATCTAGCAGCCCAATGGCTTGCTTGATTCCTATTGGTCAAAAGACTAAAAGGTCCAATGAGAGTTTAAATAAATTTTCCAATTACCTAAAGCTCTCACAAAAGGGGAAAGGGGGACACATTTCACAAGGCTATCAATTATTCTTCTAAATTGTTATTGGCTAAGCTTTGTAGGAGCCAATGGGAAGCCATCAAGAGTAATTGGGAGGAGGTGTCGACCAAGAGAGAGAGAGAGGTTGGCATTTTAGTATATCTACTTTTTTCTACACACACACAGAGCTCATGTTTTGAGCAAGAACTCCATCTCCTTCTCCAAGCATTGAGAAGTAGAGGCCTACACCAACAACTCTTGGCTATGCTATGCTATTAGAGTAATTATGTGAAGAGAATACTTCTTTTGTAAGATACTCTTCTTACTCTCAATCTTTCCTCATTCCTTGCTAGCTCTCACCATCTTTGAAGGTGCGTGAGGTTTTGGGACTGAGGCTACGCCCACTAGTTGTGTTTTTCAAGCTCTGCTCCAGTGCCATTGAAAACTTACATATGTACGCATCTACTAGCTCAACTTCCCTTTGCACAAAACCCTGTACTTCTTGCCACACTTTCTAAGGATCTTCTGTCTTCACAAACTCCACTTCAATCCATGATGTAGATTGTCCCAACGTAATCTCACAGGTAGACCAGCCGCATGCAACTCCTCTTCAAATGCTTTGGACCAAACTTGTGAATCACTCTTCAAACAAATCTGGAGAAGACGTAACATTTGCGCAAGATCATGAATCTAGGCAACCTCCATCTTTTCCAAAACGTCTTCCACATCTTCATCACTTCTTCCATGAAATTTCGGATAAGAGAAAGCCATGGCTACCCAAGTTTTGATGCTTTGAGGACCCCTTCTAGCATCGGTGCAAGAACCCAATACTTTTTACTGACTCAATCTCCCAAAACTTCAATGGAGCTCATCTTTAGATACGGACAAACACATGCACATCAAATGAGTTTTCATAGTTAATCATCGGAATTACAACATGCAAAGGGGATTCCAGTATCTTTCTTAATATTCTTGGCCCAAACATAAAGACTATGCGCTGCTGTAAAAAAATCTTTTTGGACACATGAACATTTATCTGGATTCTTTGTGTTAATGAAAAGGAGTGAATTGAGGTCCGTCATGATTATCCATTAAAATCCATCCATGTAGCTCCCAAGAAGGCACACCTAACTTATCCTTTTTGCCAGAATTTCAGCAGCATAACAACATAAATGGCTCAAAAGACCAAAAAACCAGCCATCACAACTTGGAAAATTTTTGGCAGAGTTTCCCCAGAAGTAGAGCAGTAAGAACCCAAAATATAGATTGTATATGTATGCATAACCTGCCAACAATGGAACTTGGGAACCAAGTAGGAATCACTAGTACATAGCCTATGACGAGGTCACAAAAAGGGTGCTTTAGCCACCTGTATCATCGAAAGGATCTCACATTTGAGAATCCCTCAGCTCAATAAAACCTCACCACGACCCTCTCACGAAGGCTTATGCAAATCTCGTATAGTCAAGTCTTAGAAATGACTGTCTTCTAGACCAAGTCTTAGAAATGGCTGGGACTGCCAAATAAAACCAAGTATGGCTCCACAAAGGCGTACAATGGGAGTATCCACAAGTAACATACAATACCAGACAATACGCTCAAACAGGTGACAAATGATGCATACCCACGGAAATTGCAAGTTACTTCCACTTGCTAGTATATCACTCTACTCCAGCTACCTGTACCTGTGTGAATCACCTGTACCTGTAGCCTGTAACCTGTAACCCCGAAGCTGAAGGTACTCAAAGAAGATCCTCCGTGGGGGTGCCAAAAGAATGTGAGCAGGATGGAAACACACACAACGCCTCTATAATCACCCAGCACACACTCTTGGGATGATATTCACACACACTATGGGGCACCACTCGGCTTACACAACCCATGTGGACGAGACAGAAAACACACCAATGGAGTGAGAGGAGAGAGACTATCCATTTTTCCACTCAACACAGACACACACACACACACACACACACACACACACACACACACACACACACACACACACACACATACACAAAAGACCAACTCAAAAGAGGAAGATTTTTGATGTTTAGATACAATTGAGCTTGGGCCAGAACCAATGGGGCAAATAGCTCACACAACATGGATGAAATATGCCAGATACAATTACAAATTTGAGCAGAGGCTTCACTCACAGCATAAACTTACACAACCAAAACATAAAGAAAAAGTGAGTAATTTGGAAAAATGGATAGTGCCATTGCGTTAGGAACGGCCAAAAACCCTAGTCTACAATATCAAAGTGCTCAAATCCGACCTCGGATGAACAGTTTATGGCCAAAACAGGCTCCAAAAACAACAAAAATTGAGTTGCGATTGTTCCTCCTCTTCACTCCATACTTTGCTGGTTTTTTCTCAGGTTTTTCAGTGCCCACACTTCACTTTATTCCTTGGGCACCTTTGGCCTTTTGATTGAAACGGACCCCGAACATGCCCAAAAATGGCAACATAATAGTGCGTTTTTGTTACACTTCTACATCCATCCGCACACTTGGCACTCAACTTTTTCTAATAATGCATCCCGCAATCACATGAAGTGGCCCCCAAATAAATTTCTCATGATGACCTTTCAGCATAATCATCACAAGAAAAAAATCCCATTGTGTCCTCACTTACCCACGTGCAAGTCTTGACCCATTTGACCTCCTAACACCATTGGATGTCATCTTGACGCACCTGATTACCTCATGGCATGCGCCCAGTGATAGCTTCTTCGAGAAGTTTTACGCTCTACCAACTCCTCACTATTATAGAAAAACACACTGATACTGGTGACAATAAAAATCGATGTACTATGTACACATTGTCCTACCTGTACACATGTGGGCCCCACGTAACCACCTGGCTTTGGAAAATGGGCATTCTTTATTTGATGCACCATGCATGTGTATGTACATATGCGCAATTACTTCTTTCAAAAAACTCCTAACCACGGCATCCATAGCAAGTCACAATGATCTATCTTCTATGATAGATGAGTACGCTCTCGATCCCGATTTTAAAGATGTGATTTCAACCCTTACACTAAGAAATAAGGAAGAACCATTTACCTTACAAGATGGTTATCTTCTCTTTGGAAACAGACTATACGTTACTAACTCATTACATGAGAAGTAATATATGAATCCCGTGCTCCTCCTTATGTGGGGCATAGAGGGATTCAGTCTACCCTAAAAGGGATAGAAACGTACTTCTATTGGACTTCCATGAAAGAAAAAATACAAGAGTATGTTTCTAAATGTGTGGTATGCCAAAAGACAAATTTTGATAGAGGGAAGCAACCTAGATTGCTTAAACCTTTGTCAATCCCTGATTCACCATGGGAGAGCATATCCATGGATTTTATCTTTGGATTCCCCAAGTCTATCCATGGGAATACAGGAATATGGACGATAGTGGATATGTTTAGCAAACAAGCACATTTTATACCTGTAAAAAAGACTATCAAGGCCGATCAAATGGCAACCCTCTTTATATCACAAATCTTCAAGTATCACAGCTTGCCAATGTCCATAGTATCGGATAGAGATCCTAGAATGACCAGTAATTTTTGAAAGTGTCTCTTTGAGAACTTAGGTATAAGGCTAAACTTGTCTTTAGTCTATCACCCGCAAACGGATGGCCAAAGTGAAATAGATAACCTAAGAATTCTTGATCTACTAAAAGCTTATGTCACAGAAGTAGATCAAAAGTCCCAATCAGAGAAGTACTTACCTTTAGTGGAGTATGATTATAATAACATTGTACGTACTTCCACGGAAAAAGAACCTTTTGAGGTGATAGAGGGAAGATCAAAAAGTCCCTTGCTACTCAAGATACATGGGAAGATCTTCGTTGCAGTTGAATATAGCCGAGACCTACAAGAATCTTTCCAAAAGATTAAGGATGCTATTTCCATCTCTCAGCAAAGGCAAAAGGCTGCTGTTGATAAGCACAAAAGAGCTCTAACCTTTTAAAAAAATGATTGGGTCTTGCTTAAGTTTCCCAAGGCGTGATTAAGGCACATGACGAGCAAGAATCCTATGGGACACCAAAAGTACTATGCTAAGTTAGCAAAAAGGTACTATGGTCCCTTTTATATTCTTTGGCTGATCAATGAGATGGCTTATTAACTCAAGTTTCCCAACCATTGGCTCATACACAATGCTTTCCACATGAGCCTACTAAAGCCTTACAAAGGAGAGCCACCTCAAGAACCAACCATTAAGGACCCACCGGAGATCGAGGACCAAGAAGAGGTGCTGCAGCCGGAGTCCATTCTCCGACGACACATAAAGATGCTAGATGGATGCAAGGCATACAATTAAAGGATAACCTAAACCTTGTCAATGCTTACAATGATTCCCTAGAGTAAGAAAATGTAAATATGTATAAATGAACAAAGTTGTCTTATAAGAATCTCTTCTCTTTATTGTGCATAAATATTAATAAGTATGCATGCTTAGGATCATGTTTGTGGAGGCGAAGTCTCCCGAACACCAAGTAGACTTTATCAATCTACTACGAAAGATTGATATGGACTAATGTACAAACATGCTTGTGGTAGCTAAGGCTCTCAAGCACCAAATGGACTAGTCATCCATTCTGGAACGGTGTCGTAGGGTAAAATAGGGATCCTCTACCGCTAGAAAACAGACTAATGACCAGGCTATATCTTCTCTACCTCATAGTCGAGGGCGACACAGATTTCAAGAGAGAGGTAATGTCATAAAACCTAATATATAATTCTCCCAAATGATTTTCTCATGGTAAACTGATCATTTAATATAGGGAGGTACCAGAGAAGTAAAAGGTAGAATATTGGTAAGGTTGCCAGACCGGTCTCGACAGGGATCCAAAGGAGGGAAAATAGGGATCCGAAGGGGGACAATCTACAAAAAAGCAATGTGCATCAATGGAGTTTAAAAGACCTAAGGTTCAGCTCCATTAAGACTTCCATAGGCTAAAGTTCCTAAATTTAATTAAATTATCCAATGGGCAAAAGTGGGAAAAACTAGATGGTTATGGAAAGACTAAAAAGTCTTCCCACATCCCTAGGAAGGAGGGGGCGAGCCCTAATGGTAGGGGAAGAGAGAGAAACATACACACACACACACACACACACACACACACACACACACACACACACACACACACACACACACACACACACACACACACACACTCCCAAGATCCCCCTTTACACAAAGGAAATAATGGCACATGGCAGGCTCCTAGCCCAGTTGCCCCCAATCTCCCCTCAAATCATCCTATTGGATGGCCATAGAGGTGGACCAATGAGAATTAGGCTAGAGTAAAATTAGTCTAATCAATCAAAAAATTATTGATAAAAGAACCGATAGAAATTAAGCTCCTTAGAAGACTATTGGACAATCTACCAAGGGGTCCAATGAGCATCCAGCAGCCCAATGACTTGCTTGATTCTTATTGGCCAGAATACTAAAAGGTCCAATGAGAGTTTAAATAAATTATTTTAATTACCTAAAGCTCTCACAAAAGGGGAAAGGGGGACACATGTCACAATGATTTCAATTATGCTTCTAAATTGTTATTGTCTAAGCTTTGCAGGAGCCAATGGGAAGCCAACAAGAGTAATTGGGAGGAGGGGTTGACCAAGAGAGAGAGAGAGAGGTTGGTATTTTATTCTATCTAATTTTGGCTACACAGACACACAACTCATGTGTTGAGAAAGAACTCCATCTCCTTCTCCAAGAATTGAGAAGTAGAGGCCTACACCAACAACTCTTGGCTATGGAATGCAAATCCAACCAAGAGCCAAGCGTCAATGGAATGCTCATCTCGTCTATCATGCTAGTTAATAAGCTAAGCTATGCTATTGGAGTGATTATGTGAGGAGAATAATTCTTTCTGGTAAGATACATCTTATTCCTCTCAATCTTCCCTCATTCCCTACTAGCTCTCACCATCTTTGAAGGTGTGTGAGGTCTTGAGACTGAGGCCGGCTAGGCTCACTAGGTGTGTTTTTCAAGCATAATTTGGTGCATGAAGCTTCCATCTTCATTGCACCAATGATTTTTGTCAAGGAACACAAAGATTGTATTGTAAAAAAGTCTCCTTTGATGGGAGAAGCTATAATACAAAGCCTTTTTGGAGGGGGGACCAACTCCATGTAAATCCGGTCCTCAATTGTTGTCAATTGTTCTATTTCTATCTCTTTTCAAGTATTGTCTATGCCAAACTAGCTGGGTGTAAATTGCTATGTTGATTTCTCAAACTAAGTACTCTCTCTATCCTCATCAGGAACTTGTTCTTAATGAAATGCTCACTATGTTATCATTTTCCGCTACACACAAGTTACTAGTACATTAAATGTTATAGTTTTCCATGTCTTTGGGTCTTCGTCGTTGCCATGAAGGCTAGCCCACCATTGACAAGCAGATTTTTGGAAGTGCATAGCTACATAGCATAGCTTGGAGGACTCCATGAAGCCCTTGTCTCCAAAGGCCGCATCAAAATTGTTGGATGAAGGCCAATACTTTGTTCGTAGCACCAAAGGTGCTATCATAGTTGAGAAAAGAGATACTCTTTCCTCCCTCTTTGAACTTCTTGAGCTTTTGGGACCTTCGCCATCCAGGGTAATATTTTCAATGTCCACCCCTCTTGTATTCTCTAGGAGAATAGTTATTTCTTTTGTCGAAAGAGGAAGAAGGTAAAGAAGAAGGAGAAGAGGGTAGCCTCTTTCTTACCCTTTTCTTCCTTTGTTTCCTCTCTTCCCTTTCACAGTGTCATGGGGAAGGAATGTGGGTTGACTGTTTCCTCTTGGGAGGAATTGGAAATCGTCTAGACCATTGTCTTTGTGGAGCCACATCTTTAGAGGAGCTTAGGGATTCACTTCTTTCTCATTCTTTTGATTTCTCCTCTCGTATGGAGAGAGTCTTATTTTGGGGGTCTTATCAAGAGGCCTCCCAAGCTCTCTCTCCTCTTGGAGAGGAAGGGAAATCCCATAAGCACGAAGTTGTTAACTTTGGCTTGCAAATCAGGGTTGCCCATAGCTTGCTGCAACCTAGTAACAAGATAATTGACAAACATGGGGGCATCATCATTAGCACCTTCATGTGCAAAATCAAAGCTATCAATGTTCATTTGATTCTCTTGGTTATTGTCATCCGTGCTAATTAAACTTATGTATAGATTACTTTGTGCTTTGGTACCCTCAAAACCCTTACTCACTACTCTTCTTTACCTTTGAAAATCAGTCCTCAAGCAGCCACACCCGTGGTTTAGACACTGTTGATTGCAAAGACTAGTGCAGAGGGTCTAGAGTTTCTTGGTTGATTATGGTTCCTGTTGATCTTGCACGTAGCTCGATAACGGGTAAGCCAAAGTCAAGCCCCAAGAGGCTCCATTATTAAGACTATAGTTCCCAATGGTGTACCTTGAACTAAGTCCCTTTCAGCCAAGATAATAGATCCATGTCCCACTTACCCTATTGCAATAAACAAGCCCAACCTTTCATGAACAACTTAAGGACCTCTCTTCTTAAGCAAAAAAAAAAAGAAACCAATAGCTCTGATACCACTGTAATGGAAATGGCCTATGAACTTTGAAAATAGCAAAATTAGGAGAATTAGAGTGAGCATTTTTGTGAGACTACTTTCAGAACATAGAGGGTGAACTTAATTAGTGGTAGAAACATAGCCATAATACTTAATCAACTTGGCATGAACAATACTTTTTAAAGAGAGAGAGTTTAGAGAACCTGGCATTAGTTGAGGACCAGATTTATGTGGAGCCAGTCCCCCCTCCAATAGGATTTTGTATTATAGATTCTCCCATCAAGAGAGACTTGGTACAATACAATCCTTGTGACCTAGGTGATGCAATGAAGATGGAAAGCTTCATGCATCACAAGCATAACATAGAATTTGTAGAAAGCATTA
Organism: Adiantum capillus-veneris; assembly: GCF_014529385.1. Lineage (NCBI taxonomy): Eukaryota > Viridiplantae > Streptophyta > Polypodiopsida > Polypodiales > Pteridaceae > Adiantum > Adiantum capillus-veneris. The sequence continues at coordinate 143,813,477 of NC_140943.1, forward strand.
ACCATCCCCGGCCTAAGTCCCAATGCCTCAAACATCTTCAAAGGTGGAGAGAGCTAGCGGGGAATGAGGATAGGGAAGAGGAAGAAGAAAAATTCATAGGAGAAAGAAATAGTTCCTCACTTATCATCACTCTTCTTGCTTAGCATACATAATAGCATAGTAATAAATTTGGAGAAGATGGAAATATTAAGCATTGGAGCATGGCCCTTGGTTGGATTTTCATTCCATGGCCAAGAGTGTTGGTGTAGGCTCTCAAATTCTCTACAAGCTTGAAGAAGGAGATGAAGCTCTTGCACTTTTGCACCTCACACAATGAGTGTGTGTGTGTGTGTGGGGGGGGGGGGGAGTATACCCCCAAGCTAGCCCCGTCCTTGCTTTGGTTGACCCCCTCTTCTAGCTCAAGATGGAATCTCATTGGACCCCTCCAAGACTGGCCAATCACATGCAGAGTGCATATCAAGCAAGCATGCTAGCCTTCGGACAAGTGTCCCCCTTTCCCCTTTGAGAGAGAGGGCTTGATAATTAACTAAATTAACCTTGGAGCCCTTGGGAGGCCATAAATTAATTAACTAAATTAACCTTGGAGCCCTTGGGAGGCCAACCAATAGGCTTTAGGCACACTATGAGGGAAACATGAAGAGGAGCTTGACAAGTGTCCTAGTTTCTTTCTTTATACCAAGCTTGCCTTGTGTGAGGGTATGTGTCTTCTCTTTCTAGCTCCTACAATGAGGGCTCACTCCCTCATGAGTAGGGATGTGCTTTGACTTTTTGAACACCTTAATTCCTCAAGCATAGTAGTCATGGAGCACCTTACCACCTTAGTCATTAAGCACATCAAGCACCTTAGTCAGCAAGCACCTCAAGCACCTTAGTCAGCAAGCACAAAAAGCACCTCAAGCTTCGGCCGCGTTCCCACCTCAAGCATAGCCCTGTCTTGCCTAAGGTCAAAGGAATTTTAACACTAACCATTGGAGGTCTTTAATGAAGCTAACCATAAGGTCTTTAATCTCCATTAGCTAGCCTTGCTCTTTGATAGATCATCTCTCATTTGGACCCCCCTTTAACCTTGGCCCCATGTTGAGATAGATCCATAAGCACATGTCTTAGATATTCTAACCCTTGTTCCCGTTTATTCTCCCACATTCAATGATAAATTTAATATGAGAAAATCATTTGGGTTGGTTAGATATTAGATTGTATAACACTAAACTAGCAAAAATATACTCTGGTCCTTTTCAAATCCTAAAACCAATCAATGAGACGACCTATCAACTCAAGTTGCCCAACCATTGACTAATTCACAATGCTTTTCATGTGAGCCTACTCAAGTCTTACAAAGGAGAACCACCACAAGAACCAATCATTGAGGACCCGCCCAAGATCCACGATAAAGAAGAGCTGCTTCATCCCAAATTGATTCTTTGACATGAAGACAAGGTACTAAGACATGGTAAGATTATCCGACGGTATCTTATTATGCTTAAAAACTATCCGTTTGAAGATGCTAGATGGATGCAAGGAACACAGCTTAAGGATAGTATGAACCTTGTCAATGATTACAATGCTACATTAGAGTAAGCAAATGTAAATACTTTTTAAATGAAAAATGTTTTTGTCTTATAAGACTAGTTCTCTTTTTATTGTGAACAAATTTAAATAGTATGCATGCTTAGAATCATGTTTGTGATGACGACGTCTCTCAAACACCAAGTAGAATTTGTCACTCTACTTTGGAAATATGATATGGACTCAAGAGCACACATGCTTGCGGAAACTAAGTCTCCCAAGCACCAAATGGATTAGTCATCCATTTTGGAATGATGTTGCAGAGTAAAAAGGGATCCTCTACCCGCTAGAAAACTCCGACTAATGACTAAGACTTTATCTTCTCTACCTGATAGTCAAGAATGACTATGATTTCAAGAGAGAGGTAATGTCATAGCATTTAATATCTAAATAACCCAAATGATTTTCTCATATTGAATTGATCATTCAATGTGGGAGAATAAATGGGAACAAGTGTTAGAATATAGACATATGCGTATCAATTTATCTCAGCACGGGACCAAAGTCAATGGGTCCAAATGGGAGATGGTATGTCAAAGAGAAATGCTAGCTAATGGAGTTTGAAAGACCTTAGGATTAGCCTCATTAAAGCCCTCCAAAGGTTAGTGTTAAAATGCCTTAGACCTAGGACCTTAGGCTAAGCTAGGTTCATGTTTTAGGTATTAATAGTTAAGGTGCTTGACATGCTTGATAGCTAAGGTCCTTGGCCAAGTTGTCACTGTGCTTGAGCTGTCCAAGTCCAAGTCAACATTGAGCCCTATGAAGAGGGGGGTGAGCCTACAAGCTAGAGAGAGAGAGAGAGAGAGAGAGAGAGAGAGAGAGAGAGAGAGAGAGAGAGAGAGAGAGAGAGAGAGAGAGAGACCATGCTCATACTAAGAATATGCATGTTGACTAAGGTGCTTAAGAAGCTTCCCCACACTTGGAAGGTAAGGGATTGAGGAGCCAAATTCAAAAAGGGTTCTACAAAGGAGGGGGAGAGCCCCAAAGCTAGGGACATGCTTGACTTGACCTTCAACTCACCCAAAGGGCACCCCTTCCTCAAGGGGCACAAGGACACATGTCAGGTTCTCCCTATGCTTAGCCACATGGTATTCTTGAATCCTGTTGGCTAGGCTAAAGAGGGGTCCAATGAGCATTTAGATTAATTAATCAAATACCTAGGTATTATCAAACCTTCTCTCTCGCAGGGGTAAGGAGGACACTTGTCCTAATTCTACCCTTGTTGCTTGATATGCTTTATGCATGTGATTGGCTAGGCTTAGAGGGTTCCAATCATATTCAAGTTTGAGCTACAAGCGGGGTCGACCAAGCTAAGAAAGGGTCTTGAATTGATGGGTATACACCCTCTCACACACTCATTTTTCACACACGATCACTTTGTGAAAGTGCAAGAGCTCCTTCCCCAAGCTTTAAAAATTGAGAGCCTACACCAACACTCTTGGCTATGGAATACAAATCCAACCAAGATCCCTGCTTCAATGCTATGCTTGTCATCTTCTCATCTCCATTGCTATGCTATTATGCTATGCTAAGATCTATGAGTGATGGAATGAAAGGACGCTACTTCTTTCTCGTATGTTACATATTCTTCTTCTTCCCTACCCTCATTCCCTGCTAGCTTTCTCCACCTTCAAAGGTGTTTGAGCTCTTGGGATTGAGGCCATGGGGACTGAGGCCATGGACAAGTTAATGCTTTCATTTAGCTAAGTTACAGTCATAATTGTGGTGCATGGAGCTCTCTATCTTCATTGCACCATCAAGGTCTCAAAGAACACAAAGCTTGTATTGTACCAAGTCTCTCTTTATGGGAGAAGCTATAATACAAAATCCTTTTGGAGGGGAGACTAGCTCCACATAAATCCGGTCCTCAACTATTGTCAAGTTCTCTAATTTTCTCTCTTGCAAAGTATTGTTCATGCCAAGCTAATTAAGTAAGTTGATATTCCTAATCAAGTTTCCTCCTTATGCTCTTAAAGAATTCTCATAAAAATGCTCACTACAATTTTCTTAATTCCGCTATTCTCAATGTTCATAGTCCAATTCCGTTACAAAAAGAGTAAAGAAAAGACCTTAAAATACCAAAGTTGAAGGCCCAAATGGCACTTTCTAGCATCGATGCTTGGGCCAATAGCACCTAAGTTGCATTGTACGTTATACGGTGTATGTATAATACGCTTTAAATGGGTGTAGTATATGACACCTATCTTTATTTGGCCGTATTATACGGTGCCACATCGTATCATATAATTTCTTAGAATTTTTCTCAAAATAATATTTCAATCAAAATATTTATTTTGATCGAAATATAGCCCTATATATACCATGGAAACGGACTGTTTTCCTCATTCTATTGATCTCTCTTGCCACTTTTTTCATCTATAGGTGAGCTTTACAACATCAAAAAAAGTATTTCAAAACCATTTTAAATTTAGTTATATAATTTTTTTAGTAAAAAATTAGATCTTAGGATAAATGTAGTTTTTTTTAGGCTTTGGAGTTTTGAGTTTAATCTTTATCTGCTTTGTGTGAAGTATATTTTACACTGGGAGGTAAATTAAGTAAAGTAGTTAGTGATTACTTGCCTTGTGTAGAGGAAAATCACACTTGGAAGTGATTTAAGATAGTTAAAGTTAGCAGTTATTTGCTTTGTGTTGAACTATGTTCACACTTAGAAGTAACTTAAGTTAGATAGTTAAAATTAGGAATTTCTTGTTGTGTGTTGAACTATGTTCACACCTAGAACTAACTTAGGTTAGATTTATATCATGATTGTCTGTCATGTGTAGAGTAATACTCACACTACAAACAATTTAGGTAGATCAAATAATAATTTCTTGCTTCATGTAGAGGTATTCTCACACCTAGACGAGATTTAGATAAGTAGTAAATTTTGATTGCTTTCCATGTGTTGAGTTACACTCACACTTGGAGGTAATTTAGGAAGGTTTTGAAATATATCTTGCTTTGTGTAGAGTTTACTCACAATTGGAAGTTATTGAGATAGATTAAGCGATTTATTTATCATGATTCATGTAAAGAGTGAAAGCTCACACTTGAATTTTTTTTATTTTTGGTATTTATAATTTAAAGAGGTTGAAAATTTATGTTCTTTTTTAAAATGTTGACAAATAAAGTAATGTACATGGTATTAGATTTAGATTTTAGAATTTAATAATTAGTCCTGTTTGAGTTTGCAGATCTTAAGAAGATGGTGAAAGGATATGAGTCGAAATACGTAGATGAATTGGTCAGTGGAAAGACTACATCAAAGTTGAGGTGTAAGACCAGCGGCCATAATTTTAGTGGAAATGCTCACAGGGTAAAAGAACATGTGTTCAAAATTCTTGGAAACGTGACAACCCCCTAAGAGGTATGAAGCAAAATTTTCCAAGTGGGCGCTCAGGGCAAATAGAGTACATCTTGACGGCCAAAAAAAAGGGAGGTCAAGAAAGTGATTTCAAGAAAGTGTGTGCCCAACTATTAGGCAATGTGGATGGACAGGTGGCATACACACAGAAGACGACATATACTAGCAGAGAAGGAATGTTTGGGGATCCTTGGCATATAGATGTTATCGAGACGATGAGCGCATCAATTTGGTGGAAAGAGTACGGTGGAGAAAAAGTGGAACTTCAACTGTGGCTGTAAGAGTATTGTCTATTGCCGCCTCAAGTGGTATCTCTAAAAGAAATTGGTCTTTGTTTGCTTTCGTGCATACTCAAAACCATAATTGATCAGGTCCTAAACAAGCTGCGAACTTGGTGTATGTATTTTGTAACATGCGATTTATGCATAAGCTAGCAAAGTTAGCCACACATGCCACAGAAGAAAGATTTGGACACTTTCAAACACACAAAGCAATTGCAAATGAGCTCAACTCCGATGATGAAATGGAATGGAACCCGGAAGATATTGATCCGAAATGTTCAAATGTCAAAGAAATTGATGATATGGTGCCTGTGATTGAGGGGATGGATGATCTATAAAGTTTGTACTATATTCTATTAATTTTGTAATGCAAACGTTGTGTGGAGTTTAGCTTCACAATTACCTTCTCTCTCTCTCTCTCTCATTGTCTCTCTTTCTCTGCATCTTCTTTCTATCTTTGTCGGAAAGAGGTAGGGAAGAGAACAAAACTTACACAATTGCAACAACATCGGACATGTTCATTTGCTCCAACAAATAGAGATTTACATATCAAAAAGAGGTTTTAGTCACAAACCTTGAGATTTAAGATACAAAAAGAGCTTGATATTGTTTAAGAGATTTAATTTAAATCATGGGCTAGATCCCCTAAAAGATCAGATACACAAAACTTTGAATTGCCGAAGGAATCACTTGGACCCGCATTGCCTATCTCTTCTTCAATAACATGCACATATCTTGCCTCGTACCATGCCAACTTTCTTTCTAGCTCTGCTATATGAGTGCCCAGCATGGTTGGGGTCTCTCCTTGACTTGCCAAATCCACGCTTTGGGTTGTGAGCTGCTCAATGACTGCGGTTTCTTCAAGAAAATATGTGTAACCTCTCTTGCGAGGAGGATCTTTTTGATTGGATTCCCATGCATTAATCTTCTCGGCTAGGCGTCCTTTGTCGACGCCTCTTGTAGTGGGACGATAGTTCCAATCTACTTTGAGACGCAATACATAATAACAATAACATTTTTTCACAAATTAAATTACCACTTGATTATTATTTGGTGTCTATACACTTGGATAAATCTTGAAAGGATATTTCTTGCAAGGACAATGTGTTGCAAATCTGAAACTTTCAAGGGGATTGGAAGCCTTGGCATTTCCACTAACTTGAAATAATGTATTGCGTACAAAGTGATTTGGGCATAGTTGTCTGCATTGCCTGTAATTTAGTGGCTCCCTTGGAATTTTTGATTTGTCTTCTTGGGACGCAGCCAAAGTGCTAAGATCTCCTTGAGCCACCCAAATCTCTTCCTCTTTGTAAATTTGTTGTGCCAATGCATGATTAAACAAGGCTACTGTGCATTTTGGTCGGGAGCAATATCTTCTATACCTGAAATGCAAAACAATAAACTTTAATGAGACAAGTCTTAGCACTTAGAAAAGAGAGATGGTTTAGAGGATTTCAGCAATCCAACTTGAAATACTTTAAAACCTTAAATTGAAGAATAAAGACGTAACTGAAAATACGATGAAAGATCTAGTTTGAAATATTACGACACATTGCACACCATTAATAACAAAAAATATTGTAACTAGTCTAATTATCAATATGTCTAGCCAGATTCGGTTACAACATGATAACCAACATTATGGGCTCCATTCAAACAAAGGCTTAAATCCCATATTTTAGGCCTATCTAAGGGTTTGGAGAATTTTCCACTCGCAAGATGTTTGTTTACATTTTGCAAAAAATCGTGCTTGAGAACCTCAGAGGGCTCTAGAATACACGCAACCAAGCGTCTAAGAATATATGAGAGACTATATATATCAGATGCTTTGGTGAAAGGAGGAAGATTGGTGCTGATATTTTTAGGGACAGCCCATGGATAATCTCGCTTGAATTGAGCTCTGGTTTGAGGGGTGAGATTTGGCAGCTTGGGAAATGTTGCTAAAGTGTTTGATGGTGTACTTTGTCCTCAGTTTGCATTTCTAGCATATACTCCTCGCTCGCCAATATGTAGTAAAATATTTATAGTGTGTAGATCATTGTGAATGAATTCGTGACTATGCACAAATTTCATTGTCTGCAGAAGAGCATTGCAGATCGGCAAAATGTTGTGTATGAACTGTTGTATAGTTCCAGATGTGTGTTGAAACTCTCTGATTGTAGGCTTGCTTCCATCATGGTGACATGCCTGAATCCACTCCTCAGTAACGGAATCTTTTGCTAGGCTAAAAGGTATCTTTTGCATAACTTCCTCGTCCGACCTCCAAACCCTATCAACCCATATATCACCGGAAAGAGCTCGACGAGTAGAATCTAAATATGCAAGGTCTGCCAGATTTGGAGCTCATTTGCAAAAATTTTACCGGACGCCCAACTTTTGAGAGAATCTTTTGGTCAAACTTCCTTAGAGGGCAGAAAAATGACCTCAAAATTCCCCTAATGCAAGGTGACCTCCATTCCAAAGCTTGGAGATCAACATAGGCCTTTTTCTATAACAAGCAAGACCACGTGGCAATATCATGCCACAATGTTGAACAGTAGTTGCAGTTGCTTCCTCTAGCACGATTTGTAATGTCGGCTTGCTTCTTAAATGGTCCTTGTAGATCTTTACCGCATAGATAGGATCTTTAAAGAGAGGATGGGCCACTAAAACTTGTTTCACATTTGCAAAACGCCCTTCACCTATTTGGGGTGCTTGTAAGTGAAAGATAGAATGTTTCCCAAGTAAGTGTAGGACATGAGCACATGTAGTATCATCCAAGTTTACAGCTAAGGGCTTAGTTGCTGAAGGAGGATGCACATCCTCTTCTGTCCTAGGACGTCTTGAAGAGCCTTCTACCTTATCCTTGCTCTTTAATTTTGAATGTAGCTGTGCCACAAGCTCCATTCACTCTTTGATTCTAGGTTTGGCTTTGATTTCTGGATGAACCATACTCTCAAAGCTTCTAGTGACCTGGCCTAATAATTGATTTACTGTGTTATGCATTACTCCATTGGTGCGGAGAGCTGGGTCAAATGGCACAAGGAATTCACTGCATAGTTTCAGCCAACATTGTTCCACAAGTTCAATTATGAAATCATCAAACTTTGCCTTCAGTGGATCAAATGCCCGACACAAATGATCGTTTGAAGCTCCATAGAGAGACAAAACTAGAGCATCACAAATGATTTTGCGATGCTGATGTGTTAGTTTTGTCTCTACCATGACTGAAGCCTGAAAATACACGAAGAAAATATAAGTAAGGTAAATATAGAACATATATAAATTTGACATATATGATTGTAAATAGTCATAAACAAATACATTTCATGGACAATAATAACAACAAGTAACGAAAGACCTAAACATGTCATGGACAATAATAAAAACCAGTAACAAAAGGCCTATATAAACATATATAACTCCTCATTGCAGTGCGACTCGGTGGTCAGCAACTGTCAAAGATAATTTTTTTTTTAATACCAATCTCCCTACAGTGCGACATGGAAGTCAACAGCTATCAGAGATGAAGGATTAATAATACCTAGCCCCTCTCTACAGTGCGACACGGTGGTCATCAAGAGCTAGAGATGATAAATTCATTAAATCAAATCAACCTGTAGTGCAACGCAATGGTCAACATCACTCAGGATCGAAGGATGTAAAATATCTATCCCCTCCCTGTAGTGTGACACGGTGGTCAGCAACAACTAGAGACAAAGAATATATTAAATCCAATCTTCCTGCAGTGTGGCGCGATGGTCAGCAACAACCAAGAATGATGGATTTAAAAAACCCTAAACCCCTCCCTGCAGTGCGACACGGCGGTCAACAACAATCAGAGATGAGGAATCTATTAAATCCAATCTTCTTGCGGTGTGCCGCGATGGTCAGCAACAGTCAAGAACGAAGGATTTGACAACCCTAAACCCCTCCCTGTAGTGCAACATGATGGTTAGCAATAGATAGAGATGAGGAATCTATCAAATCCAATATTCTTGTGATACGACGTGATGGTCAGCAACAGTCAAGAGCAAAGGATTTGAAAATCCTAAACTCCTTCTTGCAGAGCGGCATGGTGGTCAGCAATAGACAAAGACAAGAATCTATTTTATTAAATTTGGTCTTCCCATAATGCGACGCAATGGTCAACAACAACTATGAAGAAAATATGTAAGATAGATAATCCCTCCCTGCAGTGTGACTCGGTGGTTAGCAACAACCAGAGATGGAAAATATAGTTGTACAACCCAAGCTACTCCCTGTAGTGCGACACGGAGGTCAACAATAGTCAAGGACGAAGTGTCTAAAGTCTAACCCCCTTGCAATGTGTCACAATGATCACCACAGCCAAGGACGGGTGTCTAAACCTTCAAACTAACACTGAGGTGTGAGCAAACCTCCACAACAACAGTGCTAGCAAAAAAAACCTGCAAACTAACACTGAGGTGCGAGCAAAGCTCCACAACAACAGTGCCAGCAAATAAATTTCAACAAAAAAACATAAAAAATAGAAGAAATGACCTGACTCACGAGGGCTCTGTCGCTATCGAAGGAAGCTAATCTTCTCTCTCTCTCTCTCTCTCTCTCTCTCTCTCTCTCTCTCTCTCTCTCTCTCTCTCTCTCTCTCTCTCTCTCTATCCGCAAATTGCTGTTGCAACAATTCGTTCGAGCTATCGCGGTGCCTTTTTTTATAAAGAAAATAATATTTTGATCGAATTATTGTTTATTTGTAGATATGCATATAATACGGGTATACAACGTATAATTGCAAAATATACATGGGTGGATGCATGAATAGGTGGCCCGGTTTTAACCGGTTGAAAGTTTCTTTTGGAGGCTTAAAATTTAGGGGGTATGAAACTGGTGTTATGGCAAGAATTGTTTGAATTAAATATTCGTGTGGAGGATACAAAATCTTAAAAATCATGTGGAGGATTCAAAAACACGTGTGGAGCCCACGTCAGAACGAATGTTCAGTCGAATGTTTTCATGACTGTGACTTCTCTGTATCTTTGTGCCTTTCTCCTTTTGTGCCTTTCTCAGCTTGCTCTATAGCCCCCTGTGCACGTTGCTTATCCTTCTCTATGGATAGCAACCTAAGAAAGAGCCCAAGGAATGCAGCCTGACAGGTCTCCCCCACAAAGACCCGACATTCTCCCACGAAGGTATGCCACCTCTCTCTGTCTCTCTGTGTGTTGTATACAGCGGACCTGTGTGTAGTAGAGTACTGAGGTGTGGATACATTGAGTAATGAGTATGGATTTATTCCTTTCAGAGACAGAAGTTACAGCCTCCTCCCAAAATCAGCCGCTTTGTTCACCCCAAGGATGTGGAGGTGCCATTAAAGGCATTCTGCACGACAAAGGAGGATTTTCACAGGGAATATGGGTTAAGTCTTGAGGGGAAAGATGTTAGGAAGTTTACAGATGCAGATGTGCCCATATCCGACTGGATGAAAGTTTTCACGTGTCTTCCAGTGAAGGAGAAAAAAGTGCCGATAAAAACAGCAAGGCCGGATCACTACAAGGCACTCTACCAGCTCTACAAGCAGGTGTGCCAATCCAAACCACCAAACTATCGGCTGGGAGTCAAGTTTGCACGCGGATATGTTTATTTTGTATGCACAGGTCCGATAAAGTGGGCTGAGTTTGCATCTGAGGTGGTGAAGAATGTGACCAATGAAGGTCACATAGATAGGAAAAGAGAACAATGGAAGTTAGAGACTTCCCAATTATCCATAGGTACCTCAAGTGGTTTTGCCATCTTCTTAGTAAATACCCCATCCGGAAGTACACCAGTCAGAAGTGGACTTTTTGCGACCACTCAGTCTGCCTTTAGTGTTGAAGTATCCACTTCCTTGCAAGAACTTCTTGTTGAGGTTAGAAAATCTCATGACAATGTATCAGCCGAGTGTCAGAAGGCTAAGGATTCAGTGGTCAAATCTGTTGCTGATGTGCACCGTTGCGAGGGTGCCCTTGACACTATCCAAAAGCCACCCTACAGCAGGCACAGGTATGCTTTTAACTCCATCTGATTGTAGTATAATACATGCAAAGTACCATACGGTATGATTTTTCATACCGGTAGGATTATATCATATTCGGTAAGGGTAGATGACAATACCGGTAGGATGTTATCATACCGGTAGGATTATACCCTACCGGTATGATTACATCCTACCGGTAGGATGTTATCTTACCGGTAGGATTTAGGAGATAATCCTACCAGTATGATAACATCCTACTGGTATGGTTACATCCGACTGGTATGGTTAGATCCAACCGGTATGAGAAAATCCAACCAGTTTGATGTTATGCTTCCGATATACTGTTATCCTACCGGTATAATGTTACCGGATGTTATCCTACCGGTATGATGTTATACTATCCAGTATAATAACATTATACCGGTGGGATAACATCATACCAGCAGGATGTAATCATACCGGTATGATAACATCATTATACCGATTTTCAAGCATTCATACCGATTTTATACCTGTTTGACATTGTCTGATAATAGAGGTCTCTTGCCTACAGGAAGAATTATCAAAATGCTTGGACTGTGAGGAAACCTTTGGTCTCTATGTCACGTTTGTGACAGGCATGATTAGTCAACCAATGCTACCTGAAACCATAGTCTTGCCTACACGAGTAACAGCTCCTGGACATAGTGTTGTTCTCATTGATGTGTGCAATGCTTGTGGTGTAAGAATTCATGGACACAATCGCTCAAGCCATGTTGTTCTATTGCCTTGTTCACATGCATACCATGCATTCTGCTATGCTCACTTGGCTGAGAAAGGAAAGTGCATGCTTAAGGATTGCCTTGGAGTTATTTCTGCAGAAGACGAATCCCTTCTAAAGAAGAATCCAGTTGAACCATGCCCAAAAACAGGTGAGAAAATTGTTTCAATGGGTAATCAGGTGGTTGATTTTTGTCTTCTCTGATGTTTTTTTAGGTGGTTGATTTTTGTCTTCTCTGATGTTTTTTCAGAGTCAAGCTGCTTCAGAACTACTGCTGGTAAAGACACAGGGAACGATGCAGTGATGCCTGCATACAAGACACCTGTGGAGGTATTGCTTGATGAAAATGTCCCTGGTAATGCTGAGAAACCTGTTTCGGAAACAACAGAAGAAGAACAAAACTTTGAGGTAAAGGAGCAGAGTACGACTGGTGCTGAAGAGAAAATCCAGAATGAGGAAGACGATGTGTTGCTAGACAGCGTGCGGGTGACAAGATCAAAGACCCCGAGAAAACGAGGCCAACATGGAAAGAGTAAGTTTTTTCATTGATTATGGCTCTAATAAGTGATCTCTTGCTGCATAGCTTTCTAAAGCTGATGGTCGTGTAGATGTCAGGCTGGACGGAAGTCCCGAGGAGACCCTTGCTCAGCATATAAGAAAGGCAAAAAGAAAAAAAATCGAGAAGATTGGAGATGAGAATCCTGAAATGGAGCAAAAAAGCAAGGAAGAGGAAGAGACCTAGGGGCATCCAGAAGAGGAGATGGACATAGAAGACACTAAGGAGATGCAGAATACCGGCACAAGTTCTGACCCTAAACCCAAAGCCTGCAAAAGATTATAGTTTGCCCCCCCATGTTTCTTTTTATGTAACCACTTCTGAAATTAATATAACTTTCTTTCCCATTCGACGTCTCTTTCATCTTGTGCCTAATTTTTGAACATTGTGTGTTTTTATTGTATGATTTCAATCTATAGATATGTCCTAATTGCATATTTAAATTTGAGTCTTGTGTAATTTTGCATCTGTAGATATGTTTTCAGTTGAAGAATGGTGCCTTGCAGATAGGTTCAGGGTTGACAAGCAGAATGGCAGGGTTGACATTCGTGCAATATGGAATTGCGTGTTGTCTCCTGCAGTGCTCGTGTTTCCTCTATGGTATAGACTAATTAAAAGAATCCCACTGATATGGCCAAGGCCACCACCTCCGGTGAGCGTCCAGCGTAGGGTTCTCATTTTGGACCTTAATGGATTACTGCTCAAGAAATTTGATGGAAAATATGGTGAAGAATTGCCCCACTGGCCAGAAATGCGGTATGTTGTTGAAGGGGATACACAGTTTTGGGTAAGGCCCGATGCAGAAGTGTTTCTGAATTTTTGTTTCAGATGGTTCGAAGTGTGGATATGGAGCTGCTGCGAGTTTGAGAAGCTCAAATGCACGCTAGCGACAGTGTTCCTTGACCACCACAAAAGATTCAATAGAGTGGTAAGTCAGGCGCAGTGCACAAGGGCCCCTTTTAAATTGGGCGCGACAGATAAACCGGTGTTCCACAAGAATCTCGAAAATTTTCTTGACCTACCACCTGACACACTTATCTTTGATGATTCTGGATATAAGCTAATGTTTAATCCATTGGGGTCATTTCTTGTTTTTCCCAAGCTAGAAAAGCAGTCCAAAGAAGTGCGCGCCTGTTTTCTGTCAACCACTGTCATAAACTGGCTGGCACACTGGTTGTACTCTAAGGACAGAATTAAGTATACAAAGAGGACTGTAATTTGTGCAGACGGACAACCTGACGACACCTATGTGCGTCGTTTTTATTGGAAATGGCGGATTGACTTTTTCAAGAAGAAAGGAACATATTTTTTATATAAAAAGAAAGCTTCATAAAGTCTATGAAGTGGGCGACTTTTGTCGATGTATTTTTTTGTCGATGGATGTAAATGGAGAATTACTCAGCCAAAAGGCTCAATCAATGTAACAGAATTCATGTATAATACATTTACAAGCAAGTTGCACGGAAATACGTTGTATTCTATATTTGAAGTATATTGCAAATAAAAGGAGACAGTGAGAGAGAGTGTCTGATAACGGTATTATACTGGGCATGACTGGTATGATACTGAGAATTGTGAGAGAGAGAGAGAGAGAGAGAGAGAGAGAGAGAGAGAGAGAGAGAGAGAGAGAGAGAGAGAGAGAGAGAGAGACTCGGATACAAAGAAGTGACATGTATGATACCGATATGATTCTTTCAAGTGACTGGTATGATACTGAGAAGTGACCGGTCTGATATTGAGAAGTGACACGAGAGAGAGAGAGAGAGAGAGAGTCTTATACTGAGAAGTGACTGGTATGATATCGGTATGATACTGTGAAGTGACTAATATGATATAGGTATGATATTGAGGAGTGACCGGTATGATACTTAGCAGTGACAGAGAGAGGGAGAGGGATTGGTATGATACTGTGGAGTGATTGGTATGATACTTAGCAGTGACAGAGAGAGGGAGAGGGATTGGTATGATATTGTGGAGTGACTGGTATGATACTGAGGCTTTACACACACACACACACACACACACACACACACACACACACACACACACACACACACACACACACACACAGAGAGAGAGAGAGAGAGAGAGAGAAAGACAGAGGAACTTGTATAATACCGGTATCATACCAGTCACTCCTCAGTATCATACCGGTATGATACTGAGAAATGACTGGTATGATGTTTAGAAATGAGAGAGAGAGAGAGAGAGAGAGAGAGAGAGAGAGAGAGAGAGAGAGAGAGAGAGAGAGAGAGAGAGAGAGAGAGAGAGAGAGAGAGAGAGAGAGAGAGAGAGAGAGAGAGAGAGAGAGAGGGAATGTATGATATGGGTATGATACTGGGAAATGACTGGTATGATACTGTATCATACCGGTATGATACTGGGAATTGACTGGTATGATACCGGTATGATATTGAGAAATGATTGGTATGATACAAAAATGATACTGAGAAGTGTGTGTGTGTGTGTGTGTGTGTGTGTGAGAGAGAGAGAGAGAGAGAGAGAGAGAGAGAGAGAGAGAGGGAGAGAGGGAGAGGGAGACAGTTCAGTTTACAGTAATAAGCAGATATACACAAAATTATGCATTATGCATTTCTTAAGATGGTTACAGCTCAAAAGGCATACTATTGTAGATAGACTCACTGACATCAAGTGATATTGTATATAGTTTTGAGTTGCTGGGATGGGGTATCATGGGGATTATGATTTCCGGAACAAGATGTGAATATATGAACACCTCTGGCTTTTTGTCCAAAAGCTCGTAGGTCTGCTCATTTATCATACGATAGTAAAACCCTTTGATAGCATAGGATCCTCGCCCAATGATATTGCCCCAGTCATCTTTAGTGTCTGAATGAAACTCTTCATTGTCTTCCCCTTCTTCTGTAGGCTCCAAAATAAGGTATGTCCAGAAAGGAACGTGTGACTTGCTCACACATCTCCTCCACTTTTCCTGTTTACATGCACTACAGAAACAAGACAGTGAACGTGTTCTCAAAGCAGTTGTATCATGCTCTGAATATGCAGAAACAGAGTGCATTGAGCGGGTATTTTTTACAGCCTTCACATCCCAATTTTTTCCCCTTTCGACATCTCCCAATTCAATCACCCAAAAAATCTTGCTTACATAACAGGCCTGGGATGCATAGGTGGCTGTAGCACCATCTGACAAGGTCCGTCTCAATAATGCCACAACATCTGTAGCACAGTCTATCTTTGGGCAGTTTGGCTGCAATTGGTATTGAGTTAAAGACCTTTTTATCACTGCTCCCGCACCGTTGTGTTCTCCCTTACCATGTCCGGATCCAAAAAAGTTCCAAGACATTTTCCATCCCGTAAAAACACTGTATGTGCAATTTATTCAATGGATAGAAGAAGATTAATATACTCTTGGCACGATAAAATTACCAAAAAAAACACGTATTATAATATTACTGATGTTAGACAAGCATTTTATTACAACTTTAATGCCACTATGATAGGTCTCTATATTAAAACCATTTTCAGATAATGTTTGTTAGAACATGGTATACCTGGCAAGGAAATAGAATGGTCTTCTTGCTTTGAATTGTGAAGCTGCTCCATCAGACCATACCCAATGACGTTTTATATTTAGACCAAATTGCTTTAGCCATTCCGCATGTTTCAGAAAACACTGTTGAACAAAATGTGTGTCATGTTGCTTGTCATCAGAAATGAAGAAGTGAATTGTCTTGTGGATGTCACCTGCATAATATAAAAATCAGAAATTATTGAAGGCTTAATACAAAAGAAATAATACTGATCTAGGGTGATGTCGTTACTTGCAATTCAGAAATATGTTATGTGCACAAAAATAGTTACTTGATTTGAATACCAATGCATGGACTGAATCTCATTTTGTTCTTTGAAACTATAATTTTCAGCAAAGTCAACAACTGACACAACAACATCTTCTGGAAAGCTTTGTATACATTCCTTATATTGTTCTGCTTGCCATCTATACACAAAATTATGCATTATGTATTTCTTAAGATGGTCTTTGAACATGACTGAGAGATCCTGGCATGATATTTCCTTATGCGACAAGACTTTCCTTTTCTTCTTCAGACCGTCACGCGCAGTTCCTACTTCTAGGTCCTCAAAAATCTTCACCACAATCTTTTTAGCAATAAATGCATCCTCTGCAGCACAAAAGTCTAACTTATCCGGGCCACACCTTTTACCTTGACCACTCAAGCAGGCAAGGGCATGGAAGGTGGACGTATCTAATTTAGGACACACTATAGAGTCCAATAAGGCTGTTACACTCTTGATAGGGTTTTTTGGTGCCTTGCATCCACCATTGTCTTTGCATATGTTGCATTGACAATGGCAAGCTTTTCCATGCAGACCGAATACAGAACTTCGCATGTGATTTATGGCATCCTTTAGGAAGGACATTTGAACATGTGAAATGCAGCAGCAAGTATATCGGTCTCTCAATTTCCTCACAAAATATGGCTTCATGTACTCAAACGCCCGCTGCATTATTACAATTTCAGGGTATTGTTCTTTGAAGTTGAGAAAGAGCTCCACCTACAATGAAAGACATATATGGTTAAAGAACATTGAAGAAAACTGCAGGTTTTGAGGAAAACTGTTACATTACTATAAACCAGTATTTTTATTTCAAACCACTATGTTTTTTCACTTAATTGGTTAGGTAAACCAGTATATATGAACACATGTCCTTGGTACGTACCAGTGGTATATAAGTGTCAACCAGTGCAAATGTTCTTACTGCTGATGTAAACCAGTCTTTTCATTTATAACCGGTATGTTATTTACCTAACCAGTACAAGTGAGCACTTAACCACGATGTATACCAGTGATAAATAAGTGTTAAAAAGAATGAACACATGTCCTTGGTACGTACCAGTGGTATATAAGTGTCAACCAGTGCAAATGTTTTTATTGCTAATGTAAACCATTTTTTTCATTTAAAACCGGTATGTTATTTACCTAACCAGTACATGTGCGCACTTACCCATGATGTGTACCAGTGAAAAATAAGGGTTAAAAAAATGAACACATGTCCTTGGTACGTACCAGTGGTATATAAGTGTCAACCAGTTCAAATGTTCTAACTGCTGATGTAAACCGATCTTTTCATTTAAAACTGGTATGTTATATACCTAACCAGTACATGTGAGCACTTAACCACGATGTATACCAGTGAGAAATAAGTGTTAAAGAAAATGAACACATGTCATTGGTACGTACCAGTGGTATATAAGTGTCAACCAGTGCAAATGTTCTTACTGCTGATGTAACCCACTCTTTTCATTTAAAACCGGTATGTTATTTACCTAACCAGTACCTGTGAGCACTTACCCATGATGTGTACCAGTGAAAAATAAGGGTTAAAAAAATGAACACATGTCCTTGGTACGTTCCAGTGGTATATAAGTGTCAACCAGTGAAAATGTTCTTACTGCTGATGTAAACCAATCTTTTCATTTAAAACCGGTATTTACCTAACCAGTACAAGTGAGCACTTAACCACGATGTATACCAGTGAGAAATTAGTGTTAAAAGAAATTAACTTGGTACATACCAGTGGTATATAAGTGTCAACTTGTTCAAATATTCTTACTGCTGATGTAAACCAGTCTTTTCATTTAAAACCGCTATGTTATTTACTAGCTAGTACATGTAAGCACTTAACCAAGATGTATACCAGTGAGAAAAATGTGTTAAAAAAAAATGAACACATGTCCTTGGTACGTTCCAGTGGTATATAAGTGTCAATCAGTTCAAATGTTCTGACTGCTAATGTAAACCAGTCTTTTCATTTAAAACCGGTATGTTATTTACCTAACCAGTACATGTGAGGACTTAATCCCGATGTATACCAGTGAGAAATAAGTGTACAAAAAAATTTACTGGATATTTAAACCACTATTTTCCTTTCAAAGAGATATGTTTTTTACCTATCTGACATGACAAACAGTACATGTGAACACTTGACGAGTACATGTGAACACTTAACCACTATGTATACCAGTGAGAAATAGGTGTTAAAAGATTTTTATTGGTTATGTAAACCAGTTTTTTACCTAACCAGTTTATAGATATCATACGTGTGTGAAAGTATGCGTCTGCAAACGTATGTTTCAACAAACATACGCGTATGATAAAAACTATGTTTCCATTTATATTCTCCTTCACATCCAATATTTATCTACTCTTAGTCTAGGACCAAATACAGATTCCCCTTATTTCCATTTATAACTTCCTTCATATCCGATTTCATATCTACTCTTATCAACCCATTTATAGAGAATATAGGTCATGAATGCAAATATTAGAAAACAAAAATGGATATAGTGAAGCAAGTTATTACCTGAGATTGTTCAAGAAGATGCACAAAATGTTTGACATATGAATTTCTTCCAATACGCTTTCTGCACACATCCTTCTTATTGGGTGAAACACGAGTGTTAGACATCCAAAAAGAGAAGATCAACTCTTTCTCATCAGGTGTTATGAAGCCACGACCCATGGGCTGTCGAGCACACAAAGAGATTGGCAAATTTCCATCACCTGCGGCCCTCAACCGATTCTTTGCAGCTATGAAGTTCCTCTTGTGCAAATTTAGCAACTTAGATGCAGCTGAAACATTCACTTTTGAGGTAGATGTACACTCAACATTCATAAGCATTGTGGTGATGAACCTTTTAAGAAAGAGCTCCTGTCCGCTCTTGGGTAATTTGATTGCATCTATTGTGTTGTGTATGGCTTCAACGAAGGTTGTTTGTGCCCTGGGCATTTCAAGGTCTCCAAGAGAAGGATGATTGACAAACTTGCACAAAATATCTGAGCGTGATGCAACATCGAGGGCCTTTGTACGCTGATTGAAGAGCATAACAAGGTCATTGCAAAGTCTTTGACACTTTGCATCATCAGCACCATTTTGATCATTATCTTCCTCATGTGCTAACTGCTCAAGCTTGTTCTTAGCACACTGTTCCCTCTTTCTCCTAGCATGATATTCCTTGACCGCATCAACAACATACCTAGCACACAGTTCACAGTGAGGCTGAGAGCAGTCACATACAGTGTGAGATTCTTGCTCCATGCTAGAGAGGGAGAGATTGAGCGAGGTGATAGGCCTACAGAGAGCAAGAGCAGTATATGACAACTATAGATGTGTGATAGGCCTACAAAGTAAAACAGAAATCTGTGCTCCTACATAGAGAGTTAGAGAGAGACAGGAAAACGAGAGAGCGGGAAGACAAAGAGCTGGCTGACGTTGTTGAGAAATTTGCGGTCTTGCCAGGAAAGCACCGGGATTATGGCTGTGAGAGTTTGTGAGAGAACTCGACAAAAACTATATGAAGGAGTTAAACCATAGATGCCATGAAGACTAGGGTTTGGAAAGAAGTACAATCAAAGAAGCCCACCCATTCTCTCTTGCACTCACACGCACAAAGAAAGAACACAAAAGAAAATGTCAAAATAACACAAAGATGAAAACATCAAGGCTATGGTCATATCGTATCATGGGTAATATGAAAGGGTTAACAGATGAGTTAATGGCATTCAATCTTGGCTGCCCAAATAGGCTACGAATTGTTCTTTGGAATTGTAGTTTTGTGCTTACCATAATATATATATTTTGTCTAGTGATTGGGATTAATTGTGTATACAAATCCTCTTGGTTCATAGCAAGATAACTACGCTTACATCAAAAGAAAAATTATAGTCTATGAGAGGTAGTATGATGGGATCCGGTGATAGAAGTATTTCATTGAGCCTTTCAGGGCCGAAGAGAAACACTATACGTTGTTGAAAGTGTATTTTACGGCTAATCCATACGTTAATTCTAATAGATCGTACAGAGTGAAAGCGATAGAAATGATCATCATGTGGGTTATTCATCTAGGATAGTATGTGAGAAATGTAGATATGAGAGAAGTGAAGAGATGAGAAGTTTCCCTCCCAAGCCCTATTCTTGCCCGTAGGCAATAAGGATACTGCGGGGAGAGATGTACCTGTAGCAAAGAGAACCTAGAGAGGATGAATGAATGAGAGAGATAGGTTTGGTTAAGGAGATGAGATTAGATACATATATATATGTTGGATTAGAGATGAAAATGAAAACAACAAGAAATCAAGAAAACATCAATGTAGAACACATCTTACTTGAAACCCTTCGGCACCATTATTGATGGAGAGAGAAGAAGAGTGGATAATTCCACTTTGATTGATACGCCAAGTACAACACCTTCTTTGATTAGAGTTGATCCTCCAAGGATGGCGTACATGAATGGCTAGTTTTCCTCTAGGAGAAAGTGTAGGCTTGGGCTTATGTTAATGGGGCTAAGTACAATTAGGCATTACTACTCACTCCCTCAAGAATTCCTCTCATCAATGGCTTGAATGCTTTTTTTCTTTCCAAGGAAGAAGAGGTCCCCTTTTATAGGTGAAGGGAACCCCCAAGGGTTTACACAAGAAGAGAGGAGCCAGTGTGAACAGGAATTGGAAAAGTTGGAAATGAGTTGTCCCTGCATGATGTGGGCAGACTGGGGTCCAGTATTTTGATCATATCTCCTCAACCGTGGCTCCAAATAAAAAAGTAAAAATATGGGCAGAAACTTCAGCTCATTATCTACGATTTTCATTTTAAAATCATTCTCCAATTCGGATTGGAACCTTGTGTAAAAAATTCATCAAAATAGGGTCCATTTATGGCAGCAAAAGTCTTCATGTGGTCTCCTTAGCCTTGACTTTCATTTAATTCCAAAGGACACCTCATGCCATATGAAAGCATGACATTGCTCCTTGACAAAGTTTTGTAATCATGCTTGCAATAATGCATTAAAATAAGTGTATCGTTGAAATCATGCCACCTAGTGTCCCACTAGGATTTGATTCTCTCCTGGTAGCTATTTAAAAAGAAATATAAGAAAAGTATAAAAAATACGTAGAATATATATATATTGGAGTTTACCCTAGATATAGGATCTAGCTAGGGTGTGAGATGATAATGAAATAGTAGAAATAAAGAATCAATGCTTTTTGCCCCAAGTTAAAGAGGCGGAGCTATTGATGCTTTTCCCATAGTATTTTCTGATGGTAAAGTAAGGATAGGTTACCCTTGAGGAAAATAATAGGATGAGATAGAAGGCTTATTATTATACTTAAATATGCATATGTACACTATAGGAAGTATAATTATGTATCTAAAAAAATACAAGATAGATCTTGTAGCATGCGTTCCCACTATGTACGTGTCACAGCACGACAACGTGCATAGTTAAGAGCTACAGAGCCGTCTTCTATATTTGAAAAAGAGACGTGGAAATAGTAATGGTGTAAAGAGATGGCTGACGTGCATAGTTAAGAGGTACAGAGCCGTCTTCTATATTTAACAAAAAGCTATGGAAATTCTATATTTAATTAAAAATCTGTTCAAAAGAATATATCGAATTGAACTAATAGAGATGGTTTTATGTACCGGTTATAAAACCTCTGTCCGGGACAAGGTTTTTGGTCCACCTATTCATGCATCCACCCATGACATACAATTTTTGCTATACAAGCGTATAAATGCAACTTATAATAGCACAAAGATTTAAGCTTTGGTCCCTTTCCCTTGAGCCTTGTGCATTGGCCCATTGGCCATGTGACAGTAGCAACCTAAAGGATACAAATTTTCCCAAACCTATAGTTGATGGTTGGATGTCGTGTGTAGTAGTTTGGAGGTCCATATATGACTTGATGGGTGGAGTGTAGGGGTCCATGAGTGAGACGTGTGTAAATACCTAAAGTTACATAATTTGAAACAATCAAGTCCATTGTTGCCTCTGTCATGTGCCTCGAACAGCCCTGCCTTAAAATTTGCTCATAAATTTCAAAGCCTCGCCTTGAAATTTTCTCATAAATTTGAAAGCCCTTTGGCGTTGCTCATTTTGAGCTTATAATACCATTGAGCACACAACATTGTGAATGAAGATTCTTTAAGAAATTTTTAGTTTTCTAATATATCTAGACTATGCAACTAGCGACTTAAAGGCTCATTGCATAGGAAATGTATCCTATGTGTTTGGGTTATGATCAAACTCAACACTTGTCACATAGTAATGGTGTTCAAAGGACACATGAGCCCCATTAGGAAAATTTTGAACTCATTTTTGGGCCTTTTAAGAGTGCCACATCATCAAAGTTGTACAAAAGAAAGCAACCCGGTAGACCCCTCTAAATATTGCTTAGACCCCATGATATGACCTATCATTGGAAAGTTCTTGAAAAATGGATTCTAAAGAGCCAAGGTCCGAAAAGTTTGGATGACTTCTATGAAAGTTATGCCATTTTTTTTCAATCAGCCAGGTTTTGTTACTGTTACGGTAATCTAAAATCATCTTTTTCTAGATCTACATGAAGGCAATGTCCGATACATGCATGCTATATATCAATAGATAGCATTTGAAGAGTAGATTCTAAATATCCAACCTCCGACAAGTTTGAATCTTATTTGCAAAAAAATTACCGATCCCCACTTTTTGAAACCTATGCCACATCAATAATTCTTAGAAGGCCCATTTTTTAGTCCAAACTTTTCCTAATGCCTTTCAAAACATTTTATGACATAAAAATCAAACAACCATGATGATTTCATGACATACATATAAAATGGCCTGCATTTATCTGGTATGAGGCTACAACCATAGCACCAAAAGACAATTTGTTAGTATTGCTGGCCCACATCGATGAAAAATATATTATAGATTCAATGCCTAACATGACCAATATGTTTAGAAGAGCCCATAATAGATGCATGCATGGTCCAATTGTGGACATAACTCCGTGAAGCCCTCATGTGTGAAATGGTGAATCATTGTTATTCCTTGATTTTATCACTTTGATAGTGTTTCCATCATAAGAAATATATGATGTTATCCTTACTTTATGGCACTTAAGACCTCAATGATACAAACCATCAAGCATGTCTGATCAAGCCGATGTTGAAGATAATGTGTACTGCAGTAGTCATTGAGAGACCGCATGGACCACCATCGGATGGTGTCCATCCTCTTTGAAAAACACAAACCATGTGGCTGATATCCACCCAAAAAACACAGTTGTCAAGTGATAAAAACACACATGCCCAAGGTTTTCAGCGTGCTCATACGCTCTCGACAGGGTCCAACATCAGGAAAAATATGGACTCTCCTTGGGCCTTTTTGATTAGTGAAGTCTTAAGGGAGAACCAATGAGAAGGCTCTTGGGATATCACCTAGAGGGGGAGGAATGGTAGGGGTGCAGCCTAATTGTCTCCCTCTTCAATGCTTGGTTCTTAGAGAGAGGTGGGAGGTAGGCTGGGGGGGGGGGGGGGGGGGGGTAAATAGGAGGAGAGAGGTGTCATAAAAGAGGGACGGACCCCCCAAAAAAAAATCGCGCGTATACTTAAAAACCCTAAATTTTTTTTTTTTTTTAAGTTTAAAAGTTGACTCATTTGCCTCCAAAACGGCCCAAAACATAAACTAACTTTAAAAAAGTCAATTTTCCTCCCCAAAATCCACTTTTCTCTCTCTCCCTCACTACTTTTCTCTCCCACACTCTCCCTCTTCTCCCTCCTCCCATTCTCTCTCTATAGTCAAGGCAGCCATAGCCAAAAGCTTTCCACCACTCTCTTCCTCTCTCCATAGCTCCCCCTTCTCTCACACTTCCATCAACCCTCTACAGTCCCACATTCCATAGCCCACAGCTCCACTATCCTCTCTACCTCTCTACCTCTCACTCCTCCCCTCTTTCTCTATCTCCACTGTCAAAGCCACCATAGGCAGCTCACCTCACCCTCCCCTCAGCTCCTCATTCTCTCTCCACAGTACCCACACACAATAGCCCACAGCCTTGCCGACTTCTCTCCCTCACCTTCCTCCCACCCATTTCAAATCCCTTCCTAAGCCCAACTTCCCAAGCATGTCCATGCATAGACGGCCCAAACCAGAGATAGAGGAGATTGTGTTGCACAACACAAAAGATTCAGAGGGGGTATGGATACCACAGGTATTCAAGAAGGGTGCATGGGTCTACATGCAACCGTCACGTGCTGGACCTCATTGCGTATGATGTTGAGGCGTATTGGAATGTCATTGGAAGGGCTGACTATTGGCATTCAAAGAAACCAAGTCCGGAATGGTGGCCATCGTGCAACACGTGTACAGTGCAGCTGAGATCCGCCTCAAGAGAGGTTCAACTCAATTTGCACCTCATTGTAAGTCTTCATGGTTTAGCTATCCCATGCATATGTCATGTTTACGTTTATGCGATCATTATGTTTGGCTAAGGGCATTTGTAAAGATGTTTTTCCATCCAACTTAGTAGAGGAGCAGCCGCTTGAGTGCCTCTCAGGCACATTCATGGTTGTGCATGCTCACATTGGGGAGCTTGTGTTTCCTAATGTCTCATCGAAAAAACTTACCGAGCAGCGAATATTCATGTACTCCCACAAGTACGTGGTGCCGAAGTCAAGCCAAAGCTATGGTAGGCTAGAAGCCGTGGAGACACCCTCATTGCAGAGTGCAGAATGGCCACCAACTCCACACCATTGAGCCTTGATTTCTTTCAAGCGCAAGGTGCTACAAGATTTCCAAGGGTCCCTAAAGTTTGGTAAGGCAACCAGATCGGTGGGTCTTAGTTGGCATTGTCCCATTAATTTGTTTGTGCATGCATTCCGCTCTCTGCCGATTGTAGAAACACCAACAATGTTTGTTTGCAAAGAAGTTGACATAGATGCAATGGACACCA
Organism: Adiantum capillus-veneris; assembly: GCF_014529385.1. Classification (NCBI taxonomy): domain Eukaryota; kingdom Viridiplantae; phylum Streptophyta; class Polypodiopsida; order Polypodiales; family Pteridaceae; genus Adiantum; species Adiantum capillus-veneris. The sequence continues at coordinate 143,838,752 of NC_140943.1, forward strand.
TTCTAGGTGTCAATTGGGGCTATGTTGACGGTTTGCATGATGGCGACCGTTATAAGTGCAATGTGTCCCCCACACAGCTTTGCCTTCGGTATTTGAAAGCAAGGTGCACCTTGTATGCACGGTTTAGCTACGAGAGGTGGATGCACAAACATGGCAAATGGATACCCTTGCAGCTGACAGCCGAAGAGGTTCAATCCTTTGAAATTCGTGTTCGCATGCCCAATAATGAGGTGGAGGTGGTTGCAGTGAATCCGCATTGGACTCTTGCCAATCTTCGGGAACACTTTGTCATAATGGGATTCGAAGATGTCGGCAATGCAAGTTTCACACTGGAACAACGCAAGGTCTGCTTTGTGCTTGCTTAGCTACCTTTTCTTATTTTTTGTGGGTATTTGTATTTTGATTGCCCATTTTTTGGTTGTGTAGATTGGAAGGTGGTGGAGGCCACTATGCTTGTTTACAAATATTGGGCTACAGACGAAATCATCTTGTCTAAGTGAATTGGCTTGTAACTTTAATCTTTTATATATTGGATATTTTATTAAAGATTTTGAAAAGTTTTAAGGTGTTGTACTTGAGTTTTAAGGTGGTGTAAATTTATTTTTAAAATTCATATTTTTTATTTTTTTCGAGATGGAATATGTCTATATAAGGGGGACCACCTCCTCATTTCACCATTTTCATCCCAGCATTGCAGAGAGACCTAGCATACCTAATCATGCAAAGAAAAGACATGGCTGCTACTAGTGCTTTAGATGCATTCCTTACTGAGGTTGGGCATGCAAATCGCCCTGAGCTTCAAGCATTTTTCACAACCCAACCCGATTTGGAAACCACCTTGACCCTCCACTCTCACTCTCTTGAGCACATTACTTCATACATTTCCACATGCATGGGGAGATTCATTGTTGAGTTACCAAACCGGCCAGGGCAATGGGTCCCTGAAGGCCTTCTCCACCACATCTACCAAGGGGACAGGCCATTTCATCAGCGGCTTGCACGCTTTGCCACCATAGCACAACCCGCCGGACAATATGTGAGGCTTGAAGCTGATGATGTGCGAGCAATGCGTAAGGGAAGGATCAGAAACACTTTTTTCTCTGTTCAGGCCATAATGATCTTCCTCCTTCATGAGTGCCCAACAGGCCCTGACGTAGTGCTACCACACTTGCAGATTGGCGGGGTACTGGCTGATGTGAAGGACCCCAAGCCCGCGGCCATTGACTCATCCGCAGAGGAGAGGACGCTTCCCTTGACCTACCCTGTAGGGATTCAAGGCCACTTGGAGGCCTCTCCATCTGTCACAGTTCATACTCGGGACCGCCAGAAGGAACCACCACTCGGGATGCCATCCCTGAGGTAGAGATTACCCGCTTCTCATCCATTGTGGTGGGTGGGGAGGAGTTTGTGTTTATGCACGATCTAGAGAAATCCTTTGAGCTTCGCATGGATGAGTGTTTCGCCATCCTCGATGCCCATGGCAAGTTTGAGGTTGATACCACCACCTCCCATGACAATGATCTCCTACTGCCCATGGGGAATACTTTGGCGGACACAGTGGCGATCGCACAAGCCGAGGTGGCAGTGGCGGAGCAGGCCAAGGTCTCTGAGGAGGAGTTTGTGTCCGTGCAAGCCATGTGTTTGGCTAAACGCGCAAGAGTGGATTCACCACCACCTGTTGCAACACCTGTTTTGCTTGATCCAAAGGGGAAGTCAAGTGTGGATCTTTACTTGCACCCAGATGCTGATGAGGAGGATTGTAGACAAGAGGTATAGATGCTCACTTACATTTGATTGTTACAAATGATTTTGTTAATGTTATATCATAATTCTGTGCCATACCTCAGAAAACCTATGTTTTGCAGGATGTTCTGGAGGTTGACGCCTTGGCGCAACGGTCAGGGGGGAGGAGGACGCCGTTCAGACCTCAAGCGGCACTTGCTCACTACCTCGGCACACTTCCGACTGGTGTGTGGTGTTTGTCCATGCCGACTACTCTCCCAATGGTCGCTACAACATTTTTGCTCTCCGTTCACTCTCCAAGGCGTTGTGTTTAACAACACTTGCCCAATCGGCCAACCTTGTAGTGCTTGTAAAGAAAGATTTTGCAATATCCACTTTCGGTGTTAACTTTCGTGGGCGCCTTATTGCCCATGTCGGCATGAACCAAGCTGTAGGGGTTAATGACACCCAAGAAATCACAACCACTTTACTTAACCCCGAGCCACCTCAAAAGGCCAAGCGCCAAAAAATTGTAATTCGAAAGATCCTAAAGCAAAAGCTGGATATCATGTAAAGCATTGATTTCTTTAATGAAACTACTTTTTGGTGTCTATGACTCTCTTACTTGCAAGGTTTTGAATTTCTTATATGTTGGGCTTCCATTGTGTATGAGAAGCACCATAATTTCTGATATGACTACTAAAGGGTTTGGCAGGCATTAAAAATTATTAAAATGCATACTTCGTTATATCTAGGCTTCCAAAGTTATGGATGTGCCACTTGAAGGGCTTGGAAGGCCCTAAAATGGGCTGCCACAAGGGTGCACATTTGGGCCTTCCATCAGCAAATGAAAGGGGAAAATGCGCGCCCTTGTGGCAGCTGATTTTGGACCCATCTAGGAGCATACCCAGGTGCAAAACAAAAAGACAAGACATTAATATGTTTTAGCTGCTCATTTGGTGTAATCGTAAGACCATCTTGGCCCATATACTTAAAGTTGTAATAACAAACCACAAGAGGAAACTATGTGGCAATCTCTAGCCCATTTTGGAGTATAGGACTGACTTCACAGATGCAATAACCATCCTTCAAAATTTCTATGCTACATGGACTAAGGGGGATGATTGCTAGATGCATCTATGCTAATTGAAGCATTGAATCAAACAAAATATCCTTATTGCTTGTTAAAATTATCTGGAAACCATTGGAAAGTGTTTGGAATGAACTAGAAAAGGCTGCCACAAGGGCGCACATTTTGTTCATCCATATGCCTCTGGAAGCCCCAAATGCGCGCCCTTGTGGCACCCAGTTTGGGGGAATTCCAAGCCATTTCCAACACTTTGTAGATGCTTTTGCCATGCAATAGTGAGTCACATAGCATGGATGCATCAGGAAGTGCATGCCCCACTTAGCCAAGGTGCTTAACGTAGGCAAGTTTTTAGAAAAACAAGCTAATGGCTACATACATACAATCGAAGGTAGACAAAACTTGGACCAATGCTACATCGCATGGTATAGAATTAAAACAATACAATGCGCAGTGAGGTATACAATAAAAGACGCTTATATTCAAATTCTTCCCAATAGAATGCACAGAGTGGGGTATACAATCAAAAGACGCTTGTATTCAAATTCTTCCCAATCTTGGAAGTTCCATAAATACAAAAAGGTTTGATGCCTAATTACAAGCTATTCCTCATGGTGCAAACGGTGAGCAAGTTGCATATCCTTGGGCATAATGGTTAAACGCTTTTCATGGATGGCACATAGGTTCGAATCCTTGAATATGCTAGTTAGATATTGCTCTGCTGCCTCTTGGACTGCCTCTATGGCCACGGCGCCCATCCGAAACTGAGTGTTGTACAATTGCAAAACCTCCCTGCATAGCCTTGCAAAAGGGGCCCTCCGAATCAAGAGCTCGGTGCTCTTTTGATAGTGGCGAATCTCCGCAAAATCACGGCTGCTCTTTCGTACCTTCTGAGGTCGATGTGGAGGTGCATTTGTGGCACGAGTTGGGGAAGCTTGCTTCCTCTTCTTGTAGACAATGCTCTTTCTCTTTTTTTTTTGCACAAGCACTTCCAACACCTCATAATCTGATTCCACCCACTCTCCATCTGATTCGTGCTCTTCACTATTGAGTGGATGTGATGGTGTAGGTCCACTCCCTTTAGGAAGTGTCTTACCCCCAATAGACATGTGAGCCTCATAAGTTTGTATTTTGATGCCAACCCATGGGGCATCTTCATCCGTTTGTGTCTCTTTGGAGCCTTCTGACGGCTGCTTTTGGCTATTTGTTTCTTTGCCTGGTCACTCTCATCCTCCCTGTTGCCATCAGAATCGTTGGAGTCCGATGAATAGACAACAAGGCGATGCTTCCTTCTCTCTTTTGCGGCTGTAGAGGACTGGCCATGCTGATTTGAAGCTCCAGCTTCTTCTGTGTGGACTTCACCTTGAGCTTGTGAAGTTCCAGCTTCTATTGCTGCACCTTTGAGTCGTTGGCCATCCGGCCCCACTGGATATGCAATCCTTGCCATTTGTTTTGTTCTTGCCATGGTAGCACCTAGTAGGGAAAATGACAAAATGAGCGCCTTCAACCTTTAAATAGGTTTTTTTGAGATGGGCCCTTTCACACTATGCGGCCAATTGAGTGAAACTCAAATAAACCAATTGAATTTAACAAGTAAACCTGGATCATGCGGATGGCTGACGCGACGCCCAAACGCTGCCTTTTCGATACTTAGTTGCACGCGAAGCTTCATGGCCCAGGGACTCTCGCGAGCGTTTCCACTTCTCGGATGCTGCAGTACGGGAGGCGTTGCGTAACTGCTTTGCTAACATTGACTCTCTTGCTTTCTCAATAGTGCGAGTTCTCCCAAAGGTGTGCCTAAAAAACTAGTTAAACATCTCTTGGAGGTAGTTGGAGTGTGAACTACCACCACCATGCCGAGTATTCTTGAAGTAGACTCCTTTTGCTCGATAGTGGGACTTCTCCATGCCTTGTGTACTCCATATATCAAGCGAACCATAGCGGTCCATGAAGTATGCACCATGCGCATAGAGAATGTGCTAAAACAACCAAAAAGGAGATAAGCCAATAGAAAAGTTGCATTTTCAAACATTGCATATGTATTAAGTCCGTTAAAACAAACCATGTAGTGTGTAATCTTGCTTTCAGACCATCCGTCCTTAGCGGCCTTTGTGAATTCATAAAGCACCTTCTTGAACTCCTCTCGCTGCTCAATGGTGGTGCTTGAAAGATTCATCAATTGCACAACCTTTTGAAAGGATGACCATACTAGCTTGCGTTGGTTAGCAACCTCCACATTGGGATCTTTGTCTGTCGTGCATGAACACAAATCTTTCCACAACTCCCACCGCTTCTCACTTGCTAGATCGACACTTGCCTTGGATACCTGCATTGGAGACTTTGACATTTTCTTGAAAAATCGACGTGCCTTGGCTCCATTCATGGAAACCTTCTGTGCCACCTCATATGTATTCTCCCTACAAGTCTCTGCTACAATGTTCACCCTTGATCGATGACATCCAATCTCATTAAGGAGCGTCTCCACCCCTTGCAAGGAGTCTTTTGACCGTTGAAGGGGCTTCATTGTGAAAGCATAATCAATGTGATGCTTTAGGATTCTATCAAATATTCGCATAAACGCATGCAATGTACAAAAGTGAACATTGTTGAGGGAGAAGGGAATTCTGGGGTTCCACCCAGGATCTTTGCTATCCCTATTGGGCACCTATAGCAAATCACATGAAAGAACCGAAGTTTGCCACTCCCTATTTATATGGTCATCATTATCTTCGTCCTGATCTTCCACTTGAGTTGCTCGACTTGTCTTGTGCCCTTTCACAGAGAATGGGCAGGGAAGTAAAGAATTTGCACCTTGTTTGCATCCAAGCATGCACTTTATGGTCTTTAGATCACCACCTAAATGCCATTCAACATCAAACTCCCCACGTCCTGGGGGCCATGAGCTTCTCACCGTTTATTTGAGCTTTAATGACCTCTGTGACCCATGGGATTCTACTGAAAATCCATGGAAGGACTTCATGTGTCTCTTTCGGAACTTCAATTGCACCAAGCCACCATATATCCTTCTCTGATTGCACACTAAAAGAGGGCTTTGTCGCTTCACTCGAACTGCAAGATTGCTTGGCATAAGCTAGGGCTTCATTCATAAGCGTGATGCTCATTCTCTCCAACTTTCTCCCTTTAACAATTACACACTCATCTAACTTCAGCACGAACACAAGCTTGCCTTCAAGAACTGCCAACAATATAAAGCCTCAGAATGCATGTTATGATACATCATAGAGCATGTAGGCAACCATAAACTAACATGCATCACTCAAATTGTAGAAAACAACCATGGACTGTTGCAATCGTATCAAGTCCACAAAGATATTGTTGAATTTGGTGTAAACAAACCCTTCGGTCCGCAACACACTATTAGAAACAGCACCGCTTCCCTTCCTGTGGCTCTTCCTTCCTTGTGATTTGCTACGGAGCGGGTGAAGAGGCATCGTGTCTTCAATATACAAGTAGTCCCCTAATCGGTGAACAACATCTTCATTTGACACCTTCTTCGCAATCGCCACTTTTTGAGGAAGTGGGAATAGGTTTTCCGTGACTCCTGGACTTCTTAATGCACCTTTCAAAACTTGATGTATTGCTTGATAGCCCTTCGTACTAATCCCAACAGCATCACAAATATCCTGAACATCTAGATCAGTGACAATATTAGAAAAATCACTAAGCACTCTCTTAGTGATTGCGTCTTTCAAGTGTTTTGCCTCTGGAGCATCAAGCATCCCAATAAAGTCCTCTTTGTTGAAACAAGAACGAAGTAAAGAAGCCCTAGCTGACGCATTCTCACCGCCGCACGTTTCTTGGACGAAGTTCCTATTACCCAAAACAACAATGATGAGCGGTATTAGACTTAAACAACATGAGGGACATAACATCTTACCTCATAGCTGTCACCCTTCGTTTTCTTGCACCTCCACGTGGTGCAAGAGTCTGAATTTCGGAAAACTCTCGTTTCCTCACCCTACCTCCCATAGCAGTACTCTTCATGTGTGAAAGAGTATCCTCAAGCTTTTTAATTACATTTTCCTTGGTTATGATGGTGCTCTTTGCCTCCTCAAGCGCACTAGTAGCTGTTTGCATCTGATCTTGAAGATTGTGGAAACTCCCATTCAGCACTGCCAATGACGCAAGTAGATCTCCGACAGCGCAATCTCGTGTCTGTTGAGTCTCTTGCAGTAGCCCAACAAACCTTGCTCTCCATTTCCAACGTATTGCAATAGTGATGGAATGTTTGTAAAAGGCGGATGGACATTGAGAGAAGGATCCTTTGGGTACAAGCATCCGTCTGTCCAGAGATCCACATTCTTCTCCCCTTGAGCGCGGCGTTCGTTGGCTGAAGGTAATGTACCCAAGCATGTTTTCTTTGTCGGAACATACTCTTGAGGTAGGCGTAGGAAAAGCCCTGGAGACCTACCGCGTGAATAGCTTGCTGGGACATTGGTCACGTCGTCAAGAGGCATTGTAGGATGGAGAGATGGAGCTTGAAGGATGGAGAGATGGGTGTGTAGGTGCAGCAGCAGCAGGTGCAGGTGCAAGGGAGATGGGTGTAGGAGAGGAGCTTAGATTAGGAGGGAAAGTTTTCAATTTTGGGGGGAATTTCCTAAAAGTTTTGGAGGGAGTCAAAAAATGTTGAATTATGAGTAATTTAACTTAAAAATCTTTTTTTTAAATATGTATATATGTTAGGGGTACTTTTTAGGGGGGAATAGAGTTTTTGTGAAAGTTTTTGAAAAAAGTCATTTTTTTGACCTCTTTGACCCACGGATTTGATTAGGTGGCATGGGAGAGTTAAGAGGCTACTTACAAGTTGGCCAAAAAGCTAGAGAGAGAAGACCCCCTACCCCCCTACTTTTTAAATGGTTACCCCCCCCGCCCTTTCCGCCTACCTTTTTAGGGGTCAAAGGTGGAGGAGACCCTACCAAAATACCCCCATTCAAAGCCTTTGTCCCCCTTAATCTTGGCAAGCTTCCTTGAAATTATAGATTCTTACAAGGCCCATGGAGAGTCCATTTTTTTCCTAATGAAGCGGTGCAGAGGGTCTGGGGAGAGTGGGGAATCAAAGGTAGCAACCCCAGGTTGGATGGAAATAGAGAAAACAGCAGTGGGGAATGGCTATAATCTATTGGAATGCGAAGGAGCAAGGACGTAAATTCAAGATCCAATTGGGCCAAGATTAGCATTCCCCTCCTCTACTGAACACACAGCCTTTCTGTCTAGAAAATGCAGCTCCCAAAAATGCTAGGAGGAGCAAAAATGCAAATGGAAGCGGGGAGTTTCGACGAGAAAAAGGGTCCCAAACCCTAGAGCTAGAGGAGAAACCAGCAAATCTGTAGGGTTCTTACAAAAATGAAAGTGGCATGAGCATTCCTTCATGAGAAACATTGTCCAAAAATGGTGCCACTCCTTCATGCTGTGAACACTTGATGTTGTAGAAACGCTGGTTGATCTAGCCCTTTGAAGGAAATCTCATGCGGAAAGGTGATGAACCCGGTCCCAAGACCATGGAAAGATTGCGCTAATACCATGCCAGAGTGCACGTATGAGAGAGAGAGAGAGAGAGACACACACACACACACACACACACACACACACAGAGAGAGAGAGAGAGAGAGAGAGAGAGAGAGAGAGAGAGAGAGAGAGAGAGAGAGAGAGAGAGAGAGAGAGAGAGAGAGAGAGAGAGAGAGAGAGAGAGAGAGAGAGAGAGAGAATAGAACACAAACATTGCAGATGGCGAAGAGGGGGCGATCATCCCCCCTAACTATTAGAGCATAAGAGTTGTACAATGTAATGTCAGACTATATGAAATGGGTACCCTCTTGACTTCATATATAGGAGTGCCTAGGGTGGCCGCCCAGCTCAAGTGGGCAGTCGACCCCAAGCTTGGGCGGTCGAACAAGGTACAACCTAGACTATGGGTGGCCAGCCCGAAGACACTAGCCATACAAGGAAGTGCCCTAGACCTATGTGAAGCAGTAGAGTGGTGTAAATCTAACACTTGATCAACGTCCACTGAAGGACAATACTCCGATGAGCTCCACAAGTGAAGCAGTAGAGTGGTGTAAATCTAACACTTGATCAACGTCCATTGAAGGACAATACTCCAATGAGCTCCACAAGTGTAGCATACATCTTTATCAGCTGCCTCACATATTTGGCTTCATGCGATTTGTTCAACATCAAGTGCTAAGAGGGGGGGGGGGGGGGGGGGGGGTTAGACTTACACCACTCTAGTGTTGCTTCACATAAGTCTATGACATACTTGTACAACTAGTATGTCTCCGAGATGGCCACCCATGTATAGGTTGTACTTTCGTCCGACCGTCCAGGTTTGGGGCAGCCGCCCACCAAGTATGGACTGCCCTTGGGCACTCATATATATGGGGCCAGGGGGGTGCCCATTTGTACACATAGCATGTGGCATTTGTACATGTTTTATGCTCTGGTAGTCTGGGGGGATGATTGCCCCCTCTTTTCTACACCAACGTTGTCGGAGTGCGCGTCTCTCCAGGGTCAACTGGGAAAGTGTCGGGCTTTTGGCTATAGACGCAGAAGCAGCCGAGGTGCAAACCGATGAAAACGAGTGTGGTGTTTAGGCTGATTTAGATTAAATAAGACGATTTAGTGATGCTTAAGGAGATTTTCAAGAGAATATGGCGGATCAGAATAGAGTTAATGACTAAAGTCCGACTTAGAATAGATGTAAAACACTTGAACGAGGCTAGCAATCAAAAGTGTTTCCACTAATCAAATATCTAGAACCTTTGATACAAAATGGTTGTATACTCCAATGTTGGTATGCCGGTCGCTTTGAAATCCCCCAACCAGATAATCCAAACTCGTTGAAAATAATCCACAGTCAGCCAGATAAACTTTGATCTCCTAAGCCATCCTCTTTCCTCTCCTCTCAAAAAACTTAAAATATTGTCCTCTCAAAACTGCCTTTTAGGGTGCGTCCGACCTCCTATTTTTTGTCCCCCCCATCTTTATTTAGCGTGTGTAATCCTCGCTTTTTTCTATTTTTTGCCCCCTAGATGCTATTCTTACCTTTACTTAAGCTCCATGGCTCAATACTTGAATACTCGTACTGGTTTTACCATCTCTGGACACTAGCTCTTGAAACACTAACACTGGAAACATTGGGACTGGTCTCACAGGATCTCTCTCCACTATTACAGAAGCACCAATAAAGTACTCCTTGTCGCACCTTAGGGCAATTGCTACGCCCCAAAGCTCCCTTTTTACTTGCGGATATGCTCACTGCCAGAGCACTTAATATTTGGGCACCAAATCTAATACCATACCTTTCTCCTGTAAGGTCCCCGTCCTAAAAGATCGGGGTGACATGGAAGATAGCCTTCTCTATCCTCAAATCCGTTGACGACACCCTACTCCGATAATGCGAAGCAAGGATACGAGCAACGGAAGAGAAAAAGACTTCCACCTATTGTGTTCGTAGTTGCAAGACCCTACGTTACAAGCCAGATCGATGAGATTAAAGGTTCTATGGACTCTAGATCTTACATTATAAGAGACGAAATCCCTTTCACATATTAAGGATAAAAAAAAAACGCCTTTTTCCCCGCGTTTAAGAGGCACGGCCGCCATCCTTAAATACAAAATATGATATGGGATAAATCTCTAACTAACTGAGACAAAGTGAAAAGTACTTTACTAATCGAGTCCACCCATCCTTGACTGGCAACCTGAGCCAGTCCCCACTTTCCACACCACACGTACACTTTTTCCCACACTGTTTTACATATACAAATAGTGTTCCTTAATTAATTCCAAACACAGGTTCTTTCATACAGCCCTTCAAACAATACCAAAACAATTCAAACAACGCTAATGAAGGCAACCATATTATTCAACAAAAACAACTTTTCCAATTTCTCATCATTTTGCCGCTACCCGCAGACCTTCTCTGTCTAACCAACAGAGCCTTTGCAAAGGATTTATTCGCTAACCGCGAACTGCGCAACCTTTCCATCTCGCTAACCGCAAGGCATCAAGCTACCCGCGAGGCATCTTGCTAACCGCAGGGCATCCCGCTACCCGCGAGGCATCTCGCTAACCGCGAGGAACAAAAGAGACCCGATAACCTCAGCTTTAATCTCCGCTATCCGCGGAATCATCTCGCTACCCACGAGAATAAAATATATTCTTTCAACAATTCATCTCATTAATGATTCATTAAACATGATCAACCAATTCTTCATATCAATAAGAAACCGCTTATCAAACAATAACAATTGATTAAACAATAACAATCCAACAAACAGTAACAATTTATCAAACAGTCCTTTCACTAGTCTATGAAAACATATGTGTATTTCATGTGATAGAATCACGTTTTTCGGACGGTTTAAGGGGTTCCCTATGCTTGGTTTCCCAAGTCAAACATGAATACCATTGTAGAATTATAAATTTGTCTTACCGGATTTGGAGCGCGTGCGGCTAACTCCTGTGCTAGACGTTGGACGGCTTTGATTTCTTCTCCGGTTGATGCTTCCGCATGAGATCTGTTTGGAGTAGACACCTTCCTTGGTGATGCAACGGCATGGGCGTCCTTAGAACTTCATGTTACACGCTTCGGGGCCATAGCTTCGGAATGGAGAAAAGAAAACCGCGTTGATGGAGAGAGAGAGAGAGAGAGAGAGAGAGAGAGAGAGAGAGTGTTCACAAATCGGTTGACGGCACGTCGACGATTGGAGATGGAGATGGTTTGAAGATGGGAGATTTAGGGAGAGAGGCTTCCTCCGGTGCGTCGTTGCAAGAGATCTTCCGCTTCTGTAGATGTGTGTGTTAAAAGTGAGAGGAGAAGGGTCCTTTATATAGGCCCTAGGGGGGTGCTAAAAATACTGAGAGGTTTCAAGAATAGGAGAAGGAGAAAGCTCGCGTATCATCGCGGCTCTAAATTTTATTATTTTTTTTATTTTTATTTTTTTTTTGTACGCGAATCCTATGCGCGATTCTAAAAAGCTCTATACTTACAGGTTCCCATTCTATTTTGAAAGAGAGAAAGAAAGAAGTGTCCTAATTTTGACTCACCTCTCTTTCTTTCCTAAAAATACTATCTCTAAGCTTTTTCTTCACACATAGATTAGGTTCCCACATAAATCTATAGTTCCACCTAAAGAAAGATCATAAATAAATGGATTCGGAACCCGATTTTCAATCCAATTGCTTTGATAAACTCATGATGACTCACAAAATTGATAATCTCAATTACTTTGCAAAATATCTGAAATGATTTATAAGGGTAAATGTTGGGTACATTACAATCTCCCCAACTTAGGGATTCGAGATGTCCTCATCTTTAAAAAAAGTGAGGATACTTCTACTTTAATTACTAGTGACCATCCTTATCTCTAAAAGGGTAACATTCTTAGTCTGCTTCACTTACTACGGCTGCTCCGTTATTCAGTCGTGGGCAAGAGTTTTGATAATGTCCCAACTCTCCACATTCAAAGCATCGAACATTTAAGCGTCGAGAATCTGTCGCATTAGCAGCATAAGCCCTTTGTGGTTGTCTATCGTTGATTCTTTGATTCTGTTCAATTCTTCTTGTAATCTCTTGTTCCTTCATTAAAGGTTTGGCTCGTAGTAAAGCATCTTGTACGGTGGTAGGTTTCAAGGCTTCCAATTGCGAGCAAATGGGTTCTCTTAATCCTTGACAAAAGCGAACTACCTGCTGCTCTATGGTCATTGATGGTGCGTAATGTCTAAGCCTTACAAATTTTGAGTAGTACTCTTCCAAAGATAAACTATATTGTTTCAAGCTAAAGAACTCATTCATCTTTATCACTTCATGGGGAGGAGGTAAGTATCTTTCCTTCACCGCTTGTTTGATCTCCCACCAACTCTGAGAGTTCTCCAACACTCCCATGTCACGACAATGCTGTTTCCACCATAATTTCGCTTCCCTTGAGAGGCGAAACATTCCTAACATTGCTTGATTTGCAGGTGTGTTCCTTGCAGCAGAGAAGTAATCATCCATAGCTTCAATCCATACTTCTGCTTCTTTCTCAATATCATCACCCTCTCCTTTAAAAGAAGGTGGTTGCATTTGTTTGAGCAACAACTTCTTCTCCTGAATCTCCGTATAAAGAGCATCGTTCTGAGGGTTTTCCAACGTAAAAGTGATTTGAGGATTCCCCTGAGTGTACATCAATGTTTGCAATAACTCAAATCAATAGGGTACTTTCGAAACTTAGACTTATCCAGTCCACTAAAAGCTCAATCGTATGACTTAATCAATCCTTACTTATCCGATTCATTAAAACCCAATCACATGACCTAACCAATCTTGACTTCACCAGTCCATCAAAACTTATTCATATGACTTAACTAGTCATGATTATCTCAATCACATGACTTAACCAGTCATGCGTCATCCAATCACATGACTTAACCAGTCATGGCTCATTCAATCTACACAAAAACTCACTTACATGACTTAACCAGTCACACAATATCTCTGTAGAATTAACTCAATCTTTTAATCATAAAGTCATCAAAATGTCATATAGGAGCCTACAAAAGATCTCTCCAAAAGCAACCATAATAGAGGTTTCAACCATAACTATGATATACATCAATCCGCATATTGTAATATCCTTGCGAGTCTCATAATGGGAATAGAAAACCATACACATGAAGAAGCTTGAAGTATCCAACTAAATCTTTTTAACCTAAGCTCTGATACCAACTGTAAGGTCCCCGTCCTAAAAGATTGGGGCGACATGGAAGATAGCCTTCTCTATCCTCTAAATCCGTTGACGACACCCTACTCTGATAATGCGAAGCAAGGATACGAGCAACGGAAGAGAAAAAGACTTCCACCTATTGTGTTCGTAGTTGCAAGACCCTACACCACAAGCCAGATCGATGAGATTAAAGGTTCTATGGACTCTAGATCTTACATTATAAGAGACGAAATCCCTTTCACATATTAAGGATCCAAAAACAACGCCTTTTTCCTCGCGTTTAAGAGGCACAGCCGCCATCCTTAAATCCAAAATATGATATGGGATAAATCTCTAACTAACTGAGACAAAGTGAAAAGTACTCGACTAATCGAGTCCACCCATCCTTGACTGGCAACCTGAGCCAGTCCCCACTTTCCACACCACACGTACACTTTTTCCCACACTGTTTTACATATACAAACAGTGTTCCTTAATTAATTCCAAACACAGGTTCTTTCATACAGCCCTTCAAACAATACCAAAACAATTCAAACAACGCTAATGAAGGCAACCATATTATTCAACAAAAACAACTTTTTCAATTTCTCATCATTTTGCCGCTACCCGCAGACCTTCTCTGTCTAACCAACAGAGCCTTTGCAAAGGATTTATTCGCTAACCGCGAACTGCGCAACCTTTCCATCTCGCTAACCGCAAGGCATCAAGCTACCCGCGAGGCATCTTGCTAACCGCAGGGCATCCCGCTACCCGCGAGGCATCTCGCTAACCGCGAGGAACAAAAGAGACCCGATAACCTCAGCTTTAATCTCCGCTATCCGCGGAATCATCTCGCTACCCACGAGAATAAAATATATTCTTTCAACAATTCATCTCATTAATGATTCATTAAACATGATCAACCAATTCTTCATATCAATAAGAAACCGCTTATCAAACAATAACAATTGATTAAACAATAACAATCCAACAAACAGTAACAATTTATCAAACAGTCCTTTCACTAGTCTATGAAAACATATGTGTATTTCATGTGATAGAATCACGTTTTTCGGACGGTTTAAGGGGTTCCCTATGCTTGGTTTCCCAAGTCAAACATGAATACCATTGTAGAATTATAAATTTGTCTTACCGGATTTGGAGCGCGTGCGGCTAACTCCTGTGCTAGACGTTGGACGGCTTTGATTTCTTCTCCGGTTGATGCTTCCGCATGAGATCTGTTTGGAGTAGACACCTTCCTTGGTGATGCAACGGCATGGGCGTCCTTAGAACTTCATGTTACACGCTTCGGGGCCATAGCTTCGGAATGGAGAAAAGAAAACCGCGTTGATGGAGAGAGAGAGAGAGAGAGAGAGAGAGAGAGAGAGAGAGAGAGAGAGAGAGTGTTCACAAATCGGTTGACGGCACGTCGACGATTGGAGATGGAGATGGTTTGAAGATGGGAGATTTAGGGAGAGAGGCTTCCTCCGGCGCGTCGTTGCAGGAGATCTTCTGCTTCTGTAGATGTGTGTGTTAAAAGTGAGAGGAGAAGGGTCCTTTATATAGGCCCTAGGGAGGTGCTAAAAATACTGAAAGGTTTCAAGAATAGGAGAAGGAAAAAGCTCGCGCGTCATCGCGGCTCTAAAATTTTATTTATTCATTTATTTATTTATTATTTTTATTTATTTTTTGTACGTGAATCCTATGCGCGATTCTAAAAAGCTCTATACTTACAGGTTCCCATTCTATTTTGAAAGAGAGAAAGAAAGAAGTGTCCTAATTTTGACTCGCCTCTCTTTCTTTCCTAAAAATACTATCTCTAAGCTTTTTCTTCACACATAGATTAGGTTCCCACATAAATCTATAGTTCCACCTAAAGAAAGATCATAAATAAATGGATTCGGAACCCGATTTTCAATCCGATTGCTCTGATAAACTCATGATGACTCACAAAATTGAGAATCTCAATTACTTTGCAAAATATCTGAAATGATTTATAAGGGTAAATGTTGGGTACATTACATCTCCCTCCTCGTCATCTTGTCCAATAGCCCACCCAATATCTATGGGACTCGTGTCAACCATCACAGTGATTGGCTTTCCACTTTTGTAGTCTGATTTCCTTAATGTAGGAGCCTCTTGTAACATCTTCTTCAGTTTACGAATAGCTTTGAGTGTTCTTCTTTCCAAACAAATTTTTGTCCCTTTCTGAGAAATTGGTATAACATCTCTGCAACATGTGAAAAATGAGGTAACCATATCAGGTAGAAAACACACGCACCTAAGAATCTTCGCACTTCTGTAATTGAATTACATGTCTTTCATTTTTTGAATAGCATCCACTTTGACATGGCTGGGTCTTCTACTAGATGGTCCACATAAGTGTACCACAATCAAGACTTATTTTACCCCAAACATAGACTTTTGGCCTGAGAGTGTAAGGTTGACCTCTTCAAGCCTTGATAATATCCTGTCACAATCAACAATATGGTTAGCCACAAAATATCTACACCCCCTCTTATCTTTGGCATCATCCTTTTCACCCTCTTCACACCCTTTCATTTGTACATCATCATTAAAAGGCATGGTAACTTGAGGAATGAAATCCCACAACACTTTATTCATCCCATTCATCATGTGAGAAGCTGAATGATTGCACCCTGTGGCAAGGTACACATTCTTACTAATTCCAAATGAGTACGCATGGTTGTTAGATCCCTAATTTCCATAGTGAGTTGAAATTGATCATAGCCCAAATACAAGTCTCCCATAGAATAGATGGCTCTTCCTACAAAAGCCTCTGCAAAATCATCAACCATTGGACCCGTTCCTACATTTCTGATAGTTACCTTGTCTACCAGCTGCGTATCGTGTATGAACCTCAATGTACCATTCTTCTTGGGAACCGTAAACCACTTGTTAGAGTAAGGAGCACAAGAGGGATCCAAAATGACCATCTTAATCTTCTTATTCAGCAAGTCAACCAACTTAGGAAGATGAGCCTTTGGATCAAGAATAGGTCGTAAATTCCAAGGCAAGTGCGGAACAGTAAATATCACCATGGGAGCAACAACACTAGGATCAACACAACCAATCTCACGTGGTTGAAAAGAAAAAGCCTTTCCAACATCTTTAACATTTCTCAAAAACATTTTATCTCTTTTCGATTTAGAAAATCCACATTACCAATCTTTAACTCATGTAGGGTTTCTTCAGTAAATAAGTGACCAATTTTACATGGATCTCGGAGAATAGGTTGTTGAGATGCTTTCTCCATAACTGTATCACTCTCTTTTGGAAATGGAATAGCCATTGGTCTGACCTTATGTGCCACTGTTTTGTATTTTGTATTCACTTGTACCTCTTCTGCATCCAACTCTTCTTTGAATTGCAAATTAAAATCATACATGTTAAGAGAGTTTACCTTAACCATATTTATCCCAGCTTGATCATTGGATCGCATGACTATATCCAATTCTCCCATTGTATCCACAAACACGTATTTTTCAAAAATACCTGAAATTGCTTCATTTGGGTTGCGTATTTTGCATCCTTGAAGTATGCCTTGGACATTGCAAACATGTTTCCTCTCCCATTTGCACAAATCATCCAATTTTTTATATCATACCAAACCTTCTAAAGCCAATCCCAAAAATCCTGAAGAAAAATTCAGTCTGTAAACATCCGCTGTCAGCGAGAACTTTTCCTCCAAAGCACCATTGTAGTCTCGCTTTATAATGGCACTTGGAAAAAATCCTAAAAACCCCTGTTCTCTTTGAACTCTTTCGTCAACTTCGGTAATGGATGATCTCTTAAGGTATCCCTGTTCCTAGCATGATCCACACAAACAGTTAAAAATTGAACTGCTTTCTTACCATCACGACTTGTGATTATAGCATACGAGGATCCATCATCCAAAACCTTGGTTTCCATTCTCACTGTCGTGATGTAAGGCTTCCGTAAGATGACAGGATATGTAGAGTGATCCTGTATGAGAAAAATTTGTTCATCACTTACATTCCCTATGGTTATTTTAACATTAGGGCATGCACCATACAAATCCCCTGACTGTGCATTGGCAGCTCGGATACGCCACCCATGTTCCAGATCAGCTGGCCACTTTACCTAGGATCTCCCCTAGGGCCTAGGGTGAGCCTAGGGTGAACTCCTCCCGACTATTCAGAATATGTTCCTCAAGTACATTCCTCACATTAGTAGCCTTCAATATTAGATATCAGCTTATATGAAGGACCTTGTGCCTTTCCTGCCTTTTTCTTCTTCTCAGCCTCATCCATTGAGATGTCGGGGTGGATGAGCTAGACTCTTTTCCCTTGGGTACCTCTGATCTCGTTGTCCTCTTTGAATTTCCTGCCAAATCCTCTTCCCTCTTTCGCTTCTCTTCTACAAAAGCCTTGTTGTTTTGAGACTTAGCTATGTATGCATATACTAAGAGGGAATCTATAGAGTCTTCCCACCCAGTAGTCTTTCTAATACAATTACCCACTTGACACAACTGCTGATACCCAATTTTTCCTTTTTTGGTTGTTGTCATAGCATATGGCCAGAGGCCCCATTCCTGTTAGAACCTTCAATTGGTTTTTCATGCCCTTTGTTCTCAATCTGCACACCATAAGTCAGTGCTTCACCTACACTCGCATGGTGTTCGTGCAACATCTCTTCATACCACCTATTCCATATTTCGTCTTTAGCGGCATCCCCGTTTCTCGCAAATGTATCAGATCATCCTTCCAAAAAACCACATCTTTACGCTTGGCTTCAACAAACTCCTCGCACTCATTCGTGACATGATCAAGACTGTCACACCACATACAGTATTGTCTCCCACTTCCTCTTTGTGGAGCTGTTGAACCTTTCTCTTCAAGCTTCACAGCTTCCAAATTGATGTTCAATTCGTGGATCCCCTTCACAAGCTCATCCATGAACGACTCCCCTAGATTTGGAATCTTCTCCTTTATTGACACAAGAACCTCTTTGTCCTTTCCTCCCACATCTGCATTTACTCCAACTAACTTATCCAGTCTTTTTTGTCATTTCACCACCATATTGACTGCTTCTATCACTTCTTTCCAGTCTGATTTTGTCCTAACTCCCCTGCAGGATCTTTGAGGAGATCCACTAAGCTTTTTTGCAACTTTGGATCTGCAGCTTGCACAAAAAGTTCTACTTTCTCCAAATTAAGAGTAGCCCGTTTGGTTGCAAACAATTGGCCAAATCTCTTTTCAAATTCTCTTAGCAATTCAGGAGCAGATAGCCCCTTATTAAGCTGTTGCACCCACTTCAAAAATCTCTTCTTTGTAATGCGCTCCTTATCCTCAAGAAAATAGACATCCTTCAGAGCTTGTTTGAACTCCACCCACGTAGCACCATGTGCAGTTCTTAGTTCCTCAATCCATGCACGTAATTTGATCATGACAATGAGTACAAAATTCTCCATTGTAGCATGCTCCTCTGCTCCCTTGTCTTCCATAACCTACTCATAAACTTTGCAAAATTTAGAAATGTCACGACCTTCAAAGCGCCCCAATTTATCTGTAACCGTTTGTCTGGCTTCATGAACCCGAGCTTCCATTTCTCTTTTCAAAATTTGAGTCATCATTTATTGATGGTGCAGATGTTGTTGATGCATAAGCGCCCCAATTTATTTGTAACCGCTAGTCTGGCTTCACAAATCCGAGCTTCCATTTCTCTTTCCGAACTTTGAGTCATCATATGTTGATGGTGCAGATGTTGTTGATGCATAAGTGCAACAAATTGCTGCATTAACTGCTGCATACCGTTATCTTGGCTTGCCGACATCACTACTTCCGTCTACCCCGATCAGTTTCACGTCGGGTTCACCAAATTTGTCATAGTGCGCGTCTCTCCAGGGTCGACTGGGAAAGCGTCGGGCTTCTGGTTGTAGACGGAGAAGCAGTCCAAGTGTGAACCGATGGAAACTAGTGCATTTTAGGTCAATTTAGATTAAATAAGACGATTTAGTGATGCTTAGAGAGATATGCAAGAGAATATCGTGGATTGAAACAAAGTTAATGGCTAAACTCCGACTTAGAATAGATATAAAACACTTGAATAAGGATAGCAATCAAAAGATGTTTCCATTAGTCAGATATCTGGAACCTTTGATGCAAAATGGTTGCATACTCCAACATTGGTATGCCGGTCGCTTTGAAATACCCCAACCAGATAATCCAAACTCGTTGAAAATAATCCATAGTTAAACTGTGATCTCCTAAGCCCTACTCATGCACTTCCTCTTCTTCTTCTTCGACTTCCTTTGTTCTTGCCAAAAAATTTCCTCCTCTTTTCTCTCCTCCCAAAAAAATTAAAATATTGTCCTCTTATAACTGCCTTTTAGGGTGCACTGACCTCCTATTTTTAGCCCCCCCATCTTTTTTTAGCATGTGTAATCCTCGCTTTTTCCTATTTTTTCCCCTCTAGATGCTATTCTAACTTTTCTTAAGCTCCATTGCTCAATACTTGAATATTGGTACTGGTTTTACTATTTCTGGACATTGACTCTTGAGATATTGACAATGGAAACACTGGAACTAGTCTCACTGGTACTCGTTTTACTATCTCTCGACACTGGTAACATTGGTGCTCGAGATAATGGCACTGGCTCTCGAGACATTGGTACTGGCTCTCAAGACACTGACACTGGCAACACTAGAACTGGTCTCACTGGTACCGTTTTTACTGTCTCTGGACATTGGTAACACTAGCGCTCGAGACACTAGTATCGAGATTTTTGGCTCTTGACACGCTGACTCTAGACACTGACACTTGCAACACTGGAACTGGTCTTAATGGTACTGGTTTTAGTATCTCTGGACACTGGTAACACTGGTGCTTGAGATACTGGCTCTCAAGACACTAACAATGGACACTGACACTGGACATCGACACTCGCAACATTGGAAGTGGTCTCACTGGTACTGGTTTAATTGTCTCTAAACATTGGTAACATTGTCGCTCGAGATACTGGATCTCGAGACACTGGTAACACTCGCGCTCGCGATAATGGCACCGGCTCTCCAGATATTGGTAATCAACATTGGCAATGAAGATTTTTGGCTCTCGGGACACTAACACTAGCAACACTGGAAGTGGTCTCACTGGTACTAGTTTTACTGTTTTTGGACACTGCTAACATTGGCGCTCGAGATACTGGCTCTCAAGAAACTGACACTAGACATTGGACACTGACATTGGAACTGGTCTCACTAGTACTACTTTTACTATCTCTGGACACGGGTAACACTGGTGCTCCAGATAATGGTAACACTGGCGCTCGAGATACTAGCTCTCAAGATGCTGGTAACACTGGAACTTGAGATAATGGCACTCGCTCTCGAGACACTGGTAATTGATGCTGGCGCTCAAGATTTTTGGCTCTTGAGACACTGACACTAGACACTGACAATAGACACTGACACTTGCACAAACCTGGCCCCGACAAAACTTCAACTACTAATAACTTGGCATCCAAAGCTCTGACTGCCAATCTGAAAAGACCAGTAGACTCCTTCAACACTTCATACCTGGATCAAAAACCAGCATCCCAAATAAGTATGCTGATTTGCATCTTTCATCCCGTGCCAGCAAAGCGGCACGACAACGTTTCTGTTCTACTCTCTCTCTCTCTCTCTCTCTCTCTCTCTCTCTCTCTCTCTCTCTCTCTCTCTCTCTCTCTCTCTCTCTGACTTTTGTACACGCATACTCTCACAACTAGCCCAAGATGAGGTGCAGCACTAGAAATCTAGCTTTCAACCATCACAAATGTTGACTAGACAAACAGGTGCAATTAGTAACATTTCAAAGACACTATGTGACTAGACATGGTCCAAAAGGAAATGACTCACAAACACATTGTAAACAATCCTAACAAGCTAGCGCCCTACAATCAGACAAATAAGTTTCTCACAAGCTACATACTTATGCTTTGGGGAACATCAAACAACAAGTTTTGTCACTTGTCACTTGACAACAAGAGCAAGGATATGACCTTAAAAGTGCTACCTTTTTTCCTAGATTCACAAGAGCTTGATGTTGTGTTGATGTTCATGCTTGCAGGGCATAAAAATGGTGTAGATTGAAAGGAAAGGTCCAAAGTTAGATGCCTTGAAGTTCCTTGCAAGTGGGGGAATGCAGCAAGGAAAAGAGTACCATTATGTTATGTCTTCTTGTGTGCATCTATCGCACGTGTCAATGCACTGGACTTGCCGTACACTGTGTGTGAGACACAAATGGCTGCAAGCACACAACCAGACTAATCTAGCAAGCTCAAGAGAGCAAGGGTGTGTCACTCACCGCCCTACACTCGCCTTCGTGGAGGATTCCTCACCACGAAGAAGAAGGAGCTACCACCATTCCGCGCTCAACCGCCTCGCCTCTGTGCCGTCGTCGCAATGCTCAATTGCACTCTCTCTCTCTCTCTCTCTCTCTCTCTCTCTCTCTCTCTCTCTCTCTCTCTCTCTCTCTCTCTCTCTCTCTCTCTCTCTCTCTCTCACGCATACAAACACACACAAGGAGATGAAGAAGAAGAAGATGGAGATGGATCAAGAGCACTCTTCAATCACACAAATGAGAGAATGAGTGATTTTTAGGTTTAGGTGACCTTTATATGAGCTCGCCCATTCACACTTGGACGCCCATGCTTAGCCAACTAACCCTTGATTGTTCCAGTTAGAGTGCACCTCTCATCGGTCATCACTCTTACCCTTTTCCTATTGGACTGACAAGCGCGGCCCATGACTACTAGAAGTGGACACCGGTGGTTAACATGCCGCCCTTCTTGATGTAGATTCTGCCCTCAGAATATAACGACGCATCATCAGGATCCACGATAGGAGTACTTGTGTCAGAAGAAAAACAACATTATGAAAGCTCAAAGGCAGCATGTGCAGGAATGCAATAAGTGAGATTCATACATGATATTCTAGGACATGCAAAAAAAAATCATGAATTGTAGCATTGCCAACTAGAACAAGCGTAGTACGTGAATGAAATGCAATTGAGTTAAGGTCTATTAGGTTGACTCTAAGAAAAGTACACAAGAGCTAGGGCTAAAGTAAGTACTGGATTGTCTAACATTAATTAAAAAATGTCGACTAAAGAGTAATAACCCTAGGAATGCTCGTTGGGGTCTAAAGACTAGTGGTCTTGTCACTTATACCACTTAAGTGTGATCAACATAAAATACAAGGAAGTTTGTGCTATTTTCTTTTTCTTTTTTTTCTCTCTCTCTTTTTGTTTTCTTTTTTTGACGTTGCCATAGTTGCTACAAGTAGATGGGGGACTTGAGGTCTCAACAGCTGGGAGACTCAAGGTCTCAAATACCAACTTGAGCATAAACTAGCCGGGAGACTCGAGGTCTCAAATACCAGCTTAACACATGGACTTCCACAA
The DNA here is from genome assembly GCF_014529385.1 of Adiantum capillus-veneris. Taxonomy (NCBI): domain Eukaryota; kingdom Viridiplantae; phylum Streptophyta; class Polypodiopsida; order Polypodiales; family Pteridaceae; genus Adiantum; species Adiantum capillus-veneris. Next base: position 143,861,696 of record NC_140943.1, read on the forward strand.
CACGTCACACTTAGGTGGAATAAGCTAGAGAGAACTATATCCTCATAGCCTAAAACATAGACTATTTAGGAATTAAAGTCAGCAATTAAGTGGCCTAGTTTAGCCTAAGGTCCTGATACCTACTTAAAGCCAACTAATAGACCAAACTCAAAGAGAAGAACAAGGTACTAGAAGTTTGAAAAAATTATAGCATCTAAATTGGCAATGTCACAACTTCATAAATTTTATGCATTGTTAGAAACTTAAATGACAAGATGCAAACATAGATAAAAGGAAGCATAGATAAAAGGAAGTAGTACACCTAATATAATGGAGAACATCCGTTGTAACATGTAAACATCCATTTTCATTGTTCTTTGAGGGCATCCTTATGTAGTCATAAACTGCACAATAGTCACCTCCAAACATCCATCTTCCAGAGGCACATTAGTGGGAAAAGGTACCAACACTTATTGAACACAATTAAAAAGCATAAGGAACCCTAACCTAATTATTTTAACTCCCCCTAGAGAGTAAAGGGAATAGGATATTGTAGATATTGGGGGGGGAACCCTAAGGCTAAACCCCTATCCTCATCGTTGAGGAAACAAAGTCATCATCTGTGAGACCATATGTGCCATTCGTGTAATCATGTAAATCTTCTTTATCATCAGAGGCACCAATGTTTACTAAGAAGGTCACTAGACGTCTATAGTCATCTTGGTCAAAAGGGTAGGCTTGTGCAATGGGAGAGCCACTCTCTACTAAGTATGGATCAGTCGTGGTCAAGAGATGTATCAGCCATTCTAACTCCTCGAAATTCCTCTCACATGCTAGCGTACCTATCAAATCCCATTCACAAGCAAGCACCAGGAGGACCATGTGAAACACTTGTGAAAAGTAACGAGGGTACCTCTCACCCAAGGAAGGAGTGGATGACTCTAGCATACTAGCCATATTTGTACACATAGATAGATGATGGTTAGAGTGCAAATATTACAAGGGTCGTGTTCTTGTGCATAATGTGTTTTTATGATTTTCTGTTATGTATAGGACTTGTAAGTTTCCACATTATTGTTTGGTGGCTCTTGCTCTTTTATTTTTTATCTTGTTTTTGTGAGTATAAGGCTTTATATATACATTTCCTAGGATTGGAGATTGAGAGGTCAGGGAGGAAGGTTGAGAGGGAAGCAAGTGATTTTGATGGATGTCAGCAAACACTCCCCCCTTCCTTGGAATGATGTTGTCATCTTTTGAAATCAATTGCTCCAAGTTGTTATGGGTGAAGACTTTGACCAATAGTTTTCGACCGCCCTAGGCATTTCATCTAGTTGCAAGGGTGGTAAGGTACTCTCCCATGATTTTTTCGCAATGTTGTTGTAGGTGGTGAACTTACAACGTGAGGTGCAAACTCTTCCTTGTTTGTATGGATATGTACAATGGTAGGTGGAGGTTGTGTCAAAGCTTCTATTTCTATATAGGAACTACATGAAGAGAAAGAAGCTTCATTTGACTTCCCTGTTCCTCAGCTAGGTAGAACAAATTGTTCTTTCTTCGGTACCCAAACTAGCTCTGGAGTAGGTGTGTAGCATTCCGTGATTTTTTCCTTTCCGCAATCTTCAATTCGTTTTGGAGCCACAGGATTGGGCTCACATGGACAGGTGACAAGTAAGAGCGCAATTTACATTTTGGTACCCAGATTTGATCATTTCCTTCATAGTATCCTTGGGCTTCCAATAGTTTTTTAAGAATCCAATGCAGCGTTTCTTTACATTTCTTGGGGCGCGCGGGACTTCTCTTGCCAGGCTCCTAATGGGGACATATGGTTCAACCTCTTGGACATGAAATGTTTTGGGTTTTATTTCTTGAAGAGGCAATATCTCAGGGACTATGGATTGAGTGGCAGGGCTAAGAGTTGGTTTCTACGTTGTGACACCCCCTGTCCCCCAATCAATAGTGCATTTGGTGGCTATCATCCACGTGCGTCCTAGGTTTATATTACCCTCCATAGTTCCAGGAGGCATGACCAAAAAGTATTGAGCTACAACCCCATTGTCATAACTGACAGATGTGTGCCACATTCCAAAAACCACAGTTTTTTTCTTATTGACATCCTTGACTTGGATAATACTCTCAGATAAAAGTGGCTTTCCCAACTGACACCACACCCCATATGATAGTAGATTATACTTAGCACCCCGTATCCAATAAGGCATTATATAGCACTTTTCCATAGGTACTATTTAGCTCAATAGGGTATTGTAGAGGTGTGTCAGAGTTCAACCAATCATCCTCTGTTTCAACGTGGAATGCATGTGTAATTCCAAGGTTGGCCTCTCATCGGAGTCTTATGCGTTGTTGTCACTCTTTTGCCTCAACTTGAGCTTCTATCTTTTTCAATTCTATTTTGTGCCTGGGCTGCCTTTTTTTGATGGATGGCACGTAGCTCCTCTTGGCTTAAAGGATCATAATGTCTTTTAAATTTGCTACCATTGAGGAATCCAATGGTTTCAACTCCATCTAGAGTCTCAACACGAATGGTTCCTTGTGGGGTGATTTCACATACTCTATATGGTCCTTTTCCCGCATATTTCAACTTTTTCTTTTTGTTACACACTCCATGCACGAGGACTTTATCACCAACGTTGATATCTTTGTTCTTTAGATGACGATCAAACCATTTCTTCCTTCTATCTTTTTCCACAAGTGTATTTTTCACAGCTAATTGCCTCTCTTCATCTAGCCTTTCAAGGATATATAATCGCTCAACTAAGGGGTTACCATCCCAACCTTCTTGAGAAGCTACTCGAAGACTAGGAATGACAAACTCCCATGGCATAACCACTTCTTGGCCATACACCATCTTAAACTGTGTGCAGTTAATGACAACTTTGTACGCTGTACGATAAGCCCATAATGCTGATGTAAGCTTTAAATCCCAATCTGTATGATGAGCCTCAACTGTCTTTGTCAAAATGGAGATGAGAGTTTTGTTGGTACTCTCAGCTTGGCCATTTTCTTGTGGGTAATAAGGTGTGGACTTATGGTGAGCTATCATGAAGTTGGTAGTGAGTTCTTTTCACTCCATTTATAAAATGAGTGCCATTGTTAGTCACAATCTCAACGGGACAACCAAATCTTGTAATAATGTTCTCAAAGAGAAACTTGGCAGTTGACCTTGCATCAGCCTTTCCTGTCGCCCTGGCTTCCGCCCACTTTGTTACATAATCAGTGGCAACGATAATATATCAAGATTGAATGCTACGAGCTGCCGGACTAATTGGGCCTACAAAGTCCAAACCCCATTTTTCAAATGGTTGAGTCACTTTAACAGGATGTAAGGGCATCCTATTCTTTTGTTGCGTGATCTTGTAACGTTGGCATTCATCACATCCTTTTGAAAAAAAGTGATGCATCCTTGAATAAGGTAGGCCACCAATAGCCTGATTGCAACACCTTTCTAGCTGTTAGTTCCCTTGAAAAATGTCCTCCACCTATACCCATGTGGGCTTCTTGCAGTATGTATAAATACTCATCCTCACGGGCACAACGTCTAAGAATATCATCCTTCCCTAGCCTGTAGAGAGTTCCTACAATGAGAGAGTAAGGTTCACATTCTTTTAACAGTTTTCAAGCTGTCCTTACGAAGCTCTTTGGTGGAAAACCATTAACTAAAAAGTTCACAATCTTCTCACTCCATTTAGGTATGGTTTCGACTAGGAATAGAGAAGTAACGGGCAACTCATCATCGACTCCAGTAGGGGCTTCACCATTCGATATGCGAGACAAATGATCCACCATGACATGTCTTTTACCAGGTCTCACCACAACGGTAAAATCAAACTCAAGGAGAATTAACAACCATCGTGTAATTCTTCCCGTGGAACAAGGTTTATTTACTAGATACAACAAGGTTTGATGATCAACAAAGAAAACAAACTTGTTGGCCAGAAGGTAGTAGCAAAATTTCTTCACTGCATAAATCATACCTAAACCTTCTCGCTCTGTAGTGGTGTAGTTTCTCTCGGCATCATTCAATTGACAACTTGCAAATCTAATGGGGTAGTCCAATTTATGTTCTCCTGGTTGAGCTCGAACACACCCAATAGCAAAGTTTGATGCATCAATATGCACATGGAAAATTACATTCCAATCGGGCACTTGTAGAATAAGAGCGCTAGTCAAGGTCTTTTTCAATAACTCATAAGGATGGTCACACTCCGTGGTCCAGTGGAACTCAATAAGAAGCTTGTACAAAGGACAAGCTATCTCGGCAAAGTTTAAAATAAACCGTCGGTAATAACCAACATGGCCCATGAACCTTTGAACTTCTTTATAGTTTGTAGGTGGTGACAATTCAGCAATGGCTTTCATTTTGCTCTTATATGTGAAAATCCCATTTTTGGACACTATATACCCTAAAATGACTCCATGTTTAACCCAAGATTGGCATTTGAAAGGGTTTAGGGAGATGCAATACAATCTGCACTTCTCAAACACTTTTTGTAAGCATGATAGATGTTCTCTCCAAGAGGAATAAACACAAAGGTCATCTAAGAAAGCTTCGCAAAACTCCCTAAAATATTCTCTAAAAGGAGTGTTTATTAATCTTTGAAAGGTAACAGGGGCATTGGTTAAGCCAAAAGCCATAACACAAAATGTGAACACTCCAAATTTGGTTATAAAGGCTGTTTTAGCTTGGTCCTCTAGCGCAATTGTGATTTGATTGTAGCCAGAGTACCCATCTAAAAAGCTATAAGCTTCCTTCCCTGCAACTCTTTCAAGCACATGTTCTGAATATGGCAAGGGGTAATGGTCCCTCCTAGTGGCGGCATTGACCTTCTTGAGATCCACACACACTATCAGTTTCCCATTATGTTTTGGCAGAATCACTATTGGAGACACCCATTCTGAGTGCTCAATAGGGTATATGAATCCGCATTTCACAAGCTTTTCAATCTCTTCTTGAACGATCTTTGCAGATTTAGGATTCATTGGGTAGGGTCGTTTCTGAACTGGTTTAGCCATGCTATTCATGGGGATTGTGTGTTGCACCACAGAAGGTGGAACACCTTTCATATCATGATATGTCCAAGAAAATATATCTCTGAATTCCTTGAGAAGCTCTCTAAGTACACACTCTTCAGTCTCTGTCAGATCTTGGGCAATAAAAAAATACATTTGGACTCTTCTCCTGGGACTGCTAACTCTATTTCCTTAACTATCGTTGGACCATCATAGACTCCATTGCTTCCATCGATAGGTTTCCTTTGAGCCTTTGTATACACAACCTTACGTTCCTCTGTGGTGTAGGATTTGAAATGTTCAGGTGCATGGTGTAAGTTTATGGGGTCCTATTGTTATGTGGACTCTAATTTCACTTTCGATTCCTTTTGTTGTTGAGCTAACTCTCGATTTTATCGTCTCCTTACGGTACGGCTCAACTTTGGCTTCTCTATAGCCTCTAGTTGTGCAATGCAATGGGTTGTGGACTACACCACATAACGCTTTGAAGGTATTCACCCCAATTATCTACCAATTTCCGATGAGCATCACATGTCTCTATATAATTAAGCCAGCGGTAGATTTCTTTTCATTTATTCTAGCATGCACATTTTGCTCGATATCGTCACCTCTTATATCTCTTACTCTTCTTGTCTAATTTTCGATTACGACCGATCTCTAGGTGAAGAGTCACTAGATGAATCACTACTGTGTCTTCTGCTCACTTGGATAGATTGTCATCTAGGGTACCACTGGGCCCTGAATGGTTTGTCCCCACATTTGCACTAAGATTTAACTCAGATTCTTTGTCCTCAGAGCCAATTTCAATTAATGATTCTGACCCCAAATCTTGTGGGCTATAGTCTTGTGAGATGCTACTGGTTCCAATGCCAGTCAAACCTTCATCTTGTAGGTCATCAGAGCTATATGCATTGCTTCTAGCATATTTAAGGGTACGAGTGGTGGCATTTCATCCCCCTCAGGTGTTATCTAGGTCGTCCCCTTGTTTCCCCAAGTGTTTATGGTTGCTGCAAGTGGACCCAATCCACATTGTCCGACTCAGTCATCCCAGGTAGTACATCCATATAAGGAGAATCTTCCCTAACATCAGTGTCCGATGTACACGTGTAACAATACTGCAATGGGGCTGAGTGAGCTGTGGTGTCAAATCCATGATCAATTATAAACCTGTTTCCTAGAGGATGTGCTCGACCAGTTACAAGATCCACTCGAATGACAGAATCTTGGAAATGCAAGTAGACATGGTTTTTAGACCAATCATGCACCATTTTTGCTTCCCTCATGAAAGAACGTCCTAAGATCATCTCAGATGCCATAGTGTGCTTGGAGAAATCTATAACAATGAAGGTAATTCTTATTTTATGTCCAAAGACCTTGATCTTGAGATCTTCTAGCATTCCAATAGGTTTAACAATAGACCCATTGGCCATCTTTACTACCATGGTTGTGGTTCCAAGGTGAGGTCTTCCCATAGTTTCCCATCAATTTTTAGTCACAATGCTAACCCCAACGCAACCGAGTCAAGGATTCCCTTCACACTTAATCCCTTGGTAGTGATTGGTATGGTTGCATTGGATTCGTCGCCCTCAAAGTATTGTCCCAACTTGTTAACAGGTATTTCTACAACAAGGTTCTCATCTAGGTTGGGTTGTGTATCTAAGTGTTCCTCCTCTATGGTATCTCCCTAACTCCATTCATCTGTGCAAATTATGGTAGCCCGACCTTTAGTTCTCCATTGAGGAAAGCTTCAAAAGCTAAGAATAGCTCAGGGTCTCCATATAGTTTGGACATGATGGTGGTTCTAACCTCTGAAGCCATGAAATCCATCAATTTGGCAATATTGAACGGAATTTTTGGGCTTCAGTCCCTTGATGTGGGGAAGATGGGATCTCCATTTCTTTGATAGGATCAGGTAGTCCCTCTGTAAACATTCTTTCCAACAAGAAGTGAGTACGCCCACTTTCCCATGACTTTAATTCACTTTCTTCTTGAATGACACTAGGTATGGTTAGGGGTCTATGGACTTTCTGAGGTTGTTGTTGCGTAGGGAACATTGTGTTTGTAATCTAGATTTTCCTAGGTGCTGGCTCTAGATCCCTTTGGGTATCTTCTACCAAACTCCTTAACTGCTTGACCCGCTCGATCTCCTTTGTAGGGTTTGGATAAGTTATTATCTTCTTCTTGGATCCTGGCCATTGTGGCTCATGACGATCTTCCTTGTTGGTTTCTTTGTTAGTGGTCGTTTTGGTCTCCATGGTTTCACCTGAATCAGAATCCTCTTCATCGTCATTCATATATATGGGGTCATCACCAGTCCTATGTTGGTCTTTGAACTGGGGTCTGACTTCGCTGTTTTTTGCGATCTCTTCCTTCGTATTTTCTTCTTCTTCTGGGATTGGGCAATTGATGCCGTATCTCTTTCTTCAAGAATATAATTTTGTTTTTGGAGCATCGATCGTGTGAGTACATTTACTGGTACCACAGGTGTACTTTGTGATGGCTCCTCGGTAACCTCAATCAAGTTTAATGGCGTGATCTTCGGCTTTGAATTATTTGGACATTGGGCAATCAAATGATCTATGCCACATCGATTACACATGAGTATCTGCATTTGTAGACGTGCTCGCTTGATTAGTTAGCATTAGTGTGGCGTTCTTTTGTAGCCTAATAGGACACTCGGCCACACGATGTGGACCTCCACACTCATAGCATTGAAGAGGTGGTCTCTTAGCAGTGTAATTGATATTTTTGCCTCTTGCAGCAAGAGCAGCTACTTGATAAACAAGCTTGACTTGTCCCCAATAGTCCTCCATGTAATATTGTGGACTTTCTTCAAGCGCATCAATTCCATAGGCAATATTAGGGTCTATATCTTCCTCACAGCCTTCCAAACAAGCAATAGATGACTCACAACCCACTTTTCTCAGATGTGGTGGTTGGGTTCCTAGCACTGGAGGTGGTAAGGGTGTTGTTTGAACAACATTTTGGGCCCTAGGGACCATGTTTTGTGATGTTTGTTCAAGAGGTGGGGCCGGAACCAATGCAGGCACTCGAGGTGTGTCTATCCATGCTAAGGTTGGTCTATTGGCCATCGCGCGCTTAAATACTATGAAATCCTTAGCTTGATAACCATACCTCCTACAAGCATTGCAATTCCCATTGAATTTTACTCTAAAAGTAGGGCATTCACTGGTACTATGCGGACCATAGCATGCTGAGCACCATTGTTGCTCCTTTCTTGGAGACATATAATTGTTTTGCGGAGCATGATTATCTCTAAGACTCTCTTGAATGGCCTTGGTGAGATCGACTAAAGTCATCTCAGATATCTTTGGCTCCTTAGCAATAGGCTTTTGGGTCATTAACTGATGCCCCGATGCTTGCGAGCTAATAGATTTAGGCTCAACAGACACTCTTTCTCCTTGAATCATTAATTTATCCTCCAATTGGATCACATTGGTAGTGACCGCTTCCCAAGTGGTGATAACTCTAATGACTAGGCCATTGTAGACATCCTCATGTCGTAATCCCCTGATGAATCTATCAAGCAATTGATTATTATTGAAGCGTTCATTTGGATTACAACGAGAATTCAAATGCTTTAAGCGACTAATAAAGTCTATCACTTACTCTCCTTCCTCTCGTTGGGCTTTCTCGAGCTGAGAGGCTACACCCCAAAGCACTCCCTCTCGTATGTATTCTTTCAAGAACAGTCTCCTAAGAGTACGGTAAATTGTTTTTTCTTCCACCCTTAGGATTCTATACTAATCCCCTGCCTTTCCACTTAAGGTTAGGCTTAAAGCATTACTCTTATGCAGGTCATTGTGTTCTCCTAGAGAATCGTATATTTGTTCAAACACTTCGATATGCTTTCTCACATCCCCATCTCCACTAAATTTTTGTGTGAGCTTGACTATTTGTACTGCCTTACTTCTAGGCTCTCTATCAAGCGTGTTACGCATATTCTCAACAATAGATCGACCGATAGCTTGAGCAAATGTTGCCAAGTCACCTAAGTGAGCAGGCACCGTGGGTGAAGATGCTCCAGAGACTACATGTGGAGTAGGTATTGGCATTGGGCTTGGCGCATAGGAAGCCCTTGGGTTCTAAGTTTGATACAGTGTTGTGCCATGTAGTGGCCCAAAGTTCATATGTGTGGCCCTAGGCATAGCAGACGTCAGATGTGATATTCTAATGCTAGCCGGTATGGTCCCGTTGAAATAAGAGCTTGGGTGTTGTGGTTGTGGAGCATAGGTTGTTGAAACAATGGGAGGGGTAGGGGCTACATGAGTACGAGGACCTACATGTGTATACGATTGGTACACACTTGTAGGTACTGTTGCAGACATTGAGCTACCATGTAGCGGTGCTTTATTAACAAATGAAGTCCATGGCGTGTTTCTTGGCATGCCCATCATTGGAGTATGCATGGTAGCCATGGTGTCATCAAGGGAAAGATGAGCTAGACTTGGAAAAGTAAAGATATCACTTGGGGGCTCAGATTGCACTGAAACCCCTTGCGAAACAACATATGGAGGATCCATCGGACTTATCGAGGGAGTCTCCATTTGCGATAGGTTGGTTGTTTATCCTTTCCTGTATCCAAGAATCTCATGAGACTCGTTGAAGACATGTGGATCCCCTTGTTCTTCTCGCTAGCTCAATAACCCTATGAATGACCTCACAAACTCTTTGTTGTTGATCCTCCACACTAGTAGCACCCGTTGTGGATTGTAGGACATCTAACCAACCCACGTGATAGGTGTGACATGTGTATAGGTCGGTTAGAGTTTCCATTTGTAGTTCATACTCCCAGTTCTCATTTAAGGATTGAGGTGCTAGGGGTGTCTTTTGAACTAGATGCAATGTGGCTCTCTATGATCCTTAGTGGTCGCTAACTCAGGAGCACTTGATTGCTCTCCTAGTAAGGATATTGACATAGGAGCTTTCGCTTTTCACTCTCTTTGTTGCTCCGCCTTGCGTAAGCTCTCAATTCCCTTTTCCCTAGCCGCGATGATATACCGCTCAACTTCTTGTACTTCGGCAAGGCTTCTACCATCAGGTAATATAACCTCTGATGGGAATAGCTCTGAAGAGTCAGGGGGTGCAATGAATGGAGTATTCATGTGTACACTCTCTAAGAGCATAGGGTCTGCGTTGGTCATGAATGGCGAATTTACTTCCCCACCCCCCTCATTTACATCGTTAGCTCCATGTACGGAGCGAGTGGCTCTACTAAAGGTTTCCTTCAAGCGGCTAAGCACACTCGACCCGGACCATGGGCCCATGGCATGCATGTCTTGGCTTGAGCTATCAGGATTAGGCATTGGGTAACCCTCCATGACGTCGTAGTCAGAGGAAGAGTCACTAGACGCTATATACGGGTCCTGAGTGGTACTACCTTGGGTTACCGCCGAGGGCCCGGAACCTAAAGTAGGTGGGTATTGAGAACTTACGTAAGTCGAAATGCTCGCTAGTTTCTCGGCCTCTAGCACACAACTAGAGCTCAAATGCATGTGCCTTTGGCACCCTACAAGCGTCGGTGAATACCCTCGAAGGTTAACCGCCTGATTTTTTAGGCGTTTTGCACCCGTTTTCACTTGTTTTTTATGTTTTTAAATATTTTTATTTGATCGGTTTTTGGATTAAAGCGTGTGATAGCTCAGAACGAGCGTATGCTCAAGGGGTGAAGTGTGCTTTACAACACAAATTTCGATTACCTGAAGCTCCGATGGTCCTCAAAAGGGTCGATTTTTACTTAGGCGTGAAGCTAAAGTAAGTAATTCTAAAGGGTGACTGAGTCCTGAGTCCGAGCTTGAGCGTGGGCTTGGGCTTGGGCCTGGGAAATATTCCCGATCTCGGTCCTATCTTTAAAATTTTTAAATTCTTTTAATTTTTTTAATTTTTTAATTTTTATTTTTGGAATAAAGTGTCCGCGGGGCCGCGTTGCGCGCACAAGCACACACACCTAACCTACCTATTTACAACTAATGCAACTACTGTTACACACTAACACAGTACTACAACAACTCATTAGCTAACATATCTACTTACTGTACCTTACAAAACTAACATTATAGATCTACTACCTTAATTTCAACACCTTATCAACAGAGAAAACACACTACATTGCAATACCTTATTAACAAAAACAGTACACTGCAGCAAAATAAACGTCACAAGTCCTTCTCAACAAGCCACACACCTTCTTTCTCTACCTTTCCTACATTTCATAATGCACCACAAAGCAACATAGAGTGCTACTCGAGCTTAATGCATGGCATTTCCTAGGCAGTGGCGCAAAAAGTGTGTGTCTGTTGCACGTGTCAATGCAAGGGACTCTCCGTACACTGTGTGCGAGCCACAAATGGTTGCAAACACACAACCAGATTAATCTAGCAAGTTCAAGAGAGCAAGGGTATGTCACTCACCGCCCTATGCTCGCCTTCGTGGAGGATTCCCCACCGCGAAGAAGAAGGAGCTACTGCCGTGCCACGCTCAACCGCCTCGCTGCCGCCGTGCCGTTGTCGCAATGCTCTTTCTCTCACACACACACACACACACACACACACACACACACACACACACACACACACACACACACACACACACACATACGCACACACACACACAAGGAGATGAAGAAGAAGAAGATGGAGATGGAGCAAGAGCACTCTTCAATTGCACAAATGAGAGAATGAGTGATTTTTAGGTTTATGAGACTTTTATATGAACTCGCCCGTTCACACTTGGGCGCCCATGCTTAACCAACTATCCCTTGAATGTTCCAGTTAGAGTGCGCCTCTCATCGACGATCACTCTTACCCTTTTCCTATTGGACCGACAAACCCGACCCATGACTACTAGAAGTGGACGCCGGTGGTTAACACTTCTCTTAAAACGACAAAGAACGGTATTTTGAAGAAAAGCCTTTTCACTGTGGGATGACTAAGTGCATTCATCCTACTAAATCACAAAGACAAACATGGAGATTTTGAATCAAGTACGCGGTACCCTAGACCATATTGATAGCGTTAACTCAAAGAAGTTAGCTTTACAAAAGATGAAGGAAAGCAAGAGAAAACTTAAATGGAAGCAAAAATAGAGGTATACCAAAAATGATGCCCGTAATGCAACAAGCAAAGACAGACTCTGATTAGTCAAGAGGGGGTGTTGAGAGTGCAAGCCCACTTGTAGCTTGTTGCTGCAAAGCTCCCTTTTCTCCTAAATCCAAGTGTTCATCACCTTCAACATCTATACTTACTGCTTGTTTTCTAGGCCACATCCGCCACACATTATACTACTTGTTGGTGGAGCCTACTGCCGCTCCCCCTTTGACACTCTTTTGAGCTCCAGGTCCCCTTTGCTTCTTCTTTTGTGCGCTTGTGTTGTTGCTCTCACTCACATGCACCTCATTCAAGTTGGCCTTAGCGACGACGACCAAAATATGCTAAAAATAGGACAACGCTAGGATATCAAGCGACTGCTTCAATAAGAGTGGAAAAGAGAGAGAGAGAGAGAGAGAGAGAGAGAGAGAGAGAGAGAGAGAGAGAGAGAGAGAGAGAGAGCTACTTCCGTGAGATTTCTTGTTGAACTATGTGTGAGATACACTCCATTTGGAAAGTCGGTCAAAATTAATAGGGAGAGCCACGCTAAAAGGAGGGAATGACAACTCTATGACACCTCTGTCCCTATTTACTTGGTGAGCCCAAGGCTCTTTTTGCGATTCCTGAACGCAAAAGCCACCACGTCGCATTAGGTATAAATTTATTAAAAAAAATCGCTGCCATGAAAAGCTCTAAAAAAAACTCCGCGCGAAAAGCTCAGAAGCAGATTCAACAAACCTGTGCCCTCGGCCATCCTTCAATCATAGCAGCTTTGTGCGCAGCAACCTTACACAACTCATTTCTGCAGGTGCAAGCTCCAAGATTATATAATCTGATGCAGAAGGTCCATGCCTAATTCTCAAGACACACCAATTCTTTTCCGCAGTGTTTGCCTGTGCAACAGTAAGCCGGGCAAAACCGGAAAGGAGTACCGGAGACCTTTCAAACCCTGGTTATATTTCGTAGATCATCAAGCTTGAGGGTACCTCGGATGCTTGCCGACGTGATGAGCATTCTCAAAGATCATAAATTTTTTGCGATCAACCAATGGCAGAGGTCTGTTCTAGTGCTACTGAAACAAAAGATAATCAGATTTCAATCGATGATCAGTTGGCCTAATCTAGAGTTTGAACCACCAAAACTCATTGTCTTCGTAGGCTCATCAACACATTTTTTTGCTGATGCTATCAAGGTGTTGGCGATGCAAATGGAAGAGACCGAAGAAATGGAAAGAATAAATGTTGAAGTGGACACAAATCCTATGAGCAAAGGTCCATGTACGCAGCAGCTATCTGATCAAGTTCAGATGGTTGCAAATATAGACATCAATTTGGTATCAATACATAACGCAAGTTAGTCAGCAAGGAGACAAGAAGACATAATTGCTGCCCAAAGCAGCTTACAACTCTGAGAGAGAGAGAGAGAGAGAGAGAGAGAGAGAGAGAGAGAGAGAGAGAGAGAGAGAGAGAGAGAGAGAGAGAGAGAGAGAGAAGGTAATATCGATCATAGGACATAGATCATAGAGTTACATCTACATGTTTTGTGTATGGCAAGGAGGACATATATTCACAACAGTGCACGTTCCAATTGCACAAGCGTGACTCCAGTTCAACAACATTGCAAGGTCCATTATCTGCATCCAATTTTCCATGCGCACGTGTTTGCTTGGTGCAACACATAAACGCTACGGGGCAGGGCACGGCTTCCGTTTCTTATAATTTTTTGGAGAGACCACAGTGCCAGCTCTCCACCATACTTTTGTATGGCACCTTTGTATGACGTGCACAATATACTTTGCACTTTCAGTGTGACGTTTCATTGCAAGACGATGCGTTTAACTATTCACATTGCTTTTTTGTAGCTTGACTCACATATCGACCTATAGATTGAACAATCAAAAGGAAGGAGTACAACATTGCAGGTTCGTAAAGCACCTCATTTATTATTGCAGTTCATTCATGCTTTATCTACTTGTTTTAGAATTTTTTGCATTACTTCCTTTGCTTTGGTTTATTTGGATCTTGCTTTCAGAACTATACACTCAATGCCGATCAACATTTGCACGTAAGTTACACGCAACTTTTTGCATACGGTTGCTTGCCAAATGTATGTGATATATTACAGTAGTAAATACACAAGTAGTGAATACATGTGGTGTAGCACAGTAGTGATTTCACCTTGTACATCTTTACTTTAGCTCTGAATAATTTATGTCATACTTGGTGTTTAAATAATTGATGACGTACTATATATGTCCTCGTTTCTCTCGTACTAGGTGTCAATATAAAATTCTCAATACCTAGAAGATTACAGTCCAAGCATCAATAAGCTAAAGAGAAAATTGTAACAAGCTTGAAACTAGCTTATCATCCATATGCTAGGTCATGGTTTGAAATCACTGCATTGTATAAAGATTGGAGCATGGAATGTGACATCTTCACTCACAATCTAGAAATATGTCTTTGATGCGCGACGACATACCTCACATATATAGCGATATACGAGGTCGATAGATAAATAAAATAGACACTCCTATTGTCCTCACTTCTGTATTATTATTGGGCGCTTTGTCATCGGAGCGGCAGCAACAAGGCTTAGCAGCATTGTATCTACAATCCATTACCAGTTCAAGATACCAACCACGAATCAACATTATCCTCTCTCTATTCGTGAGACCGATGAGAGATATTTGGACATAAAAGAGGTAGATATTATAATTATAGACGAGCTATCGATAATAATTCAAACGACTTTTGACCTTATCGTAAGACAAAACATCAATGTAACAAGCAATAAATTGGCAGATCCCTTCAACAAAAAATATGTTCTCTTGCTCGGTGATCTTGCCCAACTATCCCCAGTTTGTAGTCACGCACAGGAGCTTTGTAACACATCCCATATCACAAGCTCGGTCCATTGGTTTTGTACAAGATGTCATGCTCTGTAAGACATGCAACGGACCCTGAATCCCTTCAGTTTTTCACCATTTTTCGTGAAAGAAAACCAATCGTAGATGAGATCAATTGTACCTTGGGTACATGTATTATAGATGAAGGGCATGTGCATGACTACATCAACAACTCTACTACAATAATTTGTACTCACATGTCAAACGTTCAACACCATAACAACCTTGCCTTGAATAAATTGTACAATCAAACTGACATTACAAAACTTGAAATGAAAATGAACGCGGGTACATAAATGTCCTTCAGTAATGGCTCCTAGACCCTAGGTTCAATGAGCTGGATTTGATCGCAATCTGCATGCATTGCATGATCACTAAAATATTGACTTGACAATCGGTACGGCAAACGGTGCAACATGAATTGTTGATGCCATAGCACAAAACACAGGAGGTGAAGTTACATGTATCATTGTCCTCATTCATTGTACTGGGAATAACTACAAAAGAAGAAAGAAAATTACAAACAACCGTAAAAGAAGAAAGGCAAAACACACTCCAATCCACCTTCAAAAATGCAAGCCGACATGTTGTGCTGATGTACCATTCAATGAAAAATTTCTTTTTGAAATACTTTCCGTTTGCAAGAATTTACATGTAGCATGTATACTAGAAAAACATTCATCTGTAGACATAGTAGTTCAACCTTGCTTGGATATAATCTCAATTGTAACTACCCCTATAATCTTTAATAATTGATGCACTTAACTTTTTCTCCTCCCATAAACATTATAGAAGTTTTTTAGTGTATATCCCTTCCATGCAATGCTGCCCTTCCCAAATTAGTCTTGCTCTTGTTTTGTTCAGTGCTAGCTGCTAAAATTCAATTTGCATATGTCTTGTTATATTCTAAAGATATAGCAAGGCCCACCAAGCAAGACTAGTTCTGCCTGTTTCTAAAACGCAAGATGAACCAAACCCAGCGAAACCGCCCCCCCCCCCCCCCCCCCCCCCCCCCCCCCCAACAAAAAAAAAAGAACAAAAAAACAATGTGGGTGGTCTATTGAGGAGGATCTCACGGTCAAATGGAATATGAAAAGCCCATGCAGCGCTTCCGCCAGAAGTCGAAATCGGAAGAAATTGCCTTTCTGGGAGCACATCGCCTTCACTGTTGATCTATAAGACCCTCCACGTTCATTCCAGAGCGGCTAAGGTGTTGCCGAGCTTCGCTGTCGAAGGAAGACCTGGAGAGGAAAAGCTCTGGAATTGCTTTAATTCTGCTCGCCAATATATATGCCGCAGGGGAGATTTTGCAGATAAATGTACTTTGAGTTGTCCGCATTGGCTTTTATGCAATGGACGTGCAGAAGCAAGAGGCAGTTTGAGTAGCAAGCAAGAATACCATTGCAAGAATACCATTGGAGCTTACCATGAGAAAATATATAAGGGCCGGATGCAATGCGACGCAAGCTAATTTGGAGTCAAATTCTGCATTAATTTCATCCGATAAGCACCAAATTCGAACTACTTCACGACTGTGCAGCAAAGCCCACATGTGAAGGTGACAGTGTGCGGAAAACAAGGTATCTACGAGTATGGCTGTTGCCCAAGGCTAGCTAGAGCATAGAACGAGAGGAACAAGCTTTACAAGGCATGGATTTGTAAGCTATCGTAAGGATCGGGGCCGAGGACGTAGAGTAAAGCATTTCAAAACAGAGGGATAGCGGACTAGAGAGCCTGCCGCTATGGCATTTTCCAAATTTCCAGCTTTAGCCTTTTGTGCTTTAACCCTTTTGTTCCTGGTTAGCTTGTGGCCGGTCCCTTGTGGAGCGCAGAGATGCAATACTTTTTTGACCTTCAATGGATCAACTGTCAACTTCACGAAATGCACTGCTCTTCCGGCACAGGGTTCACTATTGGCTTGGACTTTCAATGAGGATAACTCTACACTTTCAGTAGCTTTCGAGGGAATCGCGCCGAGTGCCTCGGGGTGGGTGGGATGGGGCGTCAACCCCACCACTCCTTCACAGATGGCAGGCTCCAGCGTCCTCATTGCCTTTCAGGCAGCTGAAAATGGCAGCAATGTTCTCCCCTACAAGCTCACCTCAGAAGTGAAGCTCTTGCAAATGCCTCTCAATTGTACTCCAATCGACCTCATCATCAACACAATGGCTGTGGAGATCGAAGGTGAGTTCGTCGAACAAGCTATGAAGTTAAATTATTCGACTTTTAAAGTTTTAAAGATCTGTATTAATCATAATCTTGTTGTCATGGTTTGCAGGAGCTTCAATGAGGTTATTTGCGATTTTGCAACTTGAGCCCAATCAGACAGTCTTGAATCATGTCTGGAACAGAGGCTCTACTGTTCGCAATTTTCAGCCGCGGCAACACGAACTTTTAGGAGAGAATCTGCGCGGCGCTCAAACCATAGATATGTACACGGCCCAATCTGTAGGAGGTATTGCTGGACTGCCTCATCAATCCCTGAAGGGAGCACATGGAATCATCAACACCCTATCATGGGGCATTTTACTGCCTTTGGGAGCTATAGTTGCTCGGTATCTGCGCCAAGTGCCTGCCTTGGATAATATTTGGTTTTATGTGCACGTTCCTTGTCAACTACTTGGCTACTTACTCGGAACCATGGGCTGGGCCATTGGAATGAGACTTCTTGCTCTGTCATCTGCAGTTCGTGTCACGCATCGTAATATCGGCATTGCTCTTTTCGCCATGGCCACAATCCAGGTTTGTGCATTTTTGTATCATCCGAAGAAGGATAGCAAGTACAGGAGGTATTGGGCGATTTACCATCATATGCTTGGTTATAGCATCATTCTGCTGAGCATTATCAATATATTTATGGGCCTCAATATCTTGGAGCCAGGTGGGGGTTGGAGGCCTGGATACATTGCAAGCTTATGCTTTATGGCTTTACTTGTTGTGATACTAGAAACCTCAAGCTGGGTACATTATGCATACTCTCTAAGGAAGCACGGAGTTCCTTGAGGACTTCGTCCATGCAGGTACGTAAGGTAAAGCAGCATCCTGCTATTGTCCAAAAAGGGTTGGAAAACATGGTGTGCAGGTTGGAAAAGGGTTTGCAAATATGGTTCAATGCAACCTGACTGAAAGCTTTGCATGCTTCATCTTGTACATTCTGGATCTGAAAAAAGGTCCCTTTTTCCATTTTTTGGACCGCTATACATCACTCATCTATTTTGTCTGGATTTA
Source organism: Adiantum capillus-veneris (assembly GCF_014529385.1). Lineage (NCBI taxonomy): Eukaryota > Viridiplantae > Streptophyta > Polypodiopsida > Polypodiales > Pteridaceae > Adiantum > Adiantum capillus-veneris. The sequence goes on from NC_140943.1 coordinate 143,879,942, forward strand.
GTTTTTAATTTTCATGGTTTTTTGGAGCACTCGATGCTATATATGCCAGGTGACTTTGCATGTCCAAAAAATGTCCACGGTGTGGTCAATGTACAAATTTATGATAAAATGAGACTTTCAATACCATCGCCATTGGTAATCTAGTGGTCATGTGGCGTAGACGAAAGTATCTGCTACCATCTTTGTCGATGCGGTCGTCCCTAAAACTGCTAGCATATGCAGAGTTTTTAAATGGGATTACTGCCTGTAAGGTGTAACACAAGATATAGTTGGGCAGGAGATTTTAAACTACAAATTTTTGCCTAGTTTACTTTTTAGTTTTCAAAAAAACCTGAAGTTTTGGAATAAAAACCTGTAAATTCAATAGCCCATTTTTCTGTGTTTAGAAAAATGTTCTTTGGGAACACTCAGAGCTTTGGACAACCCTGCACACAGAGTTGGACGCCTTCTGACAGTAGGACCAATAGTACACGCACGCCTTGTTTTTGGCCCCCCTTCCACCAATGCGTCGCGGCCAGGAATGGTCTCGAAGAATTCAGGACCATTCTCCATTCTTCCTGCCAGCCACGCCAGCAATCAGAAGAAAATCCAGAAGCCTGCGTGAACAACCGGATTTTCTGCCCACTTAGCGCGCATAGTCTCTTGGCAAAGCTCCCTATCGGCATCCCCTCCCCTCCCATGACTTCTATTGGCCCAAATATGTGAAGGCCGTTATGGTCTTTGAGTGATCATTCCCTACAATATTGCTCCCACCAATGGCTCGTAGCATCAAAGTATCATTATAATAGATGTTTTTTAAGGGTCAAAGAATCCTTTTGTTGGATGCTTGAAAAGTTCAGGGACCATGCCCTACACCTCCATTTCTAGATACTCATCATTCACCACAACACAACACTTGCTTCATGGGGAAGACAAAGTGCCAGATTGCTCGTAAAGACAAGGATACAAAAGAAGAATGTACAAAATATCCACAACATCATTAAGTAGGGACAATTCTCAGTATAAATGTTTCTTATCAAAACATATGTAGGTATCACTTTTACCCTAGAAGAGAGAGTTGTGTTGAAGCTATGGCAACTTGAAAGCATGTAGGACATGTCCATGACTTCAGTGGACAACAAACTTGTAGACCAAGTTCTACAAGCCCATGAATGTGACAGGGAAGATGCAATTATAAATGCCAAGGATGCAGAAGCATTATTGGCAACCATTTTCGAATTGATTTCTGTTAGATGCTCACCCTAAACCAGCGAAGTGGGAGATGTTCTTGAAGGAATACTATTTAGAAGAACAACTCTTATTTGGAACAAGAAATTGTAGACTGCTTTTGGACTTCTTCTCCAATTGGACCTTCACTTTGACTATTATAGCATAATACTATGTAATATGTGCAAATCACTACATCGTATTTGGGTTAATGCATGTAATGGATGGAAAACTATTAGTGCTATAAAGGTTTGAGTCATAGCTAAGATGTGGGGAGAATACTCACATTTTTTAGAAATAAGAAGGCAAGTATAGCCAACTATATTAGTGGGCTCATAAGTGTAAAAGTAGTGGGATTGTGAAAAAAAAGACATTACTGTCATCATGACATTAACACGACTCTTTTTTTCTTTAAGTTTCTAGTCTAAGGTGCATGGTACCCGCTTGTAAACCCCTCTATGTGACTGGAATTATCTCATGCAACAACAAAGTTGAGTTGTACCTCCCTCGGCCCTCACTCCATTCTACCTTCTCCCCTTTCCAACCCTCCTCCCAACCCGTTGAAAGTAACGTCCTCCATTGAATTTGTTGACACCTCCACCACTTCTACGCTTCGGGGACAAGATCCCCATTCAAGCTTCAACAAAATAACAAGGTATGTTCTCTATTCAAGTTTATTCAGGAGTGCTTGTATTCAACATAGCATGAGATGTATATGTTCGTTGAGGAATCATTAGCATCAATGTGTGGTCATAGAAGAGATGAGTGTGATGCATTTAAGGAGTGATAAGCATCACTATTTGTACTATAGCATGAGATGTATATGTTGATATATGTAGTCTTCTATGTGTCTATTATTATTAGTGTAGCATTCAATAGGTTAGTTGGATCTTTTGAGTAGAGGTGTGTGTATGTAGAGGGTGGGAACGAGCCCTTAGAGAAATTCCTTGCACAGGAAGTTTTTCAAGTTACCGATGGAGTTACCATTAGTTTTGCTATACTGCACGATTATTCCGACTAGTTCGAATTCATTTCCAACTACTATAAATAGGCTTCATTATACACAATAATGGGAAGACCATTCATGTGAAAATTGAAAATGATTCATGTGACAATTGAAAATGGTCAAGGACTGGGGGATGACCATATCTACCTTAGACACATGGAAACCATGACAAGGATAAACTTGAAGGACCATTTACAAGGATGTGATGAGAACCCTTGTCAAAGAGTTTGATTCTGCTACTATAGTAGGATCACAACTTCCAGCATGGTTAGTTAAACCTAAAGAATTGTGGATGTGTGGAGCTTTGCAATGAGGAATCTTAAAGTGAGAGGACTGTATCCTAGAAAGGGCGATCAAAGATAAGGATTATATCCCGGAACCATTTCCTGAAGAAGCATTAGAGCCACTCGAATGGGAACACAATTGGCTACTCTGGATGTGTGCACTATTCAAAACGTTCTAACAACAAAGTTTTTTTATGAAAATGGCTTTGATTTCGTTCCTTATTTTGCAATGAGTGATATCCAGAAAAACAAAGAGAACCAGGCATCAACAGGTTCCCGAGATGAAGAGCAAACAAAGAAATGTGGCAAATCAAGAGACGAAGAAGAAGACGAGTTCTATGACTCCGTAGAATCCTTGGAGCTTCAAGAAGATGTCGACAATGGAAATCTGGATAACCCAGCAGGTGACATAAACGACACTTTAACAAATGCACGGTTTTATGATTGTCCAGATCAAAGACCCAGGAACCAATGTCACCACAAGAATAAAGTGCGTCAAAAGTGGATTCAAAAACCCTCAGTGGTGGTGGAACCGCAACAAGCATCCTTATATGTGGCTTGTATCTAGGAAGAAAAGACTCAGCCAAGAAGAACATGACCATGTCAACGAGCTAACAACACTCTAATCAATTGGCTAGAAAAGTCCTCCTAGAAACAACAATCCAAGAGCAAACAGATATTACCGGATAATAGCTTTCCATAACGAGCCAAACCACCAAGGAAAAGTGCTAGAATTCAACCTTGCTGACAATAGTGGCAATGATGATGATTCTTATGACATCCCCTACCAGGAACTCGGGTCATCACAATCACTAGCAGCTTTCGTAACAACCATGGAAGACCAAAAGCAAAGAGCAACAAACTAGAACCAAAAAGTTCAACAAATTTGGACACCAAAGAGCTAGCTCGGCCAAAAGCAGGTATGGATCAAGAAGATGAAGATCTCTTATGAAAAATCGCAAGATCCAACACCAAAAGGAACGTTAAAGTATGCAAGAACAGCTAAGAAAATCACAAAGTCGCAAGATTTCGCCACTCAGATTTGGGTTCTAAAGAAGTTGATTTCAGCACAAAGAGGTCTAGAGTTTATTTGGATTACGAAACAATAAAAGTATCAACTTCCAAAGTCTGGCCCCATCCCCAACCAAGCATACAAGGGTTGAAACAAAAACCACTGCTGACTTAACAAAGACAAGGTGAATCCCAAAGAATTCACTTCAAACACAAACTAAGCAGGGACAAGTATGGTTCCCAAACGAGGAGCATCAACGAGACATCAAGTAATCACAAAGAAGTGGGTCCAAAGAGAACCAATAAAACTACTGTCAATGCACCGCCGCTTGATTTTTTTCATTCCTCCTACGGTTACAATACATTTAGAAGAAAACAAGTCACTCACTTCATTATTTCATGCTGCACAAGGCTTACAGATCAGGAGATGAAGTGAATGCACAGTAAAATCTTGGAAGAAAAATAACTAGAGGCAACCAAGTAGAAAGTCCAATCTCTCTACAACCTTCAATCGAGCAAACGACACATGAGCTTCAAACATCATCACACTGCTTATAATGGGAAGCATTACCAGCAAATGCTGATGGCTTTTGAAAATCCACGGCTGAGGGAACCAACCCCAAATGGGGAGCTTCATAATGCAAGAAAAAGAAAAACATTTGTTTACAGATGCCGCCACCCCACCTCCCCTCCCTTGCTCGCGTGCATGCTATGGACCCCCCCCCCCCCCCCCGTTCGTCTGCATGCACCTAAAATATCTCTCTTCCTCTAGTTCGTCAACCCGGGGGGCCAGCAAAGCTCTCTCTCTCTCTCTCTCTCTCTCTCTCTCTCTCTCTCTCTCTCTCTCTCTCTCTCTCTCTCTCTCTCTCTCTCTCTCTCCCTCCCTTGTTCAGCCTCCCTCTCTCTCTTCCTCGTTCCTGTGTCGGCAGCCCATGCAGGGCGCAAGTAAAATCTTTCTCTCTCTCTCTCTCTCTCTCTCTCTCTCTCTCTCTCTCTCTCTCTCTCTCTCTCTCTCTCTTTCCCCACCCATACACACACACACCCCAAACACTCACACTCACACACAAACCCACACACACACACACACACACACACACACATACTCACTCTCTCCCTCCCTCTCTCTCCCTCTCGTTCACTCATGCTCTGTGTGTGTGTGTGTGTGTGTGTGTGTGTGTGTGTGTGTGTGTGTGTGTGTCTCTCGTTACTTACACACACACACACATACACTCACCCACACACACACACAACCTCCCTCAGCCTCTCTCTCTCTCTCTCTCTCTCTCTCTCTCTCTCTCGTTCTCTGCGTAGTAAAATCACTCTCTCTCATTTTCCCAAAAACACACACTCACGTATACACACACACACACTCACATTTACCTACACACATATACACACTTACACCCACACACACTCCCACAAAGCCAACATAATTTCTCTCTCTCTCTCTCTCTCTCTCTCTCTCTCTCTCTCTCTCTCTCTCTCTCTCTCTCTCTCTCTCTCTCTCTCTCTCTCTTACCATGCACATACACACTCACACACTTACAAGCACATACATACGGTTACATACACCCACACATTTACACACACTCACGATCACTTGCACATACACACACATACGTACACTACATGCATGAGCGCATGCACACATTCAAACAAACACACGCACGCCATACGTACGCACAAGAAGAAGAAAATCAGAAGGAGCTTGACAATCGATGCCCAAAACAACAAAAAAGGACGACCAAATCACGCGATGGCGACGACAACGAATCAAGAAATGACGCCGAAGACATGTCCCGGTCGGCCCCGAAAGTGACAAACGCGTTACACCGACGCACCAGCAAAGCCTGCCATTCACTGGCATCTCATCCACCACGCATCTCCATAGTAAACATCCGTAGGGTAATCTACTTTTCCGTTTTCAAGCCAAAACCTTGTATAAAAACCAATTGTATGTTGCCACCTCTCTCTAGGTGATGATAAAAAAGGAGCACCTAGGAGATACCATTTTAAAATTCTCCTAAAACAAAGCAAAGTTCAACCATCTGGGAACCGGCTCCTTGCTTTGTCTCTCCTGATTAGGACCCTAGCATAATCAGATTATCATAAACTAATGCAGCCTGCACCTATAAAAGAACACAGAGCGGTCATTATCAAGGGTAGCACTTGGTAGTCAGCACTTGAGAAGGAAGCCATGCACACACACTAACTCCAAGGGTTGCTATGCACAAGAGTGGGATCTCTGCACACGTGAATTTTTCCTAAGAACGCACCATAGTCTCTCTCTCTCTCTCTCTCTCTCTCTCTCTCTCTCTCTCTCTCTCTCTCTCTCTCTCTCTCTCTCTCTCTCCACCGATCTCCACCTTGCCAAAACGAAGGTTTCTGTGAATACCACCTTACATCAAGCTTGCCCTCACATCCCGAGGGATTTTCATCATCTACGTCTATGTCTTCGTCTCTCTCTCTCTCTCTCTCTCTCTCTCTCTCTCTCTCTCTCCGTAGTGTGCTGTGATTAGTGTTATTTGCATCACTGATGTCCGTGTCCTAGCCGCTCAAAGCTAGGTGGTGCCCCTTGTTCACTTGTGCTTGTCAATTGGGGTTCCCCCATGGAGGAGGGCTTCTTGGAACCCTTCAGTTTACAACACCGAAAACGATGCATGTTGTCGACCATGGACGAGTGGCTGGGCTGCGGAAATTCTCCAATTGGAGAACGGAGGAGGAAGAAATTGAAGAAGCACTAACAGCCTTCATCGAAGTGCTATTGCCGGAATGGACCGTCATCAACATCCAAGAAGTAAGTTCTCCATCTCGAAATCAAGAGCCACTAGAGGGAGGGTAGCAGGCTGCTCTCATTGCCGTCACCCACCGCACTGTATCAATGAGTCATGCCATCAACGGAAGTAAAGGAGAAGAAGAAATCCTCTACATCGACGTCCACCGCGAGGAAATCATCCATATTAAGGAAGGAAAGAGGTTAGTGAAGCCTCTTTTCCCCAAGGGACGTGAAAATAAAAGTGTAGCCTCTGCTCCTAAGTGGCCCAAAGGGGCTGCTCGTGCCAAAGGAAAAGGAGGGCTAGGCCAATCCTAAATCACATGACACCCAAGGATGGAGAAACACCTGGCCACACGAGTGCTTCGAGTTTGGAAAGCAGAATCGTTCCTAGGCTGCTAAAAAGAAGGTTATCCGAAGCAAAGCGATGGAAGATCGCCTATCGATTCGCGATGCGCATGCGAGTGCTAGCAGTTCACTTTGACAAACCCGGAGCGGAGGTGATAAGGAGGTTTCCATGCCCTAGAGAAGAGTGGTTTGGCTATTTTCCTCAATGTTTTGGAGGGCGGGTAGAGGGCCTCCCTCCTCTCCCTGTACAACTCATCCTTAAGAAACTGTCTACCACAGGTGAAACCTAGTGGGCTGGAGATGAGCTACAATAAAATGGTGTGGAATCATGCAACGAGCCCATTACAGTACGATCCATTTAAGGTAATTACTTGCAATTGTTGCTAGATAAAAGGCTAGGAGTGGTCAAACACATCGCCATCACTCCATACATGCTGAGCAATGAAGGAAAGGTGGAGCCTATGAAGGGCGATGACCTCCTGTGTATGTGCCGACTTGTCAATACCGGCATGGTAAGGGTATAAGTGAGTATTCTCCACTCTGTGCATCATGGATAACGGACCAACTGCTTTTTATTTTAGGTTTCTGCAACACATGTATGTACATATATATGTAGATAGGAAGATCTTCTATCAATAGAAGATTGTATATTTGTTTGCTGTTGCGATGCTAGGAGAGATCCTTAGCTCCCCAAACCCGTGTTGGATTACCATCACTCTTGCAATGTTTCCATTTTCATCTTGTTTTAATCTATCCACCCAACCTTGTAAGAAAGCCGCTAAGTCATTTGTGTTATAAAAATAAAAATAAAAATAAAAAGTTTGAAGAAATATCTTGTTTTTGGCAATGGCAAATGCTTTCTTCCCCACCTTCATGGGTAAGGTGGGGGAAGATGCTTCAGATTTCTTGGATAATCTTGAAATAGCATGCATCATCTCTGGAAAGGACGACGATGCTTCTTGTCTGCGTTATTTTCCACTGTTAATGAAAGTGGAAGCAAGATCATGGTACAACGCCTTGGTGCCAGCCACCAAGGAGAGGTGGGATCTGCTAAGAGCAGCATTCTTAAGGCTTTTGGGAGAAGGCACCAGATCCGAGAAACTATGGCAATTGCTGATGGAGTTGAAGCAAGGGAGTATGACTGAGTATACCACATACGAATTGAAGTTTGTGGATCTATGGGGACGATAGGTTGCATCGCTGAGGGAGGGTGAAGGGGCACCCGATTTCACACAGAAATATTGGTTTGTGATTGGTTTATGGCCAGTTCTTAAAGAGAAGGTGAAGGGAAGGTTTCCTACTACATATGAGGTAGCAGTTGAAGTAGCCCGCCTTAAAGATAAGAACTTGTGTCTACAAGCTAGAACTACCAAGGAAGAGGAACCGGGAAGGGCCCGACCACACCTAGCCACACCTATAGTAGCCATCTAGAGGAATCAGCCACAAGAACCAACTGAAGATCAACAAGACCTACTCAACCAAATCACCAACCAGCTAGAGAATCTTTGAATACATCTAGTGTAACAAGGGCATGCACCTGCTAGAAATCCAATGCAAGAAAGAGGGCAGTGAATACAGAATCAAGACTACCATTGTTACAACTGTGGGACGTCCATGGCATGTACTACTGTCCTCATCCAAGAAGGCAGAACTTGAATAGGGGAGTGAGGTAGAATCAGATCTCTCCACAAAGGGGCAAGACCACCACCGCCCAGGCAACCAGAGCAGATTCCAGCGGTCCAAATCGTTCGACTGCTCGTACAACCACCACCACCGCCGCAACCTCCCATTCCACTCCTACCTCCACCACCTACTGGAAACCAAGCAGTAAGTGTCATCAACCTTGAAGCTGAAGGAAAGGCAAAGGTAGAAGAGGGGGTCAAAGAGAAGGACAAAGGAAAAGGAAAAGTAGAAGAATTGGATGCCATGGGAGTGAAGTGCACTAGGCACGAAGAGGCCTCTCAAGGGAGGAAAAGATCAAAGGAAAAGGAGAGTCTAGCAAGCATGTGTCTAAGCCTTGGCGGAAGATCGACATTGTGGACTTTTTGCTGGGTGAATATGCTAAACCATATGACCCTGAGTTCAAGATGTTTTGATGCAGGGTCCGAAAATAACCTAGCCCAAATTAATCCATCTTGGACCAAGGATGAGGAGACAATGGGCGAAGATGGTAAGTACAAGGAAGTGAAGACCAAGGATAGCTAAGGAAGGGTGAATGTTGGAAAATTCAATATACAAGCGCCCACCTAGATGGACACTTAGCCGGACACAACATTTATACTCAATCATTTTTTTAAGCTAGTGTAGCTACACTGTATGTAAATCCTGATGTCAGAGCAGTAGATCTTTCCCTAAGTTATAATTCTATCATGATATGTGTAAAGGCCCATGTGAGCCGGCCACTGGCCATTTAGAAAGCTCTAGTTATAAAATTCAATAACTTGAATGTGAAAGGACGCTTATCTTTTGGAGAGAAAAGAGCACTTTTATACATATGCTCAAGTGGCTTCTCAGATCCAACCTGTAATCAACATAGCTAATGAATGGGTAATTCGTTTGCAATTCCAAAACTTGCATTGTGATCCTCTTTCTTTTCTCCTTTCAATCAAGTGTAATCATTTTTAGTTTTTTTTATGTGTCTACGTGTTTACGATCTAATCTTCATATTTGAGTGCTTAAATCATTGTTTTTTGACGTCTTGACCTTAAGAGAGTGTTATTAGACCTTCGGGTGACCTGTTTGGGATGTTCTGTTGCAATTTTTGTGACTTGGATCATGATGGATCGTGATCCATGTACCTTGTCGGAATGCAACAAGACTTGGTAGACATACCCTTTTAGACCTAGTAGTCTTTGTGTACCATCAAGAATCTTGCTCTTTATACAGCTGAGAACATGGATGTGAAATGTCTAATCATAAGTGCTCGTTTGCAAGTTGTGCCACTATTCCCCATAACATCATTAAATACTTGACAACCTAGAAGTGTCATTGACTCCATTTCATACAGCAATGTACAAGAAGATAGTGGATGTTGGGTGAGATTGGAGTTCAAACAAATGATGTGGGTGACAATGTAGCCCAGCTCAAGAGGTGCACACAAGGTCTCAAGAGACACATGGCTTCTTGAGAACACCATCAGAAGGGAATAATCATGGAGCTCAAGTAAACACAAGACGGAAAGAGTCTTGCAAAGGTGCAGCATGTATATGTTGCTTCACAACTAAAGCTAGAGATAGTAGTGGCTCCATCCAGGTTTCTTGCAAAGTGTAATTTTACTCCTCTTTCAAGTTTTCACATTGTCTATTTATTATTTTTTCCATGTACGTTTCTTTTGATGAGTGTAAGATTTCCATTACTTGTTCATGTTTGCATATGCTTTTCCATCCAATTTCGTAGAGTGGGAGCCAATAGAGTCCTTCACAGGAACTTTTGAGGCCATCCACACTGACCTTGGCAAGTTGCTCTATGCTGGTTGTCCATCCTTTGAGCTTGCCTCACGTGAATTTTTTTTTTTATAATCATACTTATGTCACACTTTGGCAAAATGGGTATGGTAATCTTTCTCTGGTTCACTTACCAACCTTGGAGAGTCTGGAATGGCCTAAGCTAGACAGTGCCTTGATCGCAGCAACCAAAAGGAGAATCGAGGCGGATGTGCAAGTAGCGAAGTGCACCTATGGTTCCCACAAAGCCATGGTAACATGGTTCCTGTCTCTTCATGTGTTTGTGTTTATCTTTTGACTTCAGAGTGTTCACAAGATACCAACAATGTGGAATTGCAAAGGGGAAAGTGCTATCAATGGATTCCTTGCAGTTGGATGGGAGACTAAGGTGGTCAACCACTAGGGAGATAGAATCAAGTGCTCTATAGTTGTTGATAATGTGGTGTTCAGATACCATATTGCAAAGCAAAGCAAAGCAAAGCTTGTCAATGGTCTTTCCCTATAGAAGATGGAAGCTGACGATGGGAGAATGGGAGGCACTAGACTCTGATGTTGCTGCTAGAGAATCGGTTGACCTGCAAATATGCTCCATGATGATGTAGTGCACGACATTGCAATGAATAATGACTAGCACCTTAGTCACCTTAGCGAGTATCTTAATCTCAAATATACCTTTTTCAAGAATATCTTTTTGTAATCAATGAAAAGGTTGTTTGCTCCAGAAAAGAGAAGATCTATCTGTGTGAGAACATTCCATTTTTGCGATGTATTTTTGAAAAGGCTTATAACTGACACGGATTTTGCTCCCATATACATACGGTGTTTTAAATCTTGTTTCTATGCATACTTATTTATTCTTAATTTGTTCAAGTTTTTGATTGAAATGTGCAATTTCTTTGATGTGGAGCACAAATGTTTTCAATGTTGGTATATTTTAATGCTTTATCGTCTGATTTTGTTTAAAATTATAGTTTTAAGTTTTTTTGATGTAATTTTAAGTGCATTTTAAAAAGTGACCTTGGGTATATAAGTGACTTTTTAAGTTTTAAAGTTCATTTCTCACATTCACAAAACTCTAGCTCTAAGCTCTCTTCGCATCTTCTTCACGAAGGAACCCATGGCAACGTCTTTTGATGCACTTCTCACACAACTAGAAAGGGTAGGACTTGCGGATCGAGCACATGAACTACTCAATGTGTTTGAGGAGACAATTGACATGCAGGCCACTGCCAACATTCATGCAAAGGCATTCAAAAGATTTCTTGACTACATGGCGTAGCACATGGAAGAATATGCCATAATCTTTGAGGGATCAGACACGGCATGGCTGCCAGTGGATTTCCTCAAGCATCTCTATGCGGCCGACAAAACTTTCTCTTTTGCTTGTTGAGGTTTATTAAAGGCCTCACGGAATGGGACTACAGGACAAAGGATGAGGATGATCTCATAGATTTGGGCATGGGCACCCAATTCATTTCTTCGTACATGGTTCTGGCCGTACTTGTGCTTGAGGGCATGGATAAAGGAAAATCAAAGGAAAAGGCCAACCAAAGACCTCTTGTGACCATTGTGAAGAAATCAAATGAAGTTATCAAAGAGGTTGATGAGCAGACTAAAGCATCTATGGCACTCATCCTCTTGAAAGAGCCCAACTCCACTGAGGAGGAAGATCGGATGATAGAGGGAGATGAGGTGCTAGAGGAAGTCCCAGACCTTCAAATTCTCACTTTGCATGCAGCGGTGGTGGATGATCGTTACTTTTTATTCCTTGAAGGCATTGCCAAAACACTAGGACTCAGAGAAGATGAGTTGCTCGTAGTGCTTGCTATCTATGCGGGCATGAAGAATCCCAGTGAAAAGGAGGAGAAAGTCAAATTTCAAATTGACTTTGAAGAACAAGGTCTCCCCGCAAGCCTCTCTTTCCTCCCCAATGAAAACGAACGAAAGTTGGTGCAAATGGTGGCAAGTACACTTTTGGAAATCGAATCATGTGCCTCATTTTACAAAATCGTCTCAGAAAGCGCTTTCCATCCACACAAACCACTGAACGCAATGGGTAGAGATGATCGCTCTAGCATCGATCTTACATAGAAAAATCTTGAAGAGAAGGATGAAGAAATTGAGGTAAATATATCTTAACCTGGTCAATTGTCTGTTGTTCCTTACAACAAGTGTTAAAGTCATTTAAAATGCTTTGCAAATGGCATACCATGTTGATAAGTTTGCAATGCATACTAGAGGTTCACGCAACATGCCCATGGGTAGGTATAGCTTGCTTTGTCGCTACTTGAGCCACCTGGGGCCATCGATTCTTTGAGTTGATAACTCAGAGTTCTTCAAGAATGGTTTTGTGGAGCTGCTCAAGTGCAAAGCATTAAGTGCCATACTCGCTGAAGATTCCCTCACCCTAAATGCTCACAAATGTGTATTGGTGGACCGAGAGGCCGCATTGTATGCCTTTACAGGCAAGCACCCTGGATTAGTCCTCTCCCACTGCGCCTTAATCCTAGTTAAGGGATGACAAACCCAGAGGAAATTGTAAAATTGCTTGGCATCAAGTCAGCCATTCTCCCCATACGCATAGATGTAATTTGTAGAAAAACTAATTGACCATGATGTAATATCCAAATCAATACATAATAATTATTACTTTTTATCGATTTTTATCAATATTCTGTACTTGTTTTTTCTTGATTCATATTGTCCAATAAATTTCATTTTTGCAATACATGCACAAAACCTCGACCATGCAAGCACCTATCGGCTCGGGGACACCTCTTGGGGATCTTTTCATGAAATCGGGCGATGGAGGGGGCGTACCGAGGCAACGGGGCCACCATTGCACACGTCGGCATCCGACGGGGCCGAGCGGTGCAAAAAAGGCATGTGCGCCATGACACGTAGGGGTTAGATTTGATCGTTGTGCGTCATGGTGCGCAGGCCTTTTTTTCCACCATCCTACCCCACCGAATGCTGCCATGGTCATGTTGCCTCCGTACGTGCAGAGGTTAGATTTGACCCCTACACGCCATGGCCGAGGGGGTACCTCTTGGGGATCTTTTATGAAATCGGGCGATGGAGGGGGCGTACGGAGGCAACGGGACCATCATGGTGCACGGTGGCATCCGACGAGGTCAGGTGGTGCAAAAAAAGGCATGTGCGCCACGACATGCAGGGGTTAGATTTGACCGCTGTGCATTGTGGTGCACAAGCCTTTTTTTGCACCATCCGACCCCACTGGACGCCCCCATGGTCATGTTGCCTCCGTACGTGAAGGAGTTAGATTTGACCCCTGCCCGCCATGGCGCACAAGTCGTTTTTTTGCATCGTTTGACCCCGCCGAGTGCCATCGTGGTCCTGTTGCCTCGGCACGTCCCCTCCGTCACCCGGTTTTGTAAAAAGATCCCCAAGATGTGCCCCCCGCGGCCGACGCGTGCTTGCATGATCAAGGTTAGTTTAAATTTAAAAACTTGAACAATTCAAATACTTAAAAACAACAATGTACAAAATCAAGTTATACAATTGTACGGAATGGTAGAAATTCGACTCTTTGATATTATATGGAAATATTGTAAATCATATTAAGAGAGAGTACATGGAATAAACTAATTCTTATGAAGGCATCCTTCATTTTACAAATTGATTGCTAGAGCTAAATCCGTATATTTCAAGGTTACGCACTTAGCATACACCATACAAGAAATGCCATCATGAAACAAGTGCACCAAAATATACCCAGCGGAATCCTGTAGGGCCAATAAAGTTGTGCATTGTATGCGTGTAACAACATCACTGTATTCATCCATTATCTCTCTCACCACACGAGAGAAGGTCGCTTTGGGTATGATGGGCTCAATGCTCTTCTGATACTTTCGGATCTCCCACAAAGAAATTGTGTCTGGCTTCTATCTCCATTTTTTGTTTGTTGTTGGCGGTGGTGGAGGAGCCGCATGTTTGGCCCATTGAGGAGGATCATTTTTGTAACTTTTTCATCCTCTCCTCCTAGGCCTATTGTTCTCCGGGTGTCACCTTGTCCTTCTTCCTCTTTGCACATTGCTTGGCTCTTTGAGGAATTTTTGAAGGCCTTCAGCTCCCAGCCTTTTCTTGTTGGGTGGCTTGAGCTCTATCCTCTACCACCTTCCTCTCTGCCTCTGCTTGTGCTTGTAAGTTTTCCAATTGAGCTCTCTCCGCCTCGGGTCTCTACCATTCCTCTAGCTCCCTCTGTCTTCTTTGTTCTTCTTGCATTCTTTGTGCTTCCTTCTCAACTCACTGTTTCTTTCCATCTCTTTTATCTTTTTCCTTCTCTTGGCCTCTCATGCTTGAGAAACCGATTTTCCTAGTATTACTTTGATTACCCTTTGTTTGTATTGCGGTCCAACTCTTTCCGGCGTGGTTTTCATAGTTGAATGAGCACCAAGTGTTGTGACAGTAGGTGAGGGCTCCGGATTTTGCAGGGACCCCGGTATTCCTCTTTGATTGCTCATGCTTCTTGTGTGGCTCTGTGTAGAGATGAAATTGGTGGGGTATCTGGAAGAGGTGTGTAGTTGGCATGATCTAGTGCTGCGAGGTCATTAAAAATCTGTCACATGGTGGTTTGATCATCTGGATTTGGTGGTTGGGGAGGCTGTTGGTTGTCTGGAGCGGGTTGCAACGTTGGGTTATCCACTTGTGGTCGAGGATGTGGATTTGAAGCTGTAGATTTTGCATGGGATGCTGGCTATGGATTTTGAGTGGCGTGAGTGGTTGTGGTGGTATTGATGTGTGTAGTGGTCTGCTCGTGTGAATCATCCATGTGGTGTAAGATATGAGTGCGTGCTCGTTTGTGCTTAAGAGGATTTTCTAGAATGTGCAAATAAGAAATGAACTTCAAGTGTGAGTTTAAACTTAAATTGTACTTAATTTTTTAAAAAAAACTTAAAAACTCAATAAACTAATAAAAATTTAAAAAAACTCTAAAATAGACGAAACTTGACCCACGGGACCACTGATTGGGGCGTCAAAAAATCACTTTGACATTACTATGCATGTTTACAATAAAAGTGGTTAGTGTCAAAAATTTATTGGTTTTTCACCCAACGCTTGCCATTTCGTCACCTTGTCTCCAACCATCATCAGAATCGATCTTTTGCACTCGAAGCATGATATGATTGTGATTGCCTGGCGCTTACCACTTTCTCTATTCTACGTTTCAAACTTCTTTGCACTTTAGTCTTCTTCCTCTCTCTCCACGCTAAAACTCTGTAGAACCAATTGATCAACATCTCATGTAGGGAAAGCATTGCTCTTTTTCCTTCCATCTCCATGCCGTGTATTTTGAAAATACACTACTTTTGCTTGATAGTGTGAGCGCTCCATTCCTTGGCTACTCTAGATGCCTAATGAACCTTATGTGGCAAGAAAAAATAGCTATGTGCAGAAAGAATATGTTGAAAAAAACAATTAAACTTTAGTTCAAACACTAATGTTTCTTTACTGCAAAGAAAAAGTGTTCAATCCACCATGTAATGTGTTATGTGTGTCTCCCCTTAGGTATCCACCATTTGCACTGTGAAACTATTGATTTCAAACTTTAAGGTGGATATCTCAGTACAGGTTAGCTTTTCTTTTCAAGAAGACAAAAAATATCATCTACAGACTACCCCACACAAGCACTCTTAATTCCTAGAGATGCTTCATTAACTTCTATAGGTGGTAATGTCAAACACCTTTTTCCACAATTGAAACTCATTGGAACTTTGGAAGTCAGAATAGTCTGAAAGCAAACACCTAGCTTTACTACCACCTACACATATTTTATTAGGACGATCTTTTGTACTTCTAGATGCCTTCTTGTCCTTTGATAACTCAACTGCACCCCATGTAGACCAACACTTGATAGAGTAGATTCGAGTTCTCGTATACACTCTTCTCTTCTTTTTGCAAGCTCCATATTCCAAGGATAATTAATATGGAGTATAAGCAACTTGTCAAGAATTTGTAGACAAGCATGAAGAGTGCAGACATGCACATTTATCAGTGAAATCGATAGAATAGGATCTCAATTTGGATCGCCCATGTCTCAATTAAGGGGTACACTCTGGTTACAACTGAGGATACCTTGAAACCATTGTTGTAGTGATTCACCAACTATTTGTGTAGTGGACACACCTTTCGCAGAGTTGACTGCAGCTTTTCGACCCTTACCCTTACCGCCCTTTGACTTGCTGGCCTTTGCACCCTTGCCCTTAGTTCCCAATGAGACTTTACTGTGGTAGCAATAAATGCATGGAAAGAGGGTCATTGCACCTTGCTTGCACCCTAACATACACTTGAGAGTTTTTAAGTCTCCTGCCAAATACCACTCCACTTGGAATGTATCCAGACCTGAAACCTGCAATCATTGTCGTTCTTGTTGTTGCTGAATGACATCAACGATGGGGTGTGATTGAAATACCTTTTGAGGGACTCATATGTCTCGTGTGGGAGATGAAAAGTTATTACCCACCAAATATTCTTCTCTGACTGAACACCTAAACGGGTTTTTTCCTTCTCGTTGGCATTTATCAATATTGACATCTACCAAGGCTTTGTTCATAAGCATAACGCTTACCCTTTTGAGCCATTGACCTTTAATAATCTGGCACTCATCAAGCTTCATTACAAATATAACTTTTCCATCACACTCTTCCCGTGTCAACCCATAAAAATCTGATCATTGACTCCTGAAGCTTCAACAAGTCAACATAGACATTTTTGAACTCATTGTAACGGAAGGAATTTCTCTCTTCTAATGACATGGCATCCTCCACATACTGAAATCCACCCAACAAGCTTGCAAAATCATTATTGGCACACCTGTTTGAGCATTGAAATTGATTACCATCATCATCCAAGCCAAGTTCCTACATATTGAAATATTATTACAGAAACATGCAAAAATTGTAAGGATTAGAAGCTTGCATTTGTATCCTTACCGTTTTTTACGGATACGTTTCTTTCGAGCTCCACCGCTTGAAGATAGCATAGACATAGCATGTCTCTTGCTCTTTCAAATGTGGTATCCCAATGGAATGTGTGTGAGATGATCCATTAGCCGGTGCATATTATGCGTAGTGTATTGTAGCTGAACGTAATTGTCTACCCGGTGCTCTTGCTCCATTTTTTGATGCTCTACTTTTTTATTAAGCTTTGCCATCTCATCGTTTAGCTGCTTCGTCTTCTTGTTGGCTTCCTCTCTGGCTTGCTAAATTTCTTTCACGTACTTTTCTTGAAATGACAAATAGGCAGCAAAGAGATGTTTTCTTGTTTCCGTTTTATGAAGAAATCTAAATACAATCTCCAGCAGTAGCCAAATAATTCGTCTCTCCCATCTCCAATAAAATACAATAGCTCAGTGAAGTTACTAAAGGGTGGTGATGCATTGGTCATTGGATCGCCATGGTAAATATGGCCATCAACCCATAAGTTGATTGCCTTACACCCAAGGTTCCGTAGCTAATCTGCAGCATTGGGATTAGATGTGTCAAGTCGCACAGTAGCATACTCCTGCTCCAAATTAGCGTTTAATCGATATTGTTTTGTCTTGCTAGTAATGTCTTGTACTGGTAGGGGATTGAATGACATTTGTGTTAGCAAATCAAGCAAATTAGAGAGAGAATGTGTAATGGTGACTGCTACAAGCAGGTGAAGCTGGCTATGGAGGGAAGAAGTGGAGAGTACTCAGAGATAGGAGAAAAGTATTATGTTGTGGAGGGAAGAAAGAGAGGGAGTGCATCTCAATCTCCTTTGAATTCAAATTGTTGATCATGAGTGTAGAGAGAGAAATGTTGCTACACAAAGAGGTACTGGAATGCGATAAGCATGAGGGGGAGAGAAAGAGAGAGAGAGAGAGAGAGAGAGAGAGAGAGAGAGAGAGAGAGAGAGAGAGGGAGAGAGAGAGAGAGAGAGTTGGCTCACGATTTAGAGAGAGAATGCAGTGAGAGAATGTAAAAAATTTACTTTTCTGGCAAGGGGGGTTGAAAAGTACCTCCTTTAATGAGATCTAAGAGAGAGAGTGTGTGTTTTATATGTTAGAGAGAGAAGAGGGGTGGGAAAAAGATATTTTAAAATTTATTTACCCATCTCTCTCTTGGGTACTAAATAGACTATTTTTGCATACAAAATATGGAAATGGCTTTTTAAAAAATCTCAGCATAGGCCTTTTTGCCCTCTCTTTTAGGCTTAATCAAACTTGGCTTAAGCTTTAAGCATTCCCTTAAACTGCCAAATAAAGAGGCCCCCTATACCCCATTCACTTCCTAATGTTTGGGCGGCATGATCAACCTGAATATCTTTCTACTTGGATTTCTCTACCCACACACATTTATGTGCATTCGAGAGATAAGCACATGAATGAAGATATGGTACTAGGAGTTCCATGGATGCAAACACACAAAGCTATTCAAGATTGGGATGCAAAAGTTCTAGGAAAACACTTAAAGGCAAACAATTAAAGGTATCATTTTCTCGCAGTAAAGAGGAATGGAAAGCAGACCTGCGATCTTTGAAGTTTGCAAACCAAAGTCCAAGCATAGCACCTATATCAACGACTCAAGACAAGATTTATCCTCATAACTTAAGCATGAAAGGAACTAGGGAATATTGGGTGCTAAAATCTCAATTTCAAGATAATCCTAAGGAGATTTATGTACCCAAGGAACAAAATAGAAAGCAGAGTATATACAAATCACCACAGCTAGCTCCACCACCCAAAAGAAGCAAGAAAATGCCATCACCAAGGATCAACTGGGTGTGGGTGCTAAAGACCAAAGCAAAGCAACCAACCAAGTCCATTTACAAGTGGGTACCAAAGGCTAAGCTAGAGTCAAAGAAATTGAGCAAAGTGGTTTACGAATGGGTGTCAAAGCTTGAGAAGCCACCAAAGAAACAACCAATCTCTCAACTGTTTGATCAAGAAGAAAAATATGGTTTTTTACCGACGACAATTAAAGAACAAGCACAACTACTCCAAGATACTCATTTCAAAATAATTAATTAGCAAGAATCCTCGACATCAAAAACCATTGATCCGCTCAAGACCCTCCTCCTTGCACAACATAGTGTTTTGGAATGCATTGACTTCAAAAGCATGGTAGAGCCAATCAAGGCTATGCATAGACATGACTTATCAATCCATGTATAGCACAACCAAGGCTACACACTATCATCCTAGAGGAATCCAGGGGGGGGGGGGGGGGCATTTTGAATGCAGACCCAAACATATGAAATCAGCTAGAAAAGGGGCACTGTTTGAAGAGTTTGTATGTAAGCATGTGATTTTTCCACAAAGCCTATGAGAAATGACCTTATAAGTAAAGAGAATGGAGAGGATGCAATATGAAAACCCCTTGTAAATATCAGCAAAAAAACCAAAAATATTACAATTTTTAGCTTTTTGCGTGTTTTTTGGCCAAAAAGTGATCAAAATAGAGTAATCCACAAAAAAATGGCCAAACATAGTGATTATGTGTGTTTAGGTAATTTTTGGATTTATTTCTATTTTTTAGATTGGTTTTGTAATTTTCTTATAATTTACATAGGCTCAAATAGAAAAATGAAAGATACAATTATGATCACGAGGAAGGGGTGGACAAACATGTCAAATCTTTTTCAATAAATATTACATAGGCTCAAATAAAAAAATGAAAGATACACTCATGATCACGAGGAAGGGGTGGGCAAGCATGTCAAAAATAATAAATAAATATTACATAGGCTCAAATAGAAAAAGGTCAAAAATATTAAATAAATATTACATAGGCTCAAATAGAAAAATGAAAGATACATTGATGATCATGAGGAAGGGGTGGACAAGCATGTCAAATCTTTTTCAATTTTGACAATAGTTACGGGAGGCATAAACTAGGCCCACGATACCTCATTCTGCAAAATCTTTGAAAATGGGACAATCAGAGCCCAAACAAAGAAAGTTTGTAAATGAAAGTATACCTCACAATCTATAAGGCTAACTAGGGGATACGAGCGAAAGTGAGAAGGGAGCCCCAGGTATGTATAGTCCTAGTAGTCCAAAAATAGTCTCACTAGTGACTTCTTGGAGAGAGATATCAAAGGCTTCTTTGGGTGTTCCATCTATAGCTCCTAACGGATTCCATAGTGCAAAGTCTTACATGAGACATGAGGGGTAAGTTAATAACCTACTTGTGTAAACATGTATATGGGGTTGGAGTAGTCCAAAAAAACCCTAGGTTAGTAGAGCCTTTCGAGAAAAGAATGAATGCAAAAATGATTGTAGAAATTTGATTGGTACACCAAATTCTACCAATATTGAAGGGGGCCATAGCATAGGCATAAAGAACATTCCTACAAGCTTAGATGGTGATCCTATCAAGGTCTAGGAGGGTTTATACATAATAAACCCCAAAACAAATCCGTGTCAAATTTAAGTTTTGACTTCATAGGAAGCTTCCCCATAAGTGCTAGAAACAATGTATCTAGGTGGGAATGAAAGAAAATACCATTTGGAGCCTATGGAATTAGAAATCATCATGGGGGGACTACAAAGCGTCATTTTTTACTCTCAAGGCCACAAATCTACTCGTTTGGAACAAAACTTGATAGGACATCTCCCTACAACCTATGGGACATGTCCATAAGCCTAGATTGAAGAAAATGACTACCACCAAGTGTCGAGGACAAAACCGCTAGAGTTAGAGGACCAAGTGAAGGGCTAAAAGTTACTTACTAGGCCTATAGAGCAAGTATGGGTCACTAGATGTTAATTTGGTCAAATATTTGCAAGGGTAGATAATAAGCTCAGATAAAAAAATTAAAGTTACATTGATGATCATGAGGAAGGGGTGGACAAGCATGTCAAATATTTTTCAAATTTGACAATAGTGACGGGAGGCATAAACTAGGCCCACCGTATTAGGAAGAGGATGGGGTCTAGGAGGGCCTCTTTATTTTCCATGAGATTATGGAGGTGATTAGCAATTTGACGAATAGATGCATGCCATGTGGGCAAGAATGGTGGGTGTGTAAGAGTGGTCAAAGGATGCACTTTTCCCCCCAAAAAGGGGGTAGAAAATTTATATTTTTGACATTCCATAACTCCTACATATGATCTCTCATTTGAGTGGAGATTAAAGATCTAGAATCTACACAACAAGCTCTTTCCATAGATATGTTACATGATATACTTTTGTTCGCTAGATTTTAAATTTCATTTTGGGAGGCAAATTTGAATTCAAATAAAGTAGCCATTGTGCCTGTTTGAATTAAAAAGTTGTCTTTTGATTTCTTTCTTAATACTAAAGGTTCGACTCGGGGAATTCCAAATCTCGAGCGAGTTTTTCGAGCAGTTACTAAACCGAGCAAAAATTATCAATATACAATTTTGAAAATCCCAAACTATTCAAGATACTTCTACTTAATTTAATAATCATTCACACATGTGTTTTTATTTAGTTATTCACTCTAGTCAATCCAAGATAGAGGTGTTGGCTATTAGAAGACATTAAGTTATGGATGATGATAGCACATCGCAAAGGATAAATACTAGGCTCTACATTCCCTATCTTCAACCTTCATGTATGCATTGTAGGAACCATGATGCGCATAATCTCTCTCTCTCTCTCTCTCTCTCTCTCTCTCTCTCTCTCTCTCTTTAAAACATAAACAAATGTCTTTGTCTGATTATAGGGCTGAAAATCACGGAGCCATTTGAGGAGTTGCTTGTAGTGCCATGTGTTGATACATCATGCTATTAGAAGATTCATAAGAGCTAATTTAAGAACTTTATGGAGTTTCTTGTAGCATCGCGTGTCGACACCTGGTGCTTTGGGAAGCTTCAAAGAGGCTAATTTAAGAGCTTTGTGGAGCTTCTTGTAGCACTACATGTCAACACCTAGTGCTAAAGGATGTTTCAAAGAGGCTAATTTAAGTGGTTTGTGGAGTTGCCTATAGCACCATGTGACGACACGTGGTGCTAAAGGAAGTTTCAAAGAGGCTAATTTAATATCTTTGTGGAGCTGCCTATAGCACCATATGTCTGTACCTAGTGCTATATGAGTCTTCATAAGGGCTAATTTAAGCCATTTATGGAGTTGCATGGAGCACCACGTGTCCATATGTGGTGCTATAGGAAGGTTCAAAGAGGCCAACGTAAGAGCTTCTTGGAGACCCTTATAACACCATGTGTCGACAAGTGGTTCTAAATAAAGTTTCAAAGAGGCTAATCTAAGCGGTTTGTGGAGTTGTATGTAGCACCATGTGTTAATAGGTGGTGCTAAAGGAAGTTTCAAAGACGCTAGTTTAAGCGCTTTGTGGAGCTACTTGTAGCACCATGTGTCGACACGTGGTGCTAAAGAAAGTTCCAAAGAGATTAATTTAAGTGCTTTGTGGAGTTGCATGTAGCACCATGTGTCAACACGTGGTGCTAAAAAGAGTTTCAAAGAAGCTAATTTAAGCTCTTTGTGGAGTTGCTTGTAGCACCACGTGGTGCTAAAGGAATTTTCAAAGCGGCTAGTTTAAGCGCTTTGTGGAGATGTTTGTAGCACCACGTGTCGACACTTGGTGCTATAGGAAGTTTCGAAGACGCTAGTTTAAGCTCTTTGTGGAGCTACTTGTAGCACCATGTGTCGACACGTGGTGCTAAAGAAAGTTCCAAAGAGATTAATTTAAGTGCTTTGTGGAGTTGCATGTAGCACCATGTGTCAACACGTGGTGCTAAAAAAAGTTTCAAAGAGGCTAATTTAAGCTCTTTGTGGAGTTGCTTGTAGCACCACGTGCTGCTAAAAGAATTTTCAAAGCGGCTAGTTTAAGCGCTTTGTGGAGCTGTTTGTAGCACCACATATCGGCACTTGGTGCTTTGTGGAGTTGTTTGTAGCACCACGTGTCGACACTTGGTGCTATAGGAAGTTTCAAAGAGGCTAATTTAAGCACTTTGAAGAGTTGCCTGTAGCATCACGTGTTGACACGTGCTGCTAAAGAAAGATTCAAAGAGGCTAATTTAAGCACTTTGTGGAGCTGCTTGTAGCTCCACATGTCGACACATGGTGCTACAGGAACTTTTAAAGAGGCTAATTTAAGCGCTTTGTGGAGCTGCCTATAGCACCACGTGTCAACACGTGGTACTAAAGAAAGTTTCAAAGAGGCTAATTTAAGCCATTTGCAAAGTTTCTTGTAGCACCACATGTCGACATGTGGTGCTAAAGGAATTTTTAAAGAGGCTAAGGTAAATGCTTTGTGGACCTGCTTGTAGCACCACGTGGTGACACGTAGTGCTAAAGAAAGTTTCAAAGAGGCTAGTTTAAGCGCTTTATGGAGCTTCTTGCTACAAGAAGTTTCAAAGAGGCTAATTTAAGCGCTTTGTGGATTTGCATGTAGCACCACATGTCGACACGAGGTGCTAAAGAAAGTTTCAAAGAGGCTAATTTAAGCGCTTTGTGAAGTTGCCTGTAGCACCACGTGTCGACACGTGGTGCTACAGAAAGTTTGAAAGAGGCTAATTTAAGCGTTTTGTGGAGTTCCATGTAGCATCATGTGTCGACACGTGGTGCTAAAGAAAGTTTCAAAGAGGCTAATTTAAGCGCTCTGTGGAGTTGTCTATAGCACCATGTGTCGACCCATGGTGCTAAAGAAAGTTTCAAAGAGGCTAATTTAAGTGCTTTGTGGAGCTGCTTGTAGCACCACGTGTTGACACGTGGTGCTACAGGAAGTTTCAAAGAGGCTAATTTCAATGCTTTGTAGAGTTTCCTGTAGCACCACGTGTTGACACATGGTGCTAAAGAAAGTTTCAAAGAGGCTAATTTAAGCCATTTTCAAAGTTGCTTGTAGCACCACGTATTGGCACGTGATGCTAAAAAAAGTTTCAAAAAGGCTAAGTAAAGCGCTTTGTGGACATGCTTGTAGCACCAGGTGGCGACACATAGTGCTAAAGGAAGTTTCAAAGAGGCTAGTCTAAGCGCTTTATGGAGCTTCTTGTAGCACCACATGTCCACACGTGGTGCTACAAGAAGTTTCAAAGAGGCTAATTTAAGCCCTTTGTGGAGTTGCATGTAGCACCACATGTCGACACAAGGTGCTAAAGAAAGTTTCAAAGAGGCTAATTTAAGCGCTTTGTGGTGTTTCCTGTAGCACCACGTGCCGAGAGGTGCTAAAGAAAGTTTTAAAGATGCTAATTTAAGCGCTTTGTGGAGTTGCCTGTAGCACCACTTGTCGACACATGGTGCTACAGGAAGTTTGAAAGAGGCTAATTTTAGAGCTTTGTGGAGTTTCTTGTAGCACCACGTGTCAACACGTGGTGCTAAAGAAAGTCTCAAAGAGGCTAATTTAAGCGCTCTGTGGAGTTTCCTGTAGCACTACGTGTCGACATGTGGTGCTAAAGAAAGTTTCAAAGAGGCTAATTTAAGTGCTTTGTGGAGTTGTTTGTAGCACCACGTATCGACACGTGGTGCTATAGGAAGTTTCAAAGAGGATAATTTAAGTGCTTTGTGGAGTTGCATGTAGCACCACGTATCGACACATGGTGCTACAAAAAGTTCAAAGAGGCTAAGTTAAGTACTTTGTGGCGCTACATGTAGCACCACATATCCACACATGGTGCTATAGGGATACACAAAGCGGATTTAAGCCATTTGCAAAGTTGCTTGTGGCACCACGTGTTGGCACGTGGTGCTAAAGAAAGTTTCAAAGAGGCTAATTTAAGCGCTTTATGGAGTTGCCTGTAGCACCACGTGGCGATATGTGGTGCTCAAGGAATTATCAAAGAGGCTAATTTAAACGCTTTGTGGAGCTTCTTGTAGCACCACGTGGCAACACATGGTGCTAAATAAATTTTCAAAGAGGCTAGTTTAAGCTCTTTGTGGAGCTGCTTGTAGCACCACGTGTCGACACATGGTGCTACAGGAAGTTTCAAAGAAGCTAATTTAAGTGTTTTGGTGAGTTGCATGTAGCACCACGTATCGATACGTGGTGCTAAAGAAAGTTTCAAAGAGGCTAATTTAAGCACTTTGTGGAGCTACTTGTAGCACCACGTGTTGACACGTGGTGCTACAGGAAGTTTCAAAGAGGCTAATCTAAGTGCTTTGTGGAGTTGCCTGTAGCACCATGTGTCGACACGTAGTGCTAAAGAAAATTTTAAAGAGGCTAATTGAAGCACTTTGTGAAGATTCTTGTAGCACCATGTGTCGATACGTGGTGCTAAACGAAGTTTCAAAGAGGCTAATTTAAGTGCTTTGTGTAGTTGCATGTAGCATCTTATGTTGACACATGGTGCTAAAGAAAGTTTTAAAGAGGCTAGTTTAAGTACTTTGTGGATCTGCATGTAGCACCACGTGTCGGCACATGGTGCTATAGGACTATCCAAAGGGGATTTAAGAAATTTGCAAAGTTGTTTGTAGCACCACGTGTAGACACGTAGTGTTATTGGAAGCTTTATAAGGGCTAATTTAAACTCTTTATGAATCTGCTTGTAGCACCACATGTTGGCACATGCTACTCTAGGAAGCTTCAAGAGGTTAGTTTTAGTGCTTTGTGGAGTTGTCTTTAGCACCACATGTCAACACGTGGTGCTAAAGGAAGTTTCAAAGAGGCTAATTTAAGCATTTTTGGAGCTACGTGTACCATCACGTGTTGGTATGTGGTACTATAGGAATATTCATAGAGACTTTAAGCCATATGTAGAGTTTCTTATAGCACCATGTGTTGGCACGTGGTGCTATTGGAAGCTTCATAAGGGCTAATTTAAGCATTTTATGGAGCTGCTGGTAGCACCATCTGTCAGCACGTGGTGCTATAAAAAGCTTCAAAGAGGCTAATTTAAGTGATTTTTGGAGATGCCTATAGCACCATGTGTCAACACGGGTGCTAAAATAAGTTTCAAAGAAGTTAATTTAAGCACTTTGTGAAATTTGCTATACCACCGCGTGTTGGCACATGGTGCTATAGGAATATTCAAAGGGAGACGTTTGTAGCACCATGTGTCACATGATATTTTAGGGATATTCAAAGGGGCTTTAAGTCTTTTGCAAAGTTGCTTGTAGCACCATGTGTCAGCATGTGGTGCCATAGGAAGCTTCATAAGGTTTAATTTAAGCACTTTATGGAGTTGCATGTAGCACCATGTGTCGTCATGTGGTGCTATAGGAAGCTTCAAAGGGACTAATTTAAGCGCTTTGTAGAGTTGCCTATAGCACCACATGTCGGCACTTAGTGGTGCTATAGGAAGCTTCAAAGGGACTAATTTAAGCGCTTTGTAGAGTTGCCTATAGGAAACTTCAAAGGGGCTCATTTAAGCAATTTGTGGAGATTCTTGTAGCACCACGTATTTGCCTATGGTGCTATAGCACCACATGGTGATGTAGGAATCTTCAGAGGGACTAATTTGTGAGTGCATGATTCTTGCATGCACGGTGCATAAAGGGGAAGAGGAAAGATGACATGGGGAGTGGATGGGCGACCTTTCAAAAGCGAAGTGAGAGTACTTCTAATTTCTTGTATATGTTCAATCAATAAGGTGAAACAATGGGCATACAGATCTAGTGTTCGGCTAGGGGTAAGGCACCCGCCTTTACCCTACCATAATAAAGCACCTGCAAAGCTTCATATAGCACCATGTGCCTACACATGGTACTATAAGCATCTCTGAAAAGGGTATAATTTTCTCTTCCAAGATATTTGGCCTTTTGGACTAGAGAAGAATTGGGCAAAACAAACTTCTATGTAGTTCCATGTATCAACCACGTAACAACACCTGGTGGCAAGGGCTTATTGTCCCTTTGCAAAGGCTTGATATTGGTTCTTAGACACTTGGGTCATTGTGGACAAGACAAGAATAAGGGAAAAAAGAAAAAAACATTTCACCCATCACAATATAGAGTGCAACACACAGCACAAATTGGGTCCTAACCATTTAGAAATTTGCTCGGGTTTTAGGTCGCTCAAAAAATCTCGCTCGGGCTATTGTAAGACTTGTTTGACTCCCTTAAAGTGCCAAATAAAGAGGCCCTCCTAGACTCCATTCTCTTCCTAATTCGAGACATGATTTTTCAAAACCTTTGAAAATGGGACAATCAGAGCCCAAACAAAGAAATTTTGTAAATGAAAGTATACCTCGCAATCTATTAGGTTAACTAGGGGATATTAGAGAAAGTGAGCAGGGAGGCCCAGGTATGTATAGTCCTAGTAGTCCAAAAATAGTCTCAATAGTGACGAGCTCTCAAAGGATTCTTTGGGAATGCCATCTATAGCTCCTAATTGATTCCATAGTGCAAAGTCTTACATGCGACATGAGGGATAAGTTAATAACCTTCTTGTGTAAAGGTGTATATGGGGTTTGGAGTAGTCCAAAAAACCCTAGGTTAGTAGAACCTTCCAAGAAAAGAACGAATGCAAAAATGAGTGTAGAAATCGGTGTGTAGAAATCGGCTTGATACACCAAATTCTACCAAAATTGAAGGTAGGCATAAAGAACATCCCTACAACCTTAGATAGTGATCCTATCAAGGTCTAGGAGGGTCTATAAATAATAAGCCCAAAAAAAATTTGGTGTCAAAATTGATTTTTGACTTCATAGGAAGCTTCCCCATAATTTCTATAAACAATGTACCTAGGTGGGAATTAAAGAAAATACCATTTGGAGCCTATGGCATTAGAAATCATCCCGAGGGCTACAAAGCGTCATTTTTTACACAAGGCCACAAATCTACTCGTTTGGAACAAAACTTGATAGGACAACTCCCTACAACCCATGGACATGTTCATAAGCCTAGATTGAAGAAAATGACTACCACCAAGTGCCGGGAAAAAATCATTCGAGTTAGAGGACCAAGTGAAGGGCTAAAAGTTACTTACTAGGCCTGTAGAACAAGTGTGGATCACTAGATGTTAATTTGGTCAAATATTTGCAAGGGTAGATAATAAGAGCGCTTATTATCTCTGGGCCCACATTTCACCCCAACTTTCATATTTTCATCACAGATCTCTTTTACATAATGCATCACATCTCTAAACCCACAAAAAACACTTTCACTTTTTCCCCCCCCATCAAAAAACGCATGTGCTTCTAGATTTCAAAATTTAGCCCAAGAGAGCACACACAAACCCTCAAATGTGCAAAATCACATTTAGGGCTTTAGGACATAATGGTCAACCATCCCATGAAGAAAAAATGCAAAAAAGTTGCAAGAATGGTACCATAAATAATAAGCGTGCTTATTATCTCTAATGCTATAATGAGGCCAACTTCACAAAATTTTATTACAATTAGCTTCATTATGTTGTTACAAGTATACATATGAATTTTGGGGCAAATTGGACATCCCAAGAATTTCCACCAACACTTAGTCATTTTTAGAAGGTCTCTAATAAAAAATGACTCTAAATTGGAATTCATGCATCCAAATTTCCCCAAATTCCAAATCCCGGCTTGTATCCCATGTGCACAACCAAAGTCCAAATTTAAAGCCTGAATCATGCCCAAGATAACATCCACACTTATTATTACACTTGTAAATTTTTATCCAGAATAGTTTTTTGGTGATTGCATTTTGTTTTTATGGCTTGTAGTTGTAATTATCTGGCTTCAAAATTGAATTTAATCTATCACAGCTCAAAAGGGGCTTCACACAATAAATTTTAACTCTTAAGTGTACCTACTGAAAAAATCCTTTATATTGACTCCAAGATCAATGCAAACTTTGCTGACAACACCAAAGAAAAAGACAATGAAGAAAAAGCTCCAAAAATTACCAGCTTATAACCTCAAACAAGAGCAATACACGAGGCCAAGAAGACTTTCCTGGTGAATCACTGCTAGAAAGGCATCATGCAATATTCCATGGCCCTTTTAAGAGTGCGGATAACCAAGTAGTGAAGTTGCAAATGCTACCCCAAGAAATCTATGATGTAGCCCAGTCTTGAGAAGCCTAAGAATCACACTGCAAGCTTGGCTTAGGCTACCATTCTATTAGATGGATCCATGCGAAGTAGACCTGCAAAGGGCCTATGAGCTACTAAGCTCAATTCAAAAAGATGGAACTACTAAGATCTCAGATTCTATAGGTCAAGCCACAAAGGTGAGCATCACTAAGGTTGTAGCCCACTGCGCAGTTTTCTTAACAAATGAAGGATCTTTTCCTTACAAAAAAAGGTCGTGGGCTCCTTGTAGTGAGATAATCCATAGCTGAAAGGAACTTAAATAGTGTAAAAGAGAACCTTGGTATAATCTCGTTCGATAAACGGATAGAAAACGTTCAAAGAGAGATATACCATGGAAGATGACACCCTCGAAATACAACAACAACTTGGTTTTTGCATATTAACTAGAGTTCTACCCAAGTAGGATTACACAATTTTTCCCGATATGGGTCACAGCTAAAAACCTTTTGCTCTAGATCTATGAACACATTCATCCAATTGATTTGAAGTTGGGCCATGTGTTTTTCCTACCAAAGATGCGGGTGAGATCTGGAATGGGTATCAAAGTGTGCCTTTTCTCGAACATGGGTAGACCAATTCTAAAGTTTTTGGACCTAAACAGGGGCTTCTTTTGAGCATATCGACAAGAGTTGGCATTGGATTCCTTCCCTACCGGATGCTACAACATTGCATGCTTGGTCATTATGCTAGGAATTGCCAAATGGTTGTGATTGTTGATAGTCCAATGATCAAAACCACGTGGAAGTGGATTGATTGTGCGTGCAAGAAGTCGAGGGTTGAGAATCCACATATCTATGAAAACAGTAGATCTCAGGGACGTGGTTGAGCTTAAAGAAGCTAATCCTCATGCTCCAAAAAAAACAAGAGGAGAAAAGCGTTATCTCTATACCCTTATATGAGGTCTTCATGGCCAAAAAATCCAAAGACCCAACTACATCCGGCATTCCAAAGAAGGGCATACGAGATAGGGAAGTGGGAGCAATGCTTGAAGAAGCTAGTCATTCTATTGTGGGAACACAAGCGGACTAGAATGAGCTAGACATGCCCTCGCATGGGGTTGAGACAATCGAGAAAACTCAAATTCATGTGCTTGTATTTGTATTTATGTATGCAACCATTTCTCTAATTGTGTTACCAATTGTGTCCTTTTTTTTCAGCAGTGTTCTCTCAAAAAGAGAGAGTTAAGATAAATTATAAAAACAAGAACCATATACATCTAAACTCCCTGCTCAATACGAGCCATGGAGGCAAAAAGAATTACAAGCACAACCAAATATGAGTCCACAACAAACGTCCATAGGGTTTTATAGGGACCCCAAAACCCACACAAAGACATCCATAGCTAATCATGCAGTCGATAAGAAGCTAGACCTTGGTTTCCACCACCCTAGAGAGCTCAGTCACCATCCTCCATAATTCCCAAGAGATCCAAACATACAACAAGAGACCCATGATTGCAAATGCCAAAGGTGGTAGGGCCCAAAGGCCCCATCACCAAAGCCAACCTCCAGGTTCCACCATATCTCTACCACTGCCACCTGCAAACATATGCCTCGAGAGAGCTCCAAACCACAAAAAAGAGACTGCGACATCCAATAGGACAAGACCACAAACTGGACACCCAATGCTGCCAGATCCAAACCAAAGGATACCACCATGGCAAGCTAGAGCTAGGCTAGCCATGAACTGTCAGAGAGATCCAAGCTCAAGGTGCCCGTAGCCAACAAAGGAAGGAGACCTACCACAAAACCTGCCTTTGTCAAGCGCCAAAAACCACGAAGATCATTGGCCGCGATTTTCCCCCAAGGAGGGGAGAGGAGGGTAGCTCCTCTATGCCTCGCAAGCTGCAAACACCCCCCTCGGAGTGCTCCCAAAACCGTAGCATGACATGGGAATGTCCACTACCGGACAGTGTTTCCAAAGAACATTTTGCTAAACAAATTTAAAAAATTGGGCTATTGAAAATTAGAGGTTTTTTGTCAAAATATTGTAGCTTTCTTTGGAAAATTATAGAAAAAATATGAAAAAAATTGCAATTTTTCTAGATTGTGAAAACAAATTTCACAAGTAAAGACCAAAACGTGCATTGTAACTGTATACATGTTTTTTTGCAAACACTGTATTAGACTATGTACAGGTTTTTGTAAACATTGTATCGGACTCAATCAAGGTTAAGAGCCCTACTTAAAGGCATTGGTGGCATCCGGATAAGATCTCCACAAAAGAAACACTTTCAGCACATGACCAGTCCTTAGCGAACCCGGCCACACTTCAAAGGTTGTTTTGATGGAAAACTCACGTCTATCCATTTTCCACACTCCGAAAAATTGGTTGTTTGAAACTTCGACCACACCATGGGAATTACCCTATATTTAGTGAACTAGCCAAACCAACCTCATAGCTTACACATGAGTAAAAGCAAAACAAGACCTTCTAAGCACATCTTTATAGGCCTTCACACACAAGAATCTCCCACACACATACACACACACACACACACACACACACACACACACACACACACACACTAAAATAGGAAAAAAACAGGTGATGGAATTTGGAGGGCCTTATGATCTTGGAGTACAGAGCTTGATAGCTCTATGAGGAGCTCTTGTCTGGCACTTGATGCACACTCAAGTGATGAGGTGATTTATGGCTTGGAACAAGATCAATTAGAGTTGGAAATCATGCCAAAAACAACACCAAAATGCACAATAGATGCAAAGAAAATTGTCCTAATTGATGAGAAACGAATGATCCAATTGCTCACACTAATCACAATTTCATTAATCAAGCAATGTAGTGGCCAATTGGTCTTTCCAATGACTTGCCCAAGTTTGCTTACGAACTTGTGATGATTAAAAGTTTTATCAAAGGATGGTAATGCAATAGTAGCCAATAGGCCTAGGTGGGAAATCATCGGCTTTGATATCACATGTTGGGAATGGGGTTATGGTGGAAATGTAAGAGAGCCATTCATGGTGTGATTAATATGTTAATTAGAAGGAGAGAGAGAGAGAGAGAGAGAGAGAGAGAGAGAGAGAGAGAGAGAGAGAGAGAGAGAGAGAGAGAGAGAGAGAGATTGCAACTTAATGAAAGTAGAAAATATTAATTAATTTATAAATGAGTACAAACTAGGTTTAGGTGATGTTAATGAATGGGTATGAAAAGTGGATATGACGTTGGATACAAAGTGTAGCTTAGGTCTCTTTTATAGACTTGGGAGAGGGCATCTGTTGACCTCATTGATGATGTCAAATGTGTAGGCTTCCGAACTAGAGAGGGTTCTCACTTGTGGTGGTGCAGATGTGTCACACACCGCAACAAATGCTTTTGCATCTTTGAGGCTTGGTTCATCCCACTAGATGAGACTGTAGGTGACAGCTGATTGGAATTGATCCATACACTCATGGGACAGTTTGAGAGAATTCAAGGTAGCTCCCACCACATGTACAGTTGTTGCAAGGCCTTCTTGCAACTTTAGCAACTAGAGCCCTTCTACATAATGGTTCATGGGGTGCGTAGATGGCACTACCACCCACCAATGTGGTTGTTTCCTCCTCACATATCTTGATTTAGCTATCATTGTATATATCTTACCTTTTCATTGATAGAGTCTCCCCACATTTTGATGTATCCCTCTCTAGTAGGGGCAGGTTGTAGCCCATTGGGCAGTTTTCTTAACAAATGGAAGGATCTTTTTCTTACAAAAAAAAGGTCGTGGGCTCCTTGTGGTGAGATAATCCATAGCTGAAAGGAACTCAAATAGTGTAAAAGAGAACCTTGGTATAATCCCATCCGATAAACAGATAGAAAACGTTCAAAGAGAGATACACCATGGAGGACAATACCCTCGAAATACAACAACAACTTGGTTTTGCATATTAATTAGAGGTCTAACCAAGTAGGATTACACAATTTTTCCCGATATGGGTCACATCTAAAAACCTTTTGCTCTAGCTCCATGATCACATTCATCCAATTGATTTGAAGTTGGGTGGTTGTTGGGTTGTTGCTCTTCTAGCTACTGATTACTCGACCGCTGCCCTTCATGCTGATATGGCTGGTCTGTCTGTGACTGATTTCCTCCAGTTGGCCCCGTACCATCAGTACCAGGTCCTGGAGGTGGAGATGGAGGAGAGGCATCAGCATCATCATTATGCCCTTCGTCTGGTTCATCCTCCTCCTTCTTTGCTTCTTCTTCCTTATCTTCATCTTCTTCAATGGTAGCCTGTTGTTCGATGTAATCAAGGATAGCTTGATTTGTCAGAGCACTGTTATATTCAGTAACTTTATCCTGCAAATCACTCTGCATCGTCTCCATAAGAGACTTCAAGTTATCCATGTCGAAAACAACATTGCCTGCTGGATTCAAGATCTCGACTAGATTATTATAGATATATCTTTCTGTTAATGTGGTCTTCAGAGCATTATGGTGGATCAGTAAAGAGTTGAACTCAACTCGCTTCATTCTTAACAGGGTTTTGAACCTATTAGCAGCTCGTTGTGATTCAACCTTTTCTTCCTACATGGTCTGCATCTCAAACTCTACCTTGGCTAGCTTATTTTGTAACTGCTGAATGGTCCTATCTAAGTGAGCTTCAAGGAGAGTGTGGCGCAAGTTCTGGGTTGCTCTCCCTTGCTCCAGCTTTTCAATTTGCTCCTTAGCCTCCCTCAATTCAGCTTTTACCTTAATTAGTTTATCTTCTGACCCTGCAGCATCCAGCATTTGTCCCATACAATTGACAATAGTATTCCATGATGACTAAATGAGTACTGAACAATCATCATTAATTGTTGCTGGGTCAGAATCAGTTGGCTCATAGACTGTGACAGGAGCCATATAAGGTAATGCAGCATAATCACATTTCTGCAATAGAAGACGTCCCTTGAGTGGATGAGTTTGCAGCTGCTGTAACCTGTCTTTCTTGGTCAAGTGCAGGGCTTCTTCACTGTATGGGATGGAGACTCGGCCCAGTGGATTTGCAGAAGCTGGGCCTTTGCCCTTATCAACCTGGTCTGCTGATTGCTCAGGACTAGCCTTTTCTGTCTGATCTTGGTGGTTACTCAAATTTGGCCTCCTGATTGGTTGATTCCACCAGTGGTCTGGTCAGTCTGTTGTTCAGTCTGGCTAACTGGAGTCCTTTCAGTAGACACTGTTTTGACTTGACTTTCCAGCTGCTTCAAGAGAGCACTGCCCTTAGTCAGTGTCATCCTTGGCTTCTTTGAACTGCCAGGTTTATCTTGTTTAGCCTTCCTTTTCAGTCCAGTAGGAGTTGACTAACTTTTTGGCTCTTCTTCATCTGATGACAAGTCGCTATTTTTGGATAGTGGAAACGGCTTCTAACTCCAAGCCATTCTCACCTGATCATGGGTGTCCGGAGCAATTGCCCAGTACAGAAACTGTCAAACATACCAAGCCTTGAATACACTTTGAGATTTCAGCTTGGCAGTTTGCTGAAGCACATTGTGCGACAATATCTGGCAAAGGTTGATAGAGACTTTGGAATCCATTCGTTTTGCTAAAAGCATGGCAAACAGTTTCTCTGACACATATGTCGGGTTATTCTTCAGACTCGTAGCTTCAGCCACAAATCGATAAGCAACGAGAGCTTCCAGTCCTGCAGAAACTGGAATCCCTTGCGCACTGGCTTTCCTTTTCCTCTTAGCAGCATCAACCTCCTTCAAAGCTGCACTGATCTTCTCTGCAATTGCCACAGACGGCTTGGGCCCGTTTGGCATACGGAATGCAAAAGCAATGCTTTCTGGTGTGACAGACACCTTCTGGCCATAAATCATAGCACTGCCATCTTCAACATTGAAAGAGTCCAAGACTTGCCTTATGATGGCTGTGTCAAATTCAATCCTTGTGGCTTGTAGAACCACACGCAAGTCCCACAGTTGGAGTAGAGCCATAGCTTGCTCAGTAAACACATAACATTGAATTTTGCTATACGGGATGAGTGGAAGAGTTGCCTTTGTAGCAGTAATAAGAGCTTGGGTTTCGTCGATAGTGTCCTGCATCTTTTCTGACAGTTTCCTCCTACCCATGCACCATGAAGATGATGAAGCAGGTGAAGAAAAAGATGACTTACTTGATTCTTCAAAATCGTACTAAGGTGTGGCTGGCAAATTCAGACGACAATCCACGGTCTCCTCAGAGGATGAGGTTTGCAGCTGCAATGAAGATACTTCAGAGCTCAACGATGGCGAGTGAACAACAAGAGGTAATCGTCGTGCAGGGGATTTGCGAGGAAAAATGCCTACTCGCCTTACTATTATATGCGTTCGTGTCATAAAAGTCCTAGACTTCTGTGCACCGCAACTGATGTCACAGACATGCATTGGACAAGACTTTCACCCATCATTGAAATGATTACCACTGATATTCCATCTGACCGTTGGCCCACTAAAAGTTGATAACTTTGTCCCCACTGTTCTGTTCCTGGTATAAGTCTGGCTTGGTCGCACTGGTACTGGTCTGAAACTGGTT
Organism: Adiantum capillus-veneris; assembly: GCF_014529385.1. NCBI lineage: Eukaryota > Viridiplantae > Streptophyta > Polypodiopsida > Polypodiales > Pteridaceae > Adiantum > Adiantum capillus-veneris. Next base: position 143,915,424 of record NC_140943.1, read on the forward strand.
TTGGAACTGGAACTGGCTGCACATGAAAAAGCCCCAAGATAGCTGATTTTGGAATTTCTTGGTCTTCAGCACCTAGATCCTCGGTACCCTGTTCCTGGCAAGGCTCTCTAACTTCTGAATAGTAGAGCTTGATTTTAGCTTCATTATACACCCCTGGCAACAGTAATCCAGATAGGTCTTTCAGTCTTACCGTGCCATTGGAGAAAACCCAATCCACTTCAAATGGTCCTGCCCAGGCTATCTTTAGATTCGGCTTCTTAGGACCCAATCTGGACTGATATAGGAGTACCAGATCCCCTTTCTGAAACTCGCGGACCTTAATTCTTTGGTCATGCCAGTGTTTCCTTCTTTGCTAAACAATCTCGTGTTCTAGCATAGCCCGTTGTCTCAGTTCATCTAACTGGGTAAGCTCCTCCAGTTGCTTCTTGTGATTAAAATCTAACCCATATTCTACAGCCATTCTGAGACTTGGAATAACAAACTCCATAGGGACAACAACTTCAATGCCATATACCATTCGGAATGGTGTTAATCCTGTAGTGACCTTATAAGTTGTCATGTATGCCCATAAAGCAGTCTGAAGCTTCAAATCCCACTGGTCTGGCTTTTTCTGCACAAATCTTAGTGAGAATAGTCTTAATGGTCTTGTTACTGCTTTCGGCCTGTACATTGCATCTAGGATAATAAGGTGTGGATTTCTGATGCTTGACTGAAATCATATCCAGAAGGATCTCCATAGTGTCATTGATAAAGTGTGTCTCTTGGTCCGACACAATCTCCACAGGACATCCATAGCGACAGATAATATTCTCAAATAAAAATCTTACAGTGGATTTGGCTGTGTTGTCAGGAAGAGCCTTAGCTTCTACCCACTTGGTTACATAGAAGGTGGCCATCACTATATACCTATTCTTCCTGGGAGTAACCTTCTTGAAAGGTCCCATAAAATCCAAACCCCATTTCATGAAAACACCCAGCGGTTGTACTGGTGTTAAGGCAGTCATGTCTGCAGCTGTTGGTCTACCAATTCTTTGGCATATGTCACAAGTTTTACAAAAGCTTCTGACATTAGAAATCAATGTTTGCCACCATAAACCAGCCTACAAAATCTTCTTGTAAGTAACATCAGTAGAAAAGTGTCCACCAGATTCTCCATTATGCGCCTCTGAGATAACTTGCATTCTCCCCTCCATAGGCACACATCGGCGAAGAATACCATGAACACCTAATCGGTAGAGTGAGCCCCCGATGATGGTGAACTTTAAGCTTTTGATGACCAAAGCCTTCTTCTGGTGTTGCTTCTAGTCATCTTGGAAACCACCCTGAGAAAGAAACTGATATACTTCATATAATTTAGGATCAACTGATTCTGCCACTTCCAGCTGAAATAATTCAGCATCCACTGGTTCGTCTCTTAAAAACACTTCAGAATAGCCCTCCGTACTCCTAGAGATAAAATCAATGCCACAGTGGTTCTTGCCAGGTTTATGGAAAATCCGAAATTCAAATTCCATAAGGAACATCATCCATCGTTTTAGTCCGCCTTGAATAATGACTTTATTAATCAAGAATAAGAGAGCCTGATGATCCACATAAAAATGAAACAATTTTCCTAGCATATAATGCTTGAATTTTGTAGCACTGAAAACCATCCCTAGAGCTTCTCGTTCAGTGGTTGTATAACCTTGTTTAGCTTGACTGAATTTGTGACTGGCGAAGTAGATAGGATAGTCAATCCTTCCATCTGGCTGGGCTAGTATCGCCCCCATCGCCAGCCCCGAAGCATCCACATGTACATGGAAGATAACATCGCAATTTGGTTGCCACAGGACTGGTTTACTGATAATGGCACTTTTTAAGTTCTGGAAACTTTTCTCACACTCAGCAGTCGAATTGAACTTGCTGGTTTTCTTTGTGAGCTCATACAGTGGTAAAGCTTGGGAGGCAAATTTATGCACAAACCTTCTGTAAAAGCTAATCTATCCCAAGAAAGAACTTAACTCAGATGCATTCCTGGGCGCCTTGGCCTGCTGAACACACTGGATCTTGTCATTGGCCATTTCTATTCCATTGCGGGATACTACATGTCCCAGTAGTTGTCGTTTCCAGACTAGGAAAACATATTTAAATGGATTCAGACAAGTCCGCTTCTTCTGACAGCGCTTAAAAACAATTTCCAGGAATAGTAAATGATGTTCCTCAGCTGAATATACAGTAAAATCATCCATGAATATGGCGAGGAACCGATGAAGAAACTCATTGAATATCTCCATCATATACCACTGAAAAGTGGCTGGTGCATTGCATAGGCCAAATGGCACTACCAAATACATAAATGCTCCCCACTCTGTAATGAAAGTGGTCTTTCCCCGGTCCTCAAGAGAAATTTGTAATTGGTTGGAGCCACTATATCCATCCATAAAACTGTACATCTCATACCCTGCAATCTCATCAAGCAACATATCTGTGAAAGGAAATGAAAATGGATCCTTGATGGTTTGAGCATTAAGTTTCCTATAATCCACACATACTCTCAACTTCCCATTCTTTTTGGGAACAACTACAATAGGAAACAACCAATCGCTATTGGCTACTTTAGTGATGAACACAGCTTTGAGAAGGTTGTCAATCTATTCCTTGACCTTCTTAGCATAATTGGGATTCAATTGGGATTCTTACTGGCCTGACATCTGGCTTCTGTGGTATCCTGTGCTGGTAGACCTCTGGATCCACCGCTTTCAGATCAGTGTGTTCCCAGGCAAAAACATCTTTGTAATGCTGGAACATTTTGCATGATTCTCCTTCATTGTTGGGTTGAGATGTTTGTTAACTTTGATCATTCTAGGGTTTTCTTCATAGCCTAGATTCCATTCCTCAATCTCTTGATCATCTGGGAGTAACCAGTTAGGCCCGCTGCCTTTTCTCTTGGTTGACTCTTTAGCATAATCCCAAGATGGCCCTTTGAATTCCAAATCATTGTTCTGATTTGTCGTGTCCTCCCCAGAATGTGTTGGCTCATCTGGCGTACTGGATTCAATTGATCCTTCCGGCCTTCCAGTTAACTGAACTGATCGTTCTCCTGAATTGAGTTCAATAAACTGGTTTGAAAACTGCTTCTTCTATTAGTCAGCTTGCTCCTTGTTCAGTAGAATTGCATTGAGATCAATTTCTGCTAAGGACAAATATTTAGAGCTGCTAACATCCTTTCAATCTTCTTGATCTTATACTTCTGGCATAGTTCCTTAGGTCTCAACTCCTTTCTCCAGCTTCTAGTATTGTTTGTTTGAATCTGGATTCTCCCACTGGCCCCTTGTAGAGTCAGAGTTTGATTAGCATAGTCGTGAACAACTTGTGTCGTTCGCAACCATGGGTGCCCTAGTAGCATTCCATATGCCCCTTGCACATCAAGAACTAGAAAACTGGTCTTGAACTTCTCCTTGTCCACTTGTATCGGCATATTTTCAATCATACCAGTAGCTTGCATGACTAGATGATCTGCCATCCGCACTTTGAAAGGTGTTGGCTTCAAATTTGTAATGCCCATCGTCTGCTGAAGATGTACTCCCACGATGTTTACTCCTGCTCCTCCATCCAAGATGACACTCGAAAGTGGTTCCCATTGTTTCTGAACTTTGTAATCTATCAAAATTAGTGGCACTTCATCATCTTGGACAGCCATCAAATCAATTGTCCTGGCCTCCGCCTCAGCCTTCCTTCGCTGATTGATGAATTTCGCTGCTTCAGGCAAAGTTCTTCTAATGTCTTCCAACTCCATAGTGAGTTTCTAGATTCTATCACAGATTTTGACATGAATTTCCTCTTTCTCCTGGTCAGAGTGGATGTCGGAGCTCGAAGAGCTGGTAATATCTTCACAATGCCATTCCTTCATTGTAGTGCTTTCAGCTCCTCTATCAACCCCCAACTCTTCAATCATCCCTTGTACTGCAGCCAGCATGGTCTCAGGTATGACGGGCTTTGACTGATCTGTCTTAGTAGATTGGGCTGGTATCTTTTGAATGACCCGTGCTTCAGAACTTTCTGGCTGCTCTGGTAGGTTCTTGGTTAGATACTCTGTGATTTTCGCCGTTAGTTCTCTCGGCTCCTGCCATTCATCAACCACCTTTTCTTTACCCTTGGCCTTCCATACCTCTCTCTGTTGAGCCCATTTGCTGCTTTCAATAGTGACTGGTTTTTTTGGAATCTCTGGGATTTCCTCAATCACTACTCCTTTGCTTCGTGTAACTGCTCGTACTGGAACTGGCTCTGGTACCTTCACCTCAGTAGCCGCAATCCCAGGTGTGTCTGGACATTGAGCCGCGAAATGCCCATACTTTCCACAAGTATAGCAATTCAGACTTCGGCTCTGGAAGTTACCACGCCCCCGGCCCCGGCCAGTAGCTGCTTGGTATCTACCGCGCCCTGGACCAGTACCACTGGTACCTGGTTTCTCCTCCTGAGAAGAGTTGGCAGTTTCCACTCTTACTGGTTCGGCATTGGTATATGCCACTACTGACAAGTCTTTGCCCTTTTTGAAATGATGAATCCTAATGCCACAGTTATTCCATAAATGGCCATAGGCTTTACAATAAGTACACTATGGGCACTCGTTGGAAAGATGGTCCTTAGATTTACATTTTGATCACCAAGTCTCCATTCTTCTCACTGGTTGTCTGATCTCGCTAATCTCAGCAATTTGTCGAGCCATCTCTTCAATCTTCCTAGCCCAAGACTCCTTTTTAGGCTTATCCTTGGTCTTCTCATTGGAGCTACTCTCAAAACTGCTAGAAACTCCGCTGGAATCAGAGTTATTAGTAGAAGAACTGCTACTACTGGAGCTCCTCTTCTTATGACCTTTATCCTTCTTAGCTTGTTGTTCCAGCTTCAGGACTCGTTGCACCAAATCATTGAATTTCTTCGTCGGTGCTGGCACCTCCTGCTCCATAAGCTTCTTGCTACGAAAGCCAATCAAGAACCATGCCCACAGTCGCTTTTTTGATGGTGGTTCCTGTAGCTATCTTGTCAGCTCCTTGATTTTCTCAACATAGCTTCGAACTGACAATTTTCTCTGCTTAATCTTATCCAATTCACAAAGAATATCCTCATCACCTCTGTTCTTGGAATATTCCAGTATGAAGGCTTTAAGTAGTTTATTATAGGATCTAAGCTGGCAAGCCGGGTAATGGTAGTACCACTTTCTCACTGCCTCCATCAGCGTTTGCGGAAAGTATTCACCCAGTCATCCTCATCAATATTTTTCAGCTCTGCATACTACTCAAAATCTTGGATGTGAACATCCGGATCATCCTTCTTGCCTCCTTTGAATACTAAAAAAGAGATTTTCAACGAGGATGTGTAATCATGCCTAAATAAACCTAAATCTAATCTAACGTTAATCTAAATCTAACCTAATCTTAAACTCAACATAAACATGAATTTAAATGTAACCTAACCTAATGTAATTTAAATTTTGACTTAATCTCTTTCTCTCTTTGTTTTCTCCCCTTACCTCTCTCTTTCGTCTTCTCCCTCTCTCTCTCTTTGGCTTTTTATTGTCTCTCTCTTTCTCTTTGTTTTCTCCTCTCTCTCTCTCTCTTTCTTCCTCTCTCAATGTGTGTGTGTATGCATTCTTTGTTTATGCATGTGTGTGTGTGTGTGTGTGTGTGTGTGTGTGTTTCTTTTATGCATGTGCTCTCTCTCTCTCTCTCTCTCTCTCAAAAACACAATGTGTGTGTGTGTGTGTGTGTGTGTGTGTGTGTGTGTGTGTGTGAGAGAGAGAGAGAGAGGGAGAGACGGAAAGAGGGGAAGGGAACATGAGAGAGAGGAGAGGGAAGGAGCATACCTGGCTCTCCTTCCTCTCCTCGTGTATGTGTGTGTGTGTGTGTGGAGAAGAAAGAGAGAGAGAGAGAGAGAGGGAGAGTACAGGTTACCTCTTTGCTTGCTTGAGCACCGAAAACTCAGATCTGAGATCTGAGTTTTTGGGCGCTCTCAGTTTATTTTTTACCCCTGTCGGCGTCGCTATGGGCGTCACTATGAGCGTCGCTATGTTACAAATAAACTAGCCACGCTCATAGCGACGCCGTGAATTTTCACTTTTAAGCGTCGCACTGCGAGCGTCGCTAATGTGAAGTACCTCTTGTAGTGGGACTATACTTGGGCGCCGGGCACTTTTGGACCGCCCACTGGCAGGCACCCAATGTAAACATACCAGCCGACCGGGTGGGGCTCAGACCACCTTGGCCAGAGAGGTGGCCTTCACCATCTAGAGAGTGGCCAACCTATGGACACCCCTTTTAGAGCATTCGGGAGCTACTCTTGCAACACTTCTTTAGTAACCGGGGAGATGGTGGTCTAGTGACCAGCCAGGCGATTAGTGGGTAGACTCACTAGTGGCTTCACTAGGCCATCAATAGTAGATATTTTTAATTTCCAGGAGTTTGCTTGACTAGATATTTCTAGTAGCACCAGATATGTGGTGGCCTTGCAATGGCCCTGGCTTGTGGATACACACACCATTATGGATAGTAGAGTAGAGAGACAGTCTTGAGAGTCTAGCCAAAATTTTGTGAGTCTTGCCATAGTCTTTCCATAGCCTTACCACTGTGTGTGTCACTATCTAGAGCACTCGACTTGCACTCTTGGCACTAGCCTTGGAGCACTTCACCTTGGTTGTCTGTAGTTGGGCATGTGAGCCTTGTAGTCCTGTTATCTAGTAATATTGTGTTTTTTAGTTGTGTCTTGTACCTTTGCACCCACTGCACTCTCCATTGCACCACAGCCTCTACATCCCCATTGTACCTTGTTGTGTAGTCGTGGACTGGGCAAAGTTGGCCGTAGCCAGACTAGTCTTGTATGGTCATTTGGTTATGTACACGGTGGTGCCTTGGAGGGCTTATGGTTGTCTAGTATATTGTTTTGGTTCTTTATCAGTTAATAGTTTAGTTCTATTTTCATGTTTTTTCATTGTCTATCGATTTTGAGTTAGCTTGTGAGTTCACATGCATACTGTATCCAGAGCACCCCACCACTAAAGAGCATTGTGCACCATTTCCATCTACAACTGCTCTCATCAATGGCTTCACTAGGCCACCAATAGTAGATATTTTCAGTTGCCAAGGAGTTTCCTTTACCAGATATTTCCAGTGCACCAAATATGTGGTGGCCGTGTGATGGCCCTGGCTCGTGGATATATACCGCATTACGGATAGTAGAGTGGAGAGAAAGTCTTGAGAGTCTAGCTAGAGTTTTGTGAGTCTTTCCATAGCCTTACCACTGTGTTTATCACCATCTAGAGCACTTGCCTTGCACTCTTGGCACTAGCCTTGGAGCACTTCACCTTGGTTGTCTGCAGTCGGCGGCCCTGTGCTTTACAGGTGTCTTCCCATTTGTTGAAGTTTTGTATTTTCTATGACTTTGGGACAGGACATGATGGTTTTTTGGATAGATTACCTTGTGTAAGGCATCTGGGCCATCTGTCACCAATGATGGCCCACATGTAGGACATGTATTGTGACCCAATGTGGACAACCCTTCACTCATATCATATTCTTAGAGAAATGCTTCAAACTATAAAGAGAGAGAGAAGAATTGAACATAACATACCAAAAATCTCTTCAAGGCCATGATAGTCGTGCATGCTCCACATAAGGATAGTCCTTACAATGGCCTCTCGCTTCTCCTCTCCTTTGGAAGTGAAACATCCACACCGGGGATGCCCTTCCAGAACTCCTCGATGAGCGGATCAAGGTAGACATAATATTTGCCACTTTGTACTTCCATGGCACAAGAAAAGAGAGAAGTATATTGGCCTTCTTGGTAGTCTCCCGTGGGTGGAATATTATAGTTGATGATCACCGCGGGCCAACTGCTCCATGATGTAGACGCGGTGCCAAAGGGATTGACACTGTCACTTGCCAACCCAACCCTCAAGTGTCGTGGCTCTAGCCCAAGCTTGGGCCAATGAGTCTCGATGTGCCTCCATGTAGGTGAATCGGTAGGGACATGCATCATCCCATCATCTGAGCGGTGGTTGGCGTGCCATGTGAGAAGCTCCATTGTAGACCTACTTTTAAACATGTGCTGAATCTAAGGGATAAGTGGAAAATGCCTCAATACCTTGCGGCGTAGGTGAGCCCCGCTCACACCAATTTTGTTGTGTGCTTCTTTGCACACGGGACAAGATGTAGGATGTGCATGTTCATTGCGGTACTCTTTAGGAAGCATTTTTCCCATCAAACTACAATCCTCCTCACACATGTTGCCTTCATGTGCCAACAACTCATCCACCATGTTGAACATATACTTGTCCTCAAACTCAAAGTACACCTGAGATGTGTGTGGAGGCGTTCTCGAAGTAGAGATAGCGACACGATCACCTCTTGCCATGCCTTCCCTCAACAGCTCTTGCCGTTGTCTTTCGAGCCTTGTGTGCTTTTTTAGTGTGTGATTAGGAAAAGAGTAAAAGGAGAGAGGAGAAAAGAGAGAGAGAAAGAGAGATTAGTGTAGATTTAATACTTAATGTTAAGTTAGTGTTGAAGTAGATAGAGAAAATAAATAAAAGGTTTTATCTTTTGTATGTTTAACATTAAGTTAGTGTTAAATTACAGTTCAAAATGTTTAATTAAAAAGATGTGTAATTTTTTAAAAAAGAAAATAATAATGAAAGAAAGACAAAACAAGTTGAACATTGAACAAAATACCCAAAAAAATGAACTTTAAAAGAAAGAGAGAGATAGATAGAAATAGAGAGGAGGAAATAGAGTGAGAGAGAGAGAAAGATAGAAAGAGGGATAGAGGAAAGAGAGAGAGAGAGAGAGAGAGAGAGAGAGAGAGAGAGAGAGAGAGAGAGAGATGAGGGCTCCTATTGAGAGGCTTGTTTTGGTGGTGGAGGGGGGACGGACATACCTATTTTGGAGCGTACCACTCCAACTGCAAAGGATGAGGACACTAATGCACCCATGAGAAACACACATGGGCGATACTACAGGGTAAAGTATGGGGGCGAGGTTGACTTTGGGACTATACATGGAAAAGCCTTTCGGTGGCATCTGCAAATCCTTACACACTCGACATAAGAATTTTTTTTATAAATTTCAAGGACCAAGTGTTCGATCATGCACGCTACATCGAGGAAGCGTTGTTGCTCAATTTCCAAATGCCTCGGACCAACATCTCTCGACACAGTGGCTGGAGGGTATATCAAAACAAATTTAAAAAATAAGCAATCAAGTGTACGACACGTAGTGACCAACTAGGTCGCAAATCCAGACAGGAACTATTGTGGTGGGAACATGGCAGATGTAGAGTGGGAGTGGGCAAGCTACAATGGGATCATCCCACAGTAAAAATCGTGAAGCTTGGGCTAAACAAACTCCCGCGCACTATGGTTCAAAAGGCAAAGTGTCCTGGAAAGATAAGCATGTAAGTTATTTTTAAATGTGCAAGTTTGGATAACAAAGTGTTTTAGATTGTTAATTTTTTTTGGTTAATGTTAACTTAGGAAAATATCACTCTTTGCCGTCCTACAAGAGAGATGGTCAAGTATCGAGAGACACACACAGAGTTTGACACTTGGCGATGGTTGTTGGAAAACCATTATATCTCTCGCAAGCAATTCAACGTAGCAGTCAGAATGCTATAAGCGATAAGTGTATAAGACAATGAATATTATATTAAAAGTTAATTTGGGTTATTGATTTATCTAAATTGTCTTTGGTTGGTGTAGAACCAAGGCAATCCAACGTATGCAACTCATGGTGAGTACAAGGACAAGGAGGAGGAATTTTATGGTTGATAAAAATTTGTTATGTTATCCTCTTTTATAAGTGCAGATGTGGTACAAAAAAACCCTCATATTTTGTATATAAAACTCATTTGAGAATTTTGCTTTATTTGTAGTTTTTCCAAAGTATTGTTCTATTCCTCCTGAATTTATAAAGGTAAAGTATGTGTTGTGATTCGATTTTATTAAATAATCATTAAAAAAAATTTGATATTTTATATGTTTTATGCAGGTCAAAAATAAAAATGCTCATTTGGGCCACCCAAAATATGAGCATCTTCATTTTTGAAAAACCGTGCATCAATAATATGCGCAATAATGCACACGACAATAGGCGCGATAATACTTGTGGATATATTACCGCAGCTATTATCACGTATATTATTGTAAAACCATTATCCCGTCTATTCTCGCATTTATTACCGCACATGCAAAAAATATCTCTCCATTTTTCTTTGTTAAACCGTGGCAACAATGGTGGTTCTAGAGTTTTCCTCTTATAGTGTCTGAAGCGTTCTTGCATCTTTTAGCGAGCTCGCCCGTTGTGCCCCCAAGTTTCACGCCAACTCACCAAAAGGCAAGTAGCGTGTCATGCATCTCAAGCCCTTTCCACTTGCCACCTTGTGAGCATAGTTTGGCATTGTCCATCATGGCCTTTATCATAACATCCCATGCGTACTCTTGTTTCGCCAGTGCAACCACAAACGTGCCCTAGGCCTCCGCATGGGTACTAGGGTTAAGAATCTTGAGGCTACCTCGCTCAATGGCTCTCGCAACAGCCTCCCATTTTTCCCATTGCCAGGGTGTTTTTAGTGTTGTTATTCCATAGAAATCTTCTCACTGATTTTAGGAACTCTTTCCAATTACATATGGCTAGCGACCATTGAAGGCTATACAGCCTCCCATTTTTCCCATTGCCAAGGTGTTTTTAGTGTTTTATTCCATAGAAATCTTCTCACTGATTTTAGGAACTCTTTCCAATTACATATGGCTAGCGACCATTGAAGGCTATATAGGGAAGCATGAAATCATTGATCACTTTCACTCTGCTCGAAAAAAGGGGGAGCACATACTCCCACCTCTGATGCTCCTAACCTTCTCCATGACCCAATCAAATCTTTGCTTGTGAGTTATGTCGACCCCAAGGGGGGCTTCCAAGTGCCAAAATATCTTCCCTTTTGAAACTACCTCTCCAGTCCACAATGAAGGATCAAACGACATTCTTGGAGAGAGACAAATCTAGATTTTTCAATACTACATTTCGATTTGGATACTATGACATATATCTGGACAATCTCTAGGGCCTTTCTAATTACCTGCAAGCACGCTTTGAGAAAAAGTATGGGATCATTTGCAAATAGCTTTGGCAACAACTGGTCGTTGTTATGCAGAGAGAGCCCTTGAATCTCCCCTCTTGCATGAAAGTTGTTTGATTTTACAAGAAAGTTATGTCAACTCTTGAATTTTTACTAATATTTTATGCTCATTCGTCTCTCATGAGGCCTCTCCCTTGCATGTGTGTGTGTGTGTGTGTGTGTGTGTGTGTGTGTGTGTGTGTGTGTGTGTGTGTGTGTGTGTGTGTGTGTGTGTGTGTGTGTATTGAAGAAGAAAACTGCAAAGAGTCTAAGAGGGAGAAAATGACATCCTAGGATACAACTCACCAAAGATGTCCTGTTTGAGAAATTTAATGGATAGATGATTCGGTTTGATGGTTTGATGGATAAAGGATATGTGGGTTTTATATTAGAGCATACAATGGGTAATTCTTAATTTTTTAAAAAAATGCAAAGGATATTCCAGGTTTACATGTATTATTTTGAGTTAATACAGTGGGTAATTTAAAGTGACCCTGCATTCACCAAAGGGTAAGGAAAGTCCCTCCCACCTGCCATTGAGAAGAATTTCATAATAAGAGGCTTCTTCATGTGAGAGAAAATAAGAAAGTGACACTAGTATTTTAGAACATGTGGTATCACAATAGAATATTATGTACTAGTAACATGTGGTATCACAATAAAATATTATGTTTTTTGGAAAAAAGTATAATAATGAATTATTTACATTATAAAAAAATTTAAAAGCATAAAAAATAATGTTTTCCACAATACTTAATGTCCCTTTTTAAAGAGAGAGGTACACAAATCTCAACTGAAGAATTTATAGTGGCCTCAAGAAGGCAATATTTCTAGCTGTAATAAATTTTGTGTGTGTGTGTGTGTGTGTGTGTGTGTGTGTGTGTGTGTGTGTGTGTGTGTGAGAGAGAGAGAGAGAGAGAGAGAGAGAGAGAGAGAGAGGATCTTCTTTATACATTAAATTGTGGAGATGAGAGAGAGAGAGAGAGTTCAATTAAAATTTTGGAATTGCTACCATATACATGTGGTAGTGATGTGTGTGAACACACTAGCACCGCCGAGGCATTTTTTCCCTCTTTAGGAGGTTTTTTCCCTCGAGCATTGTATATACACCCATCACTCTAGGGCTATCTATCTTTCCATAACACACTAAGCAACATACTCTCTATTGTGTGCCTTGAGCTTTCTTCATCTTCTCCAAGCCATGTGCGTTTGTCTGCAACCCTAATTCCAACAATTGGTATCACAGGAGGTTACATCCTCTCGGGCTTAGTCGCCAGCTGCTCCAGCATACGCCTGCTCACTTTCTCCGATTACAGTGAGGTTTGGCGAGCGTTCGCAAGTCCACAAATATTTTGGGCTCATTTAGGCCTCCGTTTCCACTACAGGCAGGTCTCCACAGGCAATTTTGTCATTTTGTGCAGAATTTCTGTCAGTGCCGATTTTTGCATAACAGGTGCCTTATAGTCTTCTACGGTTTGTGCTATATAGCACGTGTTGTTCCCGCTCCGTTTCTCCTAATTTCGGGCAGTTTTCACATCAAGTGCAACATTTACCATGGCTGACAACAACACAGATGTCTTCAAGATGTTTGCTGCTGAGGACAGGTTGGATGGGGACAATTATCCTATGTGGGCTTATATGATGCAACACATTCTTGTGTCAAAGCGCGTCTGGAATATTTTGCAGGGCATACGTCCTGGTTCTGAGGATGTAGGTGATGCTGAGGATGTTGCAGGTCTTGCTGCAAGGATTGCTGCTATTAGAGTTGTTTTGCCTACGGTAGAACAAGCTCGTTGGGATCTAAAGGATGCGCAGGCTCATGCATTGATTGCGTTGTCTATGAAGTGCACCATTGTTCCTCACATTTGTTCAACAAAATCTACAAAACAGGCTTCGGATATTTTGGCTGGTCTTTATGCAAGTCGCAATGAGGCTAAAATTGCTTTGCTGCGTAAAGAGCTGGAGTCGAAGATTATGCATGAGGAAGATGATATGGACACTTTCCTTGCTACTGTCAAGGATATCAATGAGCAACTTATTTCTGCAGGTGAAGTCATTTCAAACAGTTCCCTAGTGCAGACTGTTCTTGATGCCTTACCAGATTCTTACCAGACTTTTGCTAGTACTTGGAGACTCATGACCCAAGAAAATCCTGAAGTTGTCAAGTTTGATGCATTATGCACATTGCTGTTGCAAGAGTCACTTTCTAGAAAAAACAGGATTAGGCAACGTGCAATTGAACAGGCTTTTATTGCTTCTCAGAGAAAGGGTGGTAACAGCAATATAGCCATTTTTTATGGTTCTGCTGTGAGTGGAAAAAATTTTGTTCCTAATGCTTCTGCTGGCACCAATTCGTTTGGAAATTCTGGTGATAAGGGAAAAAAGAAAATGCGTTGCCATTATTGTAAAGCTAATGATCACTTGATCAAATCGTGTCCTAAGTTGAAGGCCAAAGAGGCTAAGAAGAAAGAGGGTGGTTCCACTACAAATGCTAGTTCCACTACAAATGCAACCATTGTTGAGTCTTCTGTAAAAGGAGACTGTGTTGCTGATGTTGATGCAGAATGGGCTTTTAGCGTAGAGTGCACTTACAATCCTGCTGTCCATGATGCATGCTTGTCAGTTGTTTGCTGCATATTCACATGTGTGGTATTTTGACAGTGGTGCTACAAAGCACATTACCTCACATCGTGAATTTTTCACCTCTCTCGAGTCCATCCCTCATGGGAATTCAATCAATTGTGCCAGCAATGCCTCTTATCCGGTTCAGGGAGTTGGAAAGATTGTGCTTATTGTTGCAAATGCAGTTCCTTCACACTTGTTGATGCACTTTATGTACCTGGGATCAGGGATTTCAAAATGACGTGATCACACTATAATTTCAGGTTAATAACAATAGAAATGCAAAATAACAAATATTATGTTAATTGACATTCATCTTTTTTGACGACTTGGAGACCGGCTCGAGGCCCGCCGGGCCCGCCGTGGCTATATAAAGGCGACACCGGTGCTTGTCTTTTTCACAAGAGAGGTACATTGAAAAGTCTTCTTCACCAAACTTTCTAGCAGCTTTCCACATTCTCAAAGCAGTGTAGCAGTAATTTTTTAATCCCTTCCTTATTTTATTGATGTTTTTTTGAGTTTTTTGCGTTAAAACTTAAAGGTATAAAATTTCTTTTATCAAATCATCGTACGTGGATGCACTAGATATGGTTGCAATTGCGGCTAGGTGTGTCATTGCAAAAGCGTACGATGATTATGTTTTATATTGCTCCCAGTCATTCATGCTTCGGCACATGGTTGCAATTGCGACTAGGTGTGTTGCTGCTAGAATGACAATCTGTTTGAAAGAAGTCACCATGCGTGGATTCACTGGCACATGGTTGCAATTGCGGCTAGGTGTGTCATTGCAAAAGCGTAGGGTGACTATGTTTTATGTTGCGCCCAGTCATTCATGCTTCGGCACATGGTTGCAAATGCGACTAGGTGTGTTGCTGCTAGAATGACAAGAGCATCTGTTTGAAAGAAGTCACCGTGCGTGGATGCACTGGCACATGGTTGCAATTGTGGCTAGGTGTGTCATTGCAAAAACGCAAGATGACTATGTTTTATGTTGCTTCCCGTCATTCATGCTTCGGCACATGGTTGCAATTGCGACTAGGTGTGTTGCTGCTAGATTGACGGTAGCATCTAATGCATGAATGTGTGCTCAAATAATTTCATAATGTTTCATATGCTTGAATCTTGAAAGACGACATCGTGCGTGGATGCACTGGCACATGGTTGCAATTGCGACTAGGTATGTCATTGCAAAAGCGTAGGATGACTATGTTTTATGTTGCTCCCAGTCATTCATGCTTCGGCACATGGTTGCAATTGCAACTAGGTGTGTTGCTGCTAGAATGACAATCTGTTTGAAAGAAGTCACCGTGCGTGGATGCACTGGCACATGGTTGCAATTGCGGCTAGGTGTGTCATTGCAAAAGCGTAGGGTGACTATGTTTTATGTTGCTCCCAGTCATTCATGCTTCGGCACATGGTTGCAATTATGACTAGGTGTGTTGCTGCTAGAATGACATGAGTATTTGTTTGAAATAAGTCACCGTGCGTGGATGCACTGGCACATGATTGCAATTGCGGCTAGGTGTGTCATTGCAAAAGCGTAGGGTGACTATGTTTTATGTTTCTCCCAGTCATTCATGCTTCGGCACATGGTTGCAATTGCGACTAGGTGTGTTGCTGCTAGAATGACAGGAGCATCTGTTTGTAAGTTGTTGTACGGTGAGGCATTGGCACACGGTTGCAATTGCGATTAGGTGTGTCACTGCAAAAGCGTATGAGATCTATAGTTTATACTGCACTTTTTCTTTCACGTAGAAAAGATCCAAATGCAGTGGCACATAGTTATATTTCACAATGTGTTGTTTGCAATAATACCATTGCAGGCAAAATGGATCCCTCTGCTACTTCAATGATAGAGTTCAAAAAGAAAATTAGACAATTGTTGATTATAATCGTCAGTGCACTAGATCCCGACGATATAGCGCAGATTGTTGCAGATGAGTCTAGATTACAATCATTATATAGCTCATTATACAGTGAGCTTCAAACTCAACTCAGGCAAGCATCACAAGCTACACAAGGCTCTCATGCAGAAGAAACCCTAAATAGAGACTTGCAAAGGGAGGTGAAGGTGCTATCTCGCCACGTAAAAGAGTTAGAGGCGACTATAAAAAAACAAAATGCTACCACATTGATTGAGCACCCAACATCTATTGAGGCCCCTCCAGCTTCTGGTGAGCACGGTGGTCCTTGCCCCATATGCAGATCATTCTTTCATGAGTGGTGTGATCACTTCAGCTTGCCATGCGGACATATGTATCATATATCATGCTTGATGCAAAGCATGATGAATAACTTTCATTGTGCTATATGTGAGTTTGAGATATCCAAAAAGCTATATGCAATGTTCAAAATGTATGAAGACTATAATAAGCTTAAAGGTCAGCGTGAACAGGAGAATGAAGATATTCTCACAAATATTTCACTATCACTTGGATAGTTTTTGTAATATTTGAAAACATTTACTCGTTGTCTTGCGAGAATTTATTAGTGAATTGTGAATTGTCTTCACTTAAGCTTCAATTATGATATGTGATAATGCAAAGATTTGTTAGGGCTTTTTATATTATGAAGCTTTAATAGTGATTTGTGGCCTTGTAAAGGTTTTTAGGGGCTTCGTTTATTATTAAGCAAATGTCTAAACCTTAAACTAAATATAAAAAAAATCTTATAAGATAAACAGTTTCTGAACTTAAACAGAAGTCACTCAATGGATTCGACAATCTATTAATTAAACCACCGTCGCTTGTTGCGACGGGTCAAAGATGGTTCAATTTTCAAATTCTCTTCAATCTCTTCTAATGTACATGTAGTTTCTACTTCATGAGATTCCCCTTGCAGCTCACTGTCTTCGTCCACCTCATCATTGGTTACATCATAAGTCCAGCACGGCATCTCCTCTTTGTAGTTCTCAGCTTGCACTCTTGCCAATAGCCGATGGTTGCAGTACATATACACCAAATTTTCAGCTCTTGAATTTAGAAGGCGATTTCTGATGGTGGAATGTACATATTTATATGTACTTCAGTTTCTCTCAGAACTTGAATTGGATGCACATTGGGCTAGGATTCTAACAGCTAGGCGTTTAAGGGTGGGTGCACTACCACCATTCATCATCCACCACTTCCACGCTGGTTGCTCCGTGGCAAGTTTCTGCACAAATTCTGTACCAAACTTATCCTCTTTGAGTTTAAACTTCGTAAGATCAGTAACAGCTGATGCATGCTCATCAGGATCATCATAAAATCTGCCTATCACATCATAAAATTCTTCCAGCACCTCCTCATCAAGTTTGTCTATTTCCATTGCCCAATACTCTGGATCCAATAAGAAAGCTACACTGTGTAGTGGACTATGTGCTCCAACCCATTGACCATGCACATAATTTCTCAAATTTTCTCTCCTCTTTTGAGTGAATGGTGTCTTCCAAGGCTTCACAATTGGCTCCTGGGGCTCCTCTGGATTTGCAAGGATTTCTTGAACAGTCCACCAAGCCATCCACACCTTACCTATGTTAGGCAAGGCAGAATCCAGTTGGCGTAATGCGAGCATAATTGGCATCATGACATTGTGCACATCCACCACATCATCCCAGAAGTGGCGATCAGCTAGTAGATCTCTGATCACCCCTATTTTGCTTTTTATCTTCTCCCTTTGACCAACCTCCCATTCTGAAAAAGTGGCACAAACAAATGTCTCCATCACAGCATTATTATTTTTTATTAGTGATTCTACCGTATAGTAGTTGGTGCAAAATCTAGTTTCGCATGGCAGTTTTAACATAGTAGACATCCTCTAACGGTACATGTCAAGAACCCTCCGACGCTTCAAAACAAACTTGACTATTAAGCGAGCATTGTCTACTATCCATTTGAACCACTCTGTGTCCTCCCTCTTGTACCAATCTTGCAATACCAAGTTCAAGCTGTGTGTACTGTAACCAGCACTATATAGGTGAGAGAAGCGACTTTCAAGTATCCTACTTGTAGCCCTACAATTTTTGGCATTGTCCATGATTACTTGGACAACATTTTCTTTTCCAAGTTCCTCAACTGCGTCGCCAATGATGTCAGCTATAAAACTGCCAGACTTTATTTGACCAGAGCTATCCAGAGCTTTGATAAAACATTCACCACGAGGACATACAAGCATGATGTTGATCAATGGCCGCCTTTGAACGTTGGACCAACCATCACTAACTCTGGTGTATCCAGATTGTTCTGTTGCATTTAATATTACCCTTTGAATATCCTGTTGTGTGCTTGTGTAACATTTATCCAACATTTGGTTTCTCATATGGTGATATGTTGGAGGGGTAAATCAAGCACCATACTCCCCAATGCATTTCCAAGCTAACTTCCATGCATCACGGGTGACAATGGCCAATGATCCCCCAGTGAAATAGACGGCTTTAGCTAGTGCAAGTTGTGCTTCTTCTAAGGCAAGTTTTTTGAAGCTTGTCTGTAAGCTAACCTGTCTACTTTTTAACGATCCTACCTGAAAGTCAGGAGATCCATGGTTTGGAGGTGTAGTTCCATCGATATAAGAAGTTGGTTCCCTGCTTTGAGTGCTTCCATTGGTGGGCGTTACACCCAATGATCCCTCATACTTGTTTGATCTTATCGATACCGGGGTGTGATGGTCAAAAGTAGAGAGTTTTGATCTTTTTCTTGTGGAAATTTGGTTACCAATTAAAGCTTTTAAGCGCATAGCTGCTTCTTCTGCACCTAAGCCCTTGCACTTTCCTCCTTGGATTCTGGTATTGCCACCTAGAAAATGATCCCTTATTCTTGGTGCTCCTCCAGATTTCTCTTCGCCACAAAAGTTACATTTCCAATCTTGATACTTATTTAAATTTGTGGCAAAATTCCACTCGGGTCCTGGAATTTTTCCACCTGCCTTTCGCTTGCCCTGCGAAGTGGTGCCCTACGAAGAAGGACTTGGCATCGAGGTAGGAGGTCTCCTCAAGGAAGCCAGGCTTGAGACACCAACATCACCGCTTACATTCCCGGTGGAAGACATACTTATTGGATGCCTGCAATACCAATAAACATAGCTCAGTATGCTATCTCTTCTTTCAAGTATTATTCAAACCAAACATTAGTGTTATAATCATTATCACACACAAGCGTAGTAGTGAAGCCTGAAGAGAATAAACCTCAATCTACTCAAACATGAGCAAGAAAATACAATGGTGAATCAAATATGTGATCAGTCCATCCCAAAAGTAGAGATATCGACCCAAAGATTCACCTTCCTACCCTTTCATGAATCAGTCCAGTCCAAAAAAGAACTAATGACCCATGATTGGAGCTCTAATCGAAATAGCAAGCAAATACAGCGGTGAATCAAACATGTGATCAGTCCATCCCAAAAGTAGAGATATCGACCCAAAGATTCACCTTCCTACCTCCTTTCATGAATCAGTCCAGTCCAAAAAAGAACTAATGACCCATGATTGGAGCTCTAATAGAAATAGCAAGCAAATACAGCGGTGAATCAAACATGTGATCAGTCCATCCCAAAAGTAGAGATATCGACCCGAAGATTCACCTTCCTACCTCCTTTCATGAATCAGTCCAGTCCAATAAAGAACTAATGACCCATGATTGGAGCTCTAATCGGAATAGCAAGCAAATACAACGGTGAATCAAACATGTGATCAGTCCATCCCAAAAGTAGAGATATCGACCCAAAGATTCACCTTTCTATCTCTTTTCAAGAATCAGTTCAGTCCAAAAAAGAACTAATGACCCATGATAGAAGTTCTAATCAATATAGCAATCAATTTAGCAAATATAACGGTGAACCAAACATGAGATTAGTCCATCCCAAATGTAGAGATACCGACCCAAAGATTCACCTTTCTACCTCCTTTCAAGAATCAGTTCAGCCCAAAAAAGAACTAATGATCCATGATCAAAGTTTCATTAAGTTTTAATTTCTTTTAAAGACTATTCATTTTTCTACCTTTAGTTTTTCTTCTAAATTTTAAAGGATGACCAAATTTAGAGGAATCGGTGATGTAATGTGATGTCTACTACAGGGCTATATAGAGCCACCAAATATGGAGGGGGTACATGACGGGGCCGACGGGATTCTTGCTTTGCCCGCCGGGCCCGCTGGGTTTCATAATAAGCCCGCCGGGCCTGCCAGGGTTTGTTGGTTGCCCCGCCAGTTCTACTTTTTCTACCGGTTTTCGTAGGTCATGACATTAGATATGTTATTAACATGAAAAAAATAGTGATAATAACAACAATAATTAACATTTAACAAAATGCGTCATCGCGTAATTAAAATCCCTGCCGCGGATCAAGAAGAATCTCTTGTCTGTGTCCGCACTTGCTAGACTTGGACTTGTAGTCAAATTTGTGGATGACAGATGTACAGTTCATGATCTTAGTTTTGGTGATGAAATTGTTGCATCTGGCCTTTTGTGCCGTGGGCTGTATAAGCTCACTTTGTATGACAAGTGTGGATAAAATTTTGCAAATGCTGTTGCAGATTCAAGGGCTATTTCAGATGCAAAACTTTGGTATGCACGTTTTGGTCATCTGAATTTTGCCGGTTTTCTGCGTTTGCAAAAATCTGATATGGTTGCTTCTTTGCCGCCTCTTGAAGCACCTGTCAAACATGGTTCTGAAGGCTATATTTTGGGTAAGATGCAACGTTCTAAGTTTCCAAAGGATGGTTCAGTTCAGGCCACATGCAGGTTGCAGCTTGTTCATAGTGATGTTTGTGGGCCCATGCAAACTCCGTCCTTGGGCAATTACCTTTACTTCGTGACATTCATTGATGATTACTCCAGGCATGCATGGGCATTTTCGCTTAAAGCGAAGTCCGAAGTTTTTATGTGCTTCAAACAATTTCTGGCTATGGCTGAAAATGTCTCAAAATGTACTATGGGCACCCTCCGTTCCGATCGAGGGGGGGAGTATATGTCTCATGAATTCAATGCATTTCTGGCTAGTCGTGGGATAAAACACCAATGTAGCAAAATGGTGTTGCTGAGAGGAAAAACAGGTCACTTACGGAAATGGCACAATGTATGGTCAAAAGTCAAGCTTTGCCGCATTCTTTTTGGCTTGAGGCCATCATGTGTGCCACTTATGTACTAAACAGGTGTCCTACAAAAGCTTTGCAGTCTATTGCTTCATATGAAGCATGGCATGATAGAAAGCCTTCTATTGAGCACATGCATGTTTTTGGCTGTTTGGCATATGCTTTGGTGAAACAAACACAGTGCAAAAAATTGGATGATAAGGTTGTCAAATGTATTTTTGTTGGTTATAGTGCTAAAAGCAAAGGTTACAGGTTGTATCATCCACAAACAAAACGTATTCTAGTTTCATGGGATGTAGTGTTTGTGGAAGATTCTATTCAGCCCTTGCTGTCATGTACTAGAGACAATAATGTAAGCTCACATGACATCTATGACACTTTGTTGCCTCTTTTCAGTGGTGGAACTGCGAATGTAAGTTCCAATGAGGCAAATGTAGAGCCTATGGGGGTTTCTGAAAATGTTACAGATCAGCCTATTACTGATGCAGATGTACATGATGTACTTGATGAGGAAAGGTTTGAAAATGACCAGGCTAGAAGTATGCCCAAATGGCTAGTGCACACTTTGCGTGATAGTAAATTGGATGCACCTTTGTCTAGTCCTACTCGTTCAGGCTCTCGCCATGCATCTTATGCATTAGATTGTTATGCTTTGGCTGTGTCTAGCTTACATGAAGTTGAGGAGCCTCTGTCTTTTGATGAAGCACATCATTCAGAAAATTAAATGGCTGCCATGCAATCAAAATATGATGCACTTATAGAAAATGGCACATGGACTTTATGTGATTTGCCTCCTGGCAAAAAGGCCATTGGTACGAAGTGGGTTAACAAGTTGAAACGCAAGCCGGATGGTGAGATCAATCGCCATAAGGCTCGACTTGTTGCAAAGGGTTATGCACATCAAAAAGGCATAGATTATGAAGAGACTTTTGCTCCCACTTATCATATGACTACTATGCGTTTTCTATGTGCATTGGCAGCTCATTTTGGTTGGGAAGTACATCAATCAGACATTGTTACTGCTTTCTTGAATGGTGACATATTTAAAGAAGTTTATGTAACGCAGCCTCATGGTTTTGTCATAAAAGGACAAGAGGACAAAGTGTGTAGATGTAAGGAGGCTTTGTATGGGTTGAAGCAATCTCCTCGTGCTTGGTATGAGAAATCTGACACTCATTTGGTCAAACGAGGCCTTCGTAATAGTCCAACAGAAAGCACATTGTATGTAAAGCGTGAGGGTGATGTACTTCTCATTGTGGTTCTTTATGTCGATGATTTGTTGATCAACTGGACCAAATAAGAGACATATTGCTGAATTTAAGGCTGATTTGAATGCTACTTTCAAGATGAAAGATTTGGGACTGTTGCATCATTACTTGGGTATACAGTTTAAGCAATGTGATGGTGGTATTGCCTTGTGTCAGAAAAGTTACATAGAGACATTGCTCTGTAAGTTTGGACTTGAGGATTGCAAACCTATTGCCACTGCCATGGAAACAGGTTTGAAGTTGAGTCTACATGATGTTGGTGATCCTGCTGATGTCACTCTTTACCAAACTAATGTTGGCTGCCTCATTTATGTATGCAACACGAGGCTCGATATTCAGTTTGCAGTCTCACAGGTCAGCAGATGTATGCATAGCCCAGGGTCTAAGCATTGGCAGGCTGTCAAGAGGAGTTTCTGCTACATTAGTGGCACTTTACATCTTGGCTTGTTTTATCCCAAGGGAGGATCATTGCCGCCAGACTTACATGCTTTTTCGGACTCAGATTGAGCTGGTTGTTTTGACACCCGAGTGTCCATAAGTGGTTTTTGTTTCATGCTTGGCAGTTCTTGTATATCATGGATGAGCAAGAAGCAACCTACTGTGGCCACTTTGAGTTGTGAGGTTGAGTATAGGGAAGTCTTCACAGCTACGGTTGAGTGTGTATGGCTCAGACGCCTTATGGCTGATTTGGGTGTTGGACAGGCTCTTAGAAGGAGAGATCAGCTTGGCTTATGTGCCAACACAGGACAACCTTGTAGATCTTTTCACAAAGGCATTGTCTCATTAGAAGCTTGAATCTTTCCACAAAGCTTTGGGCTTACTCCCCTTTGTGGACTGATCTTGTCCTCAGGGCATGGCACTTCCCTTTACTCATGTGCCAGCTCTTGTTCACCGCATCACTCCAAGGGGGATTTGTTACTGGAATTGGAGCTGATCTCTTGAGATAGCTAATTCTAGTGTTAGAAGATTTCAGCTACTGATGATGTGTTAGTTCAGATAGTAGACTCGACAGAGAATCAAAAACTGAACTAGAATTTATCTATTGGAATAAGAACCAGACTATGTACTGAGAATACTATTCAGATTCATATTCAGAGTACTGAATACAGAGCAAGTGTAACTGGAATATCTGCCATGATTGGAATTACAGATGAAAGATATGATGTGATTTACATATAGAGTACAATTGACAACAATTGCCAATGATTGACAACTCAACTACAAATGCTGCCAAAATGCTAAGCTGATTGTGCTCAAGATTGTGCTAACCCAAATGCCAACCCGATTACAATGTAATGGGACCTATTTATATACCTTGGGTTTACCATAGTAATTACCGTAGTAATTACTTGACTAATTCAATGCCCGTCTCATAAGAGAACGTTCCCACTCAGTGAAATTGTCTCAGCCGTCTACATCCTTCCCTTCTTTCTTGAATTTTGGCAAGATTCCAAAATTTCTGAAAAATTCCCCTGTCTTATTCTGATTTGAAGCTGAAAAATCCACCGCCTACTTCTGATGTTGGGGATTGGACTTGACCAATGATAGAGTGGCCATACAAAGATTGCGAGAGGAAGCTGAAAAGGCCAAGGTAGAGCTCTCATCATCTACACAAACTGATATCAACCTTCCAGCTGAGGAAGAAAATTCGCCACTGAATTCTGAGATGGAACTACCCAATATCCTTCCATTGAACCAGCTTTCGTTTGCCTTTGACCTGGATGGCGTCTGAGAAGTCCCAGTACCAGCATTCGCCTTCTGAATGAGTTGGTAAATGGCCTCTGCTCAAGCTGATCCCACCTTTCGGTGGTCATCTCTACTTCATAAGGCGTAAGAGAATGATAGGTTTTAGTGTCAGGATCATAGAGTGTGCGTCTGCCTTTGGTGATCCTGGTTCTGGCCAGCTTGTGACAATGCGAAGCAGTATGGATCCATCCTTCTGAAAGAGGCTGATTAGTTTTGACCCGAGCTTCAAAAAGAATCTCAGCTATCTCTCGATACTGTGGTGCTAGGCCCACCTTAGCTGGAATATCCTTTTCAGGCAATTTAGAAGATTCGACAGTAAGTTGCAGCAACTGATTAGTGATCTTGGTCAGGCCCCTGATCTGAATCTTCCACTGTCCCATACATATCCGGATCCTCTGCATCTCTTCTTTCAGCTCGTGAATATCATTGAGTTGAAGAGCATCATTGAACAGTGTTTGCCAAGTTTTCCATTCCACAGTCGATCGCTCATACCAATCCTGGAGCTCATCAATAATCTTGAAGTATGTAAGGTGATCAACTGGTTCTGGATGTTGAGGATAAAGTGCTGGAAAAAATCTTGGCAGTTCCGTCTCTCTTGCTGGAAAGGCATACAAGAGAACTGGAGAATCAGGCACGAATTCTAAAAAATTGAGAACAGCCTGGTTCTCTTGCTGCATCATCTTTCTGGTGATCCTCACTAGCTGAAACAATTTGCAAAGAGCAGTTGCCTGTTCTCCGACTACATTCTACTCTGAGGTCCTTTACTAGTGGCTGTCTGATCCTCAAGAATGGCCCTAACTCTTTGATCCAAGACTCCTCTGGCAATTTGCATCTGCACCAAAACCTCCTTTAACTGTTTCCTAACATCCTTCATATATTTGTAGGTTGGTTTGTTTCCCAGCAGAAGTTCTAATTCAAGAGCGAGAGAGCGACAAACTGCAGTAGATTGTCTTTGCAAATGTGGGTTGGTCACTCTCTCTTCAGCAGTGATTATCCATTCAGGAACCCTTTCCAGTAACAGGATTGTGCTGGGATGTGCAGGTAAATGGCAAGTTTCTTGATCATGAAAAGCCACAGATTTCCAATGCTCCACCATTTCCCTGGCCCCAAAATACAATCTCTGAAAACGTTCCAAATCAGAAAGGAGATCATCACACTCCAGATATTGTCTGGTTATGGAAGCCTGCTGATGTCTCAATTGCCTGTTCAGGGTGATAAGCTGTAAGGAATGCTGTTGATCAGCAGATTCAGAAGCTCAAGACAGCACGAGATGAGCAGAATATGCGCCATAGGCTACTTGAAGCTCATTCAGATAGGGTTATTCAGAGCTATTAAACAAAAAGCTAGCTAAGGCGGAGTCAGATATGCTGATCGTGAAGGAAGAAAAGAATGAAGCATAGAGAGCTGCAGATCAGGCTAAAACAATGCTGAAAATGAAGAGAGTTGACTTCAACTCCTTGTTTATTCGCCATACAGCTCTGAAGGCCTCCCTCATTGACATATATATTTATAACAGCTTGGCTGAAATTTTAAATCCAGCAGGCAACGTTGTCTTTGATCTGGAAAATTTGAAGTCTCTGATGGAGACTATGCAGAATGATTTGCAGGAAAAAATGGCTGAGTATAATAATGCTCTGATGAATCAAGCAATCCTGGATTATATTGAGCAGTAGAATTCCCTGAATGAAGCGAAAGAAGATAAGGAAGAAGAAGAGGATAAGGAAGAAGGAGCTCATCCAACATTTGTTCCATACAATGGACAATAGTATTCTAGGAAGACTGGATGAGGACTGAAAATACATCCTTAACCGTAGCTGTGTCAGAATAAGTAGGCTCAT
Source organism: Adiantum capillus-veneris (assembly GCF_014529385.1). Classification (NCBI taxonomy): domain Eukaryota; kingdom Viridiplantae; phylum Streptophyta; class Polypodiopsida; order Polypodiales; family Pteridaceae; genus Adiantum; species Adiantum capillus-veneris. Next base: position 143,941,093 of record NC_140943.1, read on the forward strand.
ACACTGTTACTAGAGCCATATAGGGTAAGGCTGCATAATCAGCTTTCTGTAGAAAAAGATGCCCTTTCAATGGATGGGTCTACATCTGCTGCAACCTGTCCTTCTTTACCAAGTGCAAAGCTTCTTCATTATTTGAGATAGAGACACCACGTAGTAAAGTTGGAGAAGTTGGACCTTTGCCTTTGTCCAGTTGTCCTTTGCCTTTGTCCATAGCCGACTGCTCCGCTACCTTCTCAGAAATCACTGCTTTTGCCTGATCTTTGCCAGTACAAGTAGCGACTGTACTATGTCCTATTGACTGGTTGACCACAGTATTCTGAGCAGGTTGTTTATTAGCTTGGCTAACTATAGCCTTTTCAGTAGTCACCATTTTGACCTGACTCTCTATCTGCTTCAAAAAAGCAATGCTTTTCGTCAGTGTCATCTTTGGTTTCTTTGAACCGCCAGCCTGATCTTGGTGGCCTTCCTTTTCAAACCAGTTGGAGTGGTCTGACTGTCCGTGGCTTCTTCATCTGAGGACAGATCAATGTTCTTGGATTCTGTAATAACTGGCTTATCACTCCAAGCCATTTTTACCTGGCCATGAGCATCTGGAGTAGTGGCCCAATACAAAAATTGCCAAACATACCAAGCTTTAAAAACACTGTGGGATTTCAACTTGGCAGTTTGCTGAAGTACGTTGTGTGACAGGATTTGACAAAGGTTGATAGAGACCTTTGAATCCAATGTCTTGGCAAAGAATTTCTCACATACATATGTTGGATTATTTTTAAAACTTACTGCTTCGGCCACAAACCTGTAAGTAGTAGAAGCTTCCAGTCCTACTATACTCGAATCCCTTGACCACTGGCCTTGCGCTTGCACTTAGCCGCTTCATCCTCCTTTAGGACTTTACTTATCTGCTGTGGGGTCGCCACAGACGGCTTGGGCTCATTGGGCATCCAGAATGCAAAAGCCATGTCTTCTGGTGTAGCCGACACCTTTTTACCATACACTATGGCACTGCCATCTTCAGCATTGAAAGAATCAAGTACCTGCTTTATGATGTCCGCGTCGAAAGCTATTCTTGTGTCTTGCAAAACTATTTGTAGATCCCATAATTGCAGCAAAGCCATAGCTTGGTATGTGAATACATAGCGCTGAATCTTGTTGTAAGGGATGATAGGAAGGCTTGCCTTTGCAGCAGTGACGATGGCTTGGGTTTCCTCAAGAGGTTCCTGCATCTTGTCTGAGCGCTTCTTCCTACCCATACACTGTGAAGACGACAAAACAGGCGAAGGAGAAGAAGACTTACTTGATGCGTCAAAGCCGTACCTAGGTGTCGCTGGCAAAGCTAGTCGACAGTCGACTGTTCCTCAGAAGGTGAAGTCTGCGGCTATAGCGAAGATACTTCAGAGCTTGGCGATGGCGAATGAATAACGGAAGGAAATCGTCGCGCAGGAGACTTGTGAGGAAAAATGCCGACTCTCCTGACTGTTACACGTGTTCGCGCCATAAAAGTTCCACCACTCGCCGCTCCTAGACTTGTGTGCGTTGCTACTGTCGTGGCAGACATACATTGAACAAGACTTCTACCCATCTTTGAAATGATTACCACTGGCGTGCCATCTGACCGTTGGGCACTTAAAAATTGAAAAGTGTGTTCCCACTGATACTGGACTGGTTTCCAGTCTGGTTTGATCACACTAGTACTGATTCTAAGATCGGTGTTTCTACTGGTACTGGTTCTGAAATTGGAACTGGTTGCACATGAAAAAGCCCAAAAATATCCGATTCTGGTATCTCTTGATTTGCAGTTCCCAATTCCCTAGTACCTTGTTCTTGCCCAGACTCTCTAGCTTCTGAATAGTAAAGCTTGATCTTCGCATCATTATATACTCCTGGCAACAATAATCCAGATAGATCTTTTAGTCTTACTGTACCATTGGATAAGACCCGGTCTACCTCAAATGGTCCTGCCCAGACAATCTTCAGGTTTGGCTTCTTTGGCCCCAATCTAGACTGATAGAGAAGCACCAAATCTCCTTTCTAAAATTCCCGAACCTTAATTCGGTGATCATGCCAGTGCTTCCTTCGTTGTTGAACAATTTCTTATTCTAGCATAGCCCGTTGCTTGAGTTCATCTAACTGCATACGTTCATCTAAGCGCTTTTTCAGATTGTGGTTGAAGTCTAAGCCATATTTCATAGCCATTCTCAGACTTGGGATAACAAACTCCATAGGAACCACAACTTCGGTGCCATACACCATTCTGAATGGTGTCAACCCAGTGGTGACCTTGTAAGCTGTCCTATACGCCCATAGAGTTTGGAGTTTCAAATCCCACTGGTCTGGTTTCTTCCGCACAACCTTAGTGAGAATAGTCTTGATTGTCTTGTTACTGCTTTCAGCCTGTCCATTGCATCTGGGATAATAAGGAGTAGATTTCCGATGCTTGACTGAAGGTATATCCAATAGAATTTCCATGGTGTCATTGATAAAATGTGTTCCTTGATCTGACACAATCTCTACCGGACATCCATATCGATAGACAGTATTCTCAAATAAAAACCTTGCAGTTGACTTGGCTGTGTTGTCAGGAAGAGCCTTAGCTTCAACCCACTTAGTGACATAACAAGTAGCCATTACTATGTACTTGTTCTTCCTGGGAGTAACCTTATTAAAAGGTCCCATAAAATCTAATCCCCATTTCATGAACACACCCAGTGGTTGTACTAGCGTTAAAGGAGTCATATCTGCAGCTGTTGGTCGACCCATTCTTTGGCATATGTCACAAGTTTTACAAAAACTTCTAACATCAGCAATTAGTGTTTGCCACCACAAACCAGCCTGCAGAATCTTTTTATAGGTAACTTCATTGGAAAAATGTCCACCAGATTGCCATTATGTGCTTCTGAAATAACTTGCATTCTTCCTTCCATAGGCACACAACGCCGAAGTATTACCATCAACACCCAATTGATAGAGTGACCCTCTGATAATAGTAAACTTCAAGCTTTTGATGACCAAAGCTTTCTACTGGTTCTGCTTCCAGTCCTCTGGAAAAGCACCTTGAGAAAGAAACTGATAAACATCATACCATTCACGATCAACTGATTCTCCTGCTTCCAGCTGAAATAAGTCAGCATCCACTGGTTCATCCCTCAAGGGTAATTCTGAATAACCTTCCGTACTTCTTGACAGAAAATCAGCTCCATAGTGATTCTTGCCAGGCTTATGAAAAATTCTGAATTCAAAATCCATTAGGAACATCATCCACTGTATCAGCCTGCCTTGAATAATGACTTTATTAATCAAGAACAAAAGAGCCTGATGGTCCACATAAAAATGGAACAACTTTCCTAACAGGTACTGCTGAACTTTGTAGCACTGAAAACCATTCCAAGGGCTTCTCACTCAGTAGTTGTATATCCTTATTCAGCTTGACTAAATCTGTGACTGGCAAAATAAACAGGATAATCAGTCCTTCCATCTGGCTGAGCCAATATCGCCCCCATTGCCAATCCCGAAGCGTCCACATGTACATGGAAAATAACATCCCAGTTTGGTTGTCTAAGGACTGGTTTACTGATAATGGCCTTTTTCAGATTCTGGAAGCTCTCCTCACATTCAGCAGTCCAATTGAACTTACTGGTTTTCTTGGTGAGTTCGTAAAATGGTACTGCTTGAGAAGTGAACTTATGCACAAATCTTCCATAGAAGTTAACATATCCCAGGAAAGAGCTCAACTCTAAAGCATTTCTGGGTGCTTTAGCTTGCTGGACACACTGAATTTTATCATTGGCCATTTCTATCCCATTTCGAAAAACCACATGTCCCAGTAATTGTCCCTTCCAGGCTAGGAAAACGGATTTAAATGGATTCAAACAAATCTGCTTCTCCTGACAACGTTTGAAAACCATTCTAGGAATAGTAGGTGTTGTTCCTCATTTGAATATACAATAAAGTCATCTATAAAGATAGCGACGAACCGATGAAGGAACTCATTAAACATTTCCATCATACACCGCTGAAAGGTAGCTGGTGCATTGCACAGACCGAAGGGCATCACCAAATACATGAAAGCTCCCCACTCGATGATGAAAGTGGTCTTCGCCCTATCTTCAGGAGCGATTTGTAAGTGGTTATAGCCAGTGTAACCATCCATAAAGCTATACATTTCATATCCTACGATCTTATCAAGCAACATGTTAGTAAAAGGCAATGGAAATGGATCTTTAATAGTTTGGGCGTTGAGTTTCCTATAGTCAACACAAACTCTCAATTTCCCGTTTTTCTTGGGAACTATGACTATGGGAAATAGCCAATCGCTACTGGTCACCTCTGTGATGAACCCAGCCTTGAGAAGATTATCAATCTCCTCTTTGACCTTCTTAGCATAGTTGGGGTTCATTCGGTATCTTTGCAGTCGTACTGGCCTAGCATCTGGCTTCAACGATATCCGGTGCTGACATACTTCAGGATCCACCCCCTTCATGTCTGTGTGTTCCCAGGCAAATACGTCTTTGTAGTTCTGAAACATCCTGCGTGCCTTTTCCTTCATTACAGGGTTGAGATGCTTGTTGACCTTGATCATCCTAGGACTATCCTCTGAACCTAGGTTCCATTCTTCCACTTCTTGGTCATCTGGAAGCAACCAATTAGGCCCGCCTCCTTTTCGTTTGGTTGATTCCTCAGCATAATTCCAGGATGGCCCATTCAGTTCTGAATCAGCATTCTGATCCACTGTGTGTTCTTCAGAATGTACTGGCTCCTCTACCATGCTAGTATCAACTGATTCCTCCACCCTCCTAGTTAACTGAACTGATCTTTCCCCTGTGTTGATTCCAGTAAACTGATTTGGGAATTGCTTTTTCTGCTTGTCAACCTGCTCTTTATTCAGTAAAACTGCATTCAAGTTGATCTCTACTAAAGGAAATATGTTCAGAGCTTCTAACATTCGTTCGATCTTCTTTGTCTTGTACTTCTGGCATAACTCCTTCGGCCTCATCTCTTTTCTCTAGCTCCTAGTATTGTTCGTCTGGATTTGAATCCTGCCGTTGGCCCCTTCTATGGTTAAGGTTTGATTTGCATAGTCATGAACAACATGTGCCGTTCTCAACCATGGGCGCCCTAGCAGCATCCCATATGCCCCTTGCACATCCAGAACTAAGAAGCTGGTTTTAAATTTTTCCTTGCCTACTCTTATCTGCATATTTTCAATCACGCCCGTAGCTTGTACCACTCTGTGATCTGCCATTCTCACTTTAAATGGTGCTGGCTTTAGATTCGTGATACCCATTCTCTACTGGAGATGAACACCCATTATATTGACTCTTGCTCCTCCATCCAAGATAACACTTGAAATAGGTTCCCATTGCTTCCTAACCTTGTAGTCCACCTGAATGAGCGGAACTTCATCATCTCGGACGGCCGTCATGTCCACTGTTTTGGCCTCCGCTTCAGCTTTCCTGCGTTGTCTGATGAAGTTTTCCACTTCAGGCAAGGTTTTTCTGATATCTTCCAGCTCCACGGTCAACTTCTGAATTCTATCACAAATTTTAACATGGATTTCTTCTTTCTCTTGGTCATACTGGTTGTCAGAGCTCGAAGAACTGGTTGTATCTTCACGCTGCCATTCCTCTCTTGCAATGCTTCCAATCCTTCCATCAACTCTCAGTTCATAAGCCATTCCTTGTACCGCAGCCAGCATGGTCTCAGGTATGCCCGATATTGACTGATCTTTCTCAGTTGATTGGGCTGGTATCTTCTGAATGACTCGGGCTTCAGAACTCTCTGGCTGCTTCTTGGCTAAATCCTCCGTGATTTTAGCCGCTAGTTCCCTCTGCTCTTGCCATTCATCTTCCACCTTCTCTTTACCCTTGGCCTTCCAAATTTCTCTTTGTTGAGCCCACTTGCTGCTGTTAGTAGTGACTGGTGTCTCTGAAGTATCTGGAATTTCTTCAATTACTACGCCCTTGCTTCTTGTGACTACCCGTACTAGGACTGGCTCTGGTGCCTTAGCCTCAGTAGTAGTTGCAGGTGCGTCTGGGCATTGGGCTACGAAATGGCCGTACTTCCCACAAGTGTAGCAATTCATACTCCGACTCTGGAAGTTGCCACGCCCTCTGCCTCAGCCCATACCTGTTTGGAATCGGCCACGTCCTTGACCAATACCACTAGTACCTGGTCTCTACTCTTGAGATATTTTGGCGGGTTCTACTTTCACTGGTTCAATATAGGATACCACTGACAGGTCTTTGCCCTTCTTAAAGTGATGAATCTTGATACCACAATTGTTCCATAAATGACCAAAAGCCTTACAGTAAGTACATTGTGGGCACTCGTTGGAGATATGGTCCTTGGATTTGCATTTCGAACACCAAGTCTCCATCTTCCGAACTAGTTGTCTAGCGTGGCTAATCTCGGCAATCTGTCTAGCCATTTCTTCAATCTTCTTGGTCCAAGATCCCTTCTTTGACTTCTCCTTGGACCGTTCATTAGAGCTGCTTTTAGAGCTGATGAACACCTCACTGGAATCAGAACTCTCAGTAGTAGAGCTACTGCTACTGGACCTTCTCTTTTTGTGGCTCTTTTCCTTCTTGGCTTGCTGTTCCAGCTTCAGTGCTCGTTGTACCAGATCATTGAATTTCTTGGTTGGAGCTGGTACCTCGTGCTCCCTAAGCTTTTTTCTTCTGAAACCATTCAAAAACCATGCACGCAACCTCTTCTCGGATGGCGGTTCCTGTAACTGCCTGATTAGCTCCTTGATTTTTTCCACATAACTTCGGACTGATAGATTTCGCTGCTTTATCTTAACCAGTTCACAGAGGATATCTTCATCACCTTTGTTGTCGGAATACTCCAATCTGAAGGCTTTAAGCAATTTGTTATATGATTTGAGCTGACAGGCGGGGTAATGGTAATACCACTTTCTCGCTGCCTCCTTCAAGGTTTGCGGAAAGTATTCCCCCCAATCATCTTCATCAATATTTTTCAGTTCAGCATACTGCTCAAAAGCCTGTATGTGAACGTCTGGATCATCCTTCTTACCTCCCTTGAATATTGGAAAAGAAATTTTCAGGGAAGCTGTGTAATCATTCCGATTACCACTGATTCTGCCGCTTCTCTTCTTGGATTCAGAACGGCGCTTGGAAGTCTTCTTGCAGTTGTCAGTGTCTGCATCCCAATCAATGTCTGTTTTTTTCTCTGTGTCAGTGTTCTCTTTGGCTTGTCGGCTAGAAGTGCGGTGACTGCCTTTACTTCCCTTGGTACCGTCATCCCCCTGCCTGGACCGAGAACTCTTGGCTTTCCGTGCTTCCCTTTCTACCCGTCTGCATCGAGAATGACTGGAATGCTGTGAGTCCTGCTTCTCATTAGCCTGAGTATGCTTCTCCTGAGCCTCAGTGTCAGTCACCTTCTCTTGCTTAGGGTCAGACTCTCTTCCCGACTCCTCAGGAATAGGATCAACACGGATGGTGGATTTTTGGCCACGACTAGGTTTGGGTGCCATTGCTGAAAACTTCCAACTGGGAGAAGAGTATTTTAGTCAACGAGCTTTAGCTCGAGCCACCGTGATCGCCAAAATGGAATTGGAGCTGATCTCTTGAGATAGCTAATTCTAGTGTTAGAAGATTTCAGCTACTGATGATGTGTTAGTTCAGACAGTAGATTGGACAGAGAATCAGAAACTGAACTGGAATTTATCTATTGAAACAAGAACCAGACTATGTACTGAGAATACTATTCACATTCAGATTCAGAGTACTGAATACAGAGCAAGTGTAACTGGAATATCTGCCGTGATTGGAATTACAGATGAAATATATGATGTGATTTACATATAGAGTACAGTTGACAACAATTGCCAATGTTGACAACTCAAGTACAAATGCCGCTAAAATGCTAATCCGACTGTGCTCAAGATTGTACTAACCCAAATGCCAACCCGATTACAATGTAATGGGCCCTATTTATATACCTTGGGTTTACCATAGTAATTACTTGACTAATTCATTGCCCGTCTCATAAGAGAACGTTCCCACTCAGTGAAACTGTCTCAGCCGTCTATAGTTATCATATACATGTGGTAGTGATGTGTGTGAACACACTAGGATCGCCGGGGCATTTTTTCCCTCTTTAGGAGGTTTTTTCCCCCGAGCATTGTATATACGCCCATCACTCTAGGGCTATCTATCTTTCCATAACACACTAAGAAACATACTCTCTATTGTGTGCCTTGAGCTTCCTTCATCTTCTCCAAGCTGTGTGCGTTTCTCTACAACCCTAATTCCAATAGGAATAACTTGTGCTTAAGAGTGCACTTCATTTATAAGAGATTATTAATTGAAATAGGTTGTGTTTAAGGGTGCACTTCATTTATAAGACATTCTTAATTTTGTGTGTGTATGTGTGTGTGTGTGTGTGTGTGTGTGTGTGTGTGTGTGTGTGTGAGAGAGAGAGAGAGAGAGAGAGAGAGAGAGAGAGAGAGAGAGAGAGAGAGCAGACCATACAAAAATAGAAAATGATGTGACTGTTTCCCAAAAGCTTCATCTTTTCCTACATTAAATTAAATTGTATGACAAGGATAAGATATTGTGATGACGATTTTAATGCCTCAGAGATGATTTTGTTGCCTCACATCCGTACCAATATGGAGACATCTTTTAAACCAAGTGAAAGGGTCATGATGGCTTTCTAAAACAGTTAGAAAGTACTAAAATAAGTAGGTTGAGTTTCGCTTGGATTATATAAGGTGAAGCATTGTTTGAAATGTCTCTTCAATTATGCGATCGAGTCTTCTCCTTGCAAAGAAGAAAACCAAAATAACTAGCAAAAGTTTTGAAATTCGTAGGATTTTTGAATTAAGTTCACCGATTTTTCTTCCCTTTACCATGGTTTACTCATTAATATATATAAATATATATGTATGTATGTATAGAATTTACTAGAATAATATTCCCTAAGAACGATCTTTTCTTGGGAGAGAAGGTGTGTAAGAGCCAAGTGTTGCTTATCGCAACGCAAATAGTGAGATATTTCTACTTCATACATGTTTTTGGAAGGCTAGGAACTGTCGGATCTTTAAGAACACCATGGAAACAACTAAGTTCACGATGATAATCCAAGAAAGTAGGGGAGCGATCATCGCCATTGGAAAACAGATAAACTCTTATGAGTGGAACAGGGCCTTGGGCACCATTATGACTGACTTGCATGGCTAAAGTTATGGGTCATCCCTTGTCATGGGGTGGCTCCCCCATCATCCAGTGTATGTATGACTTTGTGAACCTAGCATGGCTCATCACGAGTATGGCAAAAATTTATAATTTTTTGGTTATGTTAATATAATTCACTCACAATTGTGAGTTTTGAAAAAAAAAAAACTAGAATTATGGAAGGTGAAGGTTCACTTTAGCATTCTAAAAGAATAGAATGCAAGAGAATTCAAACCATGTGAAGATGTGAAATAAAAGGTAAAATAAAAAGATCCATTTAATATTTTAAAATTGAAATAATATTTAAGGTAAGTCTCAATCATCACTGGTGAAACATTGAAAGTATGCCTAGCTCAACTTTCCTCTAAGGCTTCTTTTAGAAAGCCAAACTAAAATGAAGAAAAAGTCATATTATATCTAATCCAATGGTGATAAAAGCACTAAAGTGAAAACAAAGGTTATATTATATTTAATGTAATGTGAAATTTTTGATGGTGAGAGATTTGCTCGTTTTCTCCACCACTCCTCTATGGCCTTCTTCAGGCCAAAAAAGATTTATTATCATTAGCTTGCCATGTGGCGCTAATCTGCAAGCTTTATCCAATGGTTGAGAATGGTTGAGAGATGCACCCAAAATCCTTCAAGCCCAACAAGGTTCATTATCATTAGCTTGCCATGTGGCACTAATTTGCAAGCTTTATCCAATGGTCGAGAGATACATCCAAAATCCAACCCTTTAGTAAAGACTACTTATGTAGTCCAGAAATTTTAAACTGTTACTGTGCGGAAGACAGGTGTCAATAGGAATTGACGTCCACTCCATGTGGAAGGAATGACCAAGGATACCTATGTATTGTGCTCCATCACCAGCCTTGACGATGCTTTATAATGCCCGTGGTGCTTTTCTATAAGCTTGTAGGTTCTATTATCCTTTGCTACTATCCCTAAATAGTAATCTCCACCTTTGCCAACCTTTTGGACAACTAGTGCTTTTGCGCAATGCTTAGCTACTTGCAACAACAGGTGGGCACAAGATCATGCTTTCTTTTTCTAGTTGTGCACGTGACTCTCCACCATAATGCTTAGCTGCGGTAAGACTTGAAGCCCTATAGGATTCACAATATATTCCTTAAGGATGGTATATCATGCACTCCTTTTAGTTGATTGTGAGCTAAGAGGGGGTTGACGATCCATTTTGGTGTAATTTTTGAAAGCTTCTACTAAGGGGTTGTCCCCATGTGAAAATGAGAGGGAGAGAGAGTTTTTGGCACATCAATTTCACATTGATGTAATTCATATTTTAAAACTTTGTTGACATATTAAATATTAAAAGGAGATCATGTTAGATTTTAATTAACTTGTTATGCTTTATATTTTAATTATCTCTTTCTCTCTATATATGTCCTTGTAACAAGGTAAAAAATAAAAGTTCACAATAGCCCATTGTGAGGGGTTTAGGTGTATGAATATCGACCTTGAATAGAGTCTGAAAGTGGGAATTAATCATCACTAGGATACAAACATTGATCACAAAAGCATCTTCATAGGTCTTGTAAGATGTTGAACTGAAAGTATCTAGGAGAAGTTTTCTGTCCAGTCAATATATTTGCAAGAGTGAGGAACCAAGAGTAGGCAAAGGTATCACGATCATACATGTGATACTTGTCTTCGATTTGTAAGCTCTACAACCATGGGTTCCTCTTCCATCCTCCCATGTCTCATTTTTGTTGGCTTTAGTATAAACTCTATGCCCCTTCTTCTTCTTGACATCTACTAACATAATATGGAGCAAGGGCTTCCCTTTACATGTGTCGCAATCTGCGACCTGAAGGCTAAAGTCCAAAAAGAAAAAAAGCCCAATTGCACGCGATAAAGAGGGAGAGAGGGGGAGAGAGAGGCTGCCTTCGGCAGCCGGCCGTACTAGTTGTTTAAACGCTAAGGTTCACTCAAGATTTATCACACACACTCTCTCTCTCTCTCTCTCTCTAATGGAAAAACAAAGAAGTTGTAGGCAATGAGAAAGGATTCTAAATTGTTGTGGAGAGCAGGACGCAATTTTTTTTCCAAATTCAACTCTACCAATCAAAACATGCCAACAAAACGATCATTTTTTAATGAGAACATTAAGTCATGAACGATATGCTACATTAGATATCAATGAACCTTCCAACCACATGAATCTGAATCCTTCAAGTGAACTTTGTGTAAAACTTTACTAGTACTCAACGAGTGCTAACTCAATGGAAGAGCCATAGCTTCTGAGTTCAAAGGTGGTGGGTTCAACACCCCCTGATTGCTCAGACATGTTCTAACCCTTAGAGGCCTTACCCATGTGGTTTGCCCAACCTTATCCAATCGGGACGACTCCTCTCAAGGGTTGGACTGCCTCCATCATAGGGGCTTGGGAGTGTGCAATGTAATTTCAAGGTGTAGGTATCTCTATTAAAAAAAAATGAAAAAAAAAACTTTACTAGTGGTATGTCGTACCCATTTTTCACAAAGCTACTATGAAACAATATTTTTCCGGAGGGGCGTGCTCGCATCCTCTCACTGTCTCACGCTCGCATTCACGCTCGCGAGAGAGCTTGTATGTAAACGTGCATGGAACTTGGAAGTGAGTGAGTGTGTGTGTGTGAGAGAGAGAGAGAGAGAGAGAGAGAGAGAGAGAGAGAGAGAGAGGATGTCTGTCAACATGCTAGAGCTGCTGCTTCGAGCTCGAATGATGCTTGATGCAGCGGCCCATGCGACTGGAGAGGACGAGGAAGAGGAAGAAGATGAGCTTGTTCTAAATTTGGAGTATTGTAGCAAGGATAACTTGGTGAGAGCCCACGATCAGCTACTTGCCCACCTGAAGCCTGTGAATAACCTCCGGGAGATATCCGCCCCAATCGTTATAGGTGCTTCAGAGGCAGCAACATCATCACGCCCCCTCCGAGGCTTGCGACCCATTCACATAAGGAACCTGCAGGTATGTTTGTTTCCCCTTTGTAGAGAATAACATAGTATCGTTTCATGATGTTAGGAAATGCAAAGAAAGTTGCAAGTGCTGCTCAACAGACAGCAAGGAGTGGAGAGTTGTGTAGCTTTGTAATAGGAGACCAACAGTAGATCTGAAATTGAAATATTCATTCATGCGCACATATGACAAGAAGACATCAGACCATGGTTATCCATGATTCTTGTCCACTTTGTTTGCTGCGAACCCTGGATAGCAATATTGACTCATGGGAAAGCTGTCTATTTGTCAGGTGAACTTATTGATGTTACGATACAGGCAGTTCTTGAGCGACATGAAAGAGACTCGGTATGAAAGCCTTCGTAGTAATCCATGTTTGTATGTGCGTTCCCTTCCCAGGATTGAGATTTTTTTCCTTTTACACATGATGGAGGTGCCTTATTTTGGCTAATGGATGACTAGTTTAGAGCACAAATGAGCTTCAAAGTGACTTGGATTTGGGTTTAGCGGTGAGTTAGGCTTTTTTTGTGTTCCTCTTTTATTTTACTACTTCTGTTATCATCTTGTTGACGCTTGCTTAATGTGGTTAGCATTTCATTAAATTGACAGTGATTTGAGCATATTCTGTGAGTTGAGATGCTGTGATGTAGAGCACTTGACCATGTTAAATGACCTTTTGTGTGCCCAAGTGCTCTCTTAGAATGGCTTTGATTGAAAGTGGGATCAGAAATCACAACATTTGAGGGTGTGTGTATCCAGTTGGGGGCTTTCACCCAGGTTGTTAAATGTGCTTAGGGTTTGATTCAAGATTCATGCTTGTCAATCTCTACCTGTAGGTGAACTGCCACCATCAGGGCCGAGTGCTGTATGGCGAGCTCTGCGTGGAGCCTCTCAAGATGGTAGCTGTGCAAACAATCGTATTAGATGAGGCAGGGCATGCTGCCAAATTGTCAGTTTATAACGCATTACCGAATCAGCATTTTGTACAGAAGATGGGCACCCTGTTCCGCAAAGGCTTGAAGGTGGCCATCAAGGAGCCTTATTTCAAGGTTGCCATGGATGGATCCCTCATTATTAGAGTAGACAATCCTGCAGACTTTGTGCGTAACCCTAAAGAGAGACAAGGCTCTGGCATCAGTGATACTAGTGCGCCAACATCTTCATTGTCCCCGCTATTTGTAACATCATCGTCACCTGATCAACCAACAGCCGTGTTAGATGCTCACGGCCTACGAGTACAAGGAAACCAAGCCTTTGCAGCTCAAGATTGGAAGGAAGCTATCCGACTCTACGGCGACGCATTGAAGATTTTACTACAATACAAGGAGACATCTTCATTTTCGCCTTCAGCATTATCAATGTCCCAAGTGACAAAAGAGCTAGTACTAGGATTCTCCAACAGGGCTGAAGCCAGACTTCGGCTGAAGCATTTCGAGGCTGCTGAGAGGGATGCCCGGAAAGCACTACAGCTACAGAAGAACCATGTGAAGAGCTGTTCCAGAAGAGGGAGGGCTCTCCATGGACTACATCTGTATAAGGAAGCTGCACTCTGCTTCAAAATAGCTTTACTGCAGATGGGTCGTGGTGAGGATGGGATGAGCGTCAAGGACCTGAGAAGTGCCTTGCAAGCGAGTGAGATCTGCGAGAGGCAGGCAAAGACAGGGCAGTATGACTTGTTGAAGATGTGGAGGGAGGTAGAGCAGGGGAGGGAACCCTTGTGTGGGGAGTACATAGGGCCGGTAGAGATTGGACCAGCAAGAGAGAGAAGCCTGGGCAGGGGCCTTCTAGTCACAAGAGATGTAGAGCCTGGAGACCTTCTCATGGTTAGCAAGGCTGTTGCCCATGCTGAAGTGGACCGTTCTTCATTGATGACGGGCTTGTCTAAAGAGCAGATAAGTGCGGCTTGCACTGGGAGCAAATCATTGAGCCCTGTATCCAGCACTTATCATGACGACCTCGCCTTTCAAATTGTGGACAGAGCTCTATCGTCAAAGAGATTTCGAGAGCAGGTAGCATTGCGTCTCTTAACGTTAAAGTAGGTAGAGTCTTCGGCAACTCTGTTTGTTGAAGCCTTTCCATGGTTTCAAAGCCACCAGTCCAAAAGAGTGCTTACATATTCTGGATTTATGCATGTAGGTGAACAATCTAAGCTCCACAGATGCAAGCAGAGTAGAAAACAACATTCCAGATATGGATTTGTTTGTGCCCAAGCTATCCTTGACGGAACAGGATGATGCCTATGATGTGGAAGAGAAGGTGAATCTGGAGAGCTTTGACATGGAGAGTATCCGTATGGCGACAAGCAGTAATGCCCTTGAGATTGCAGGGGAGTGTTGTGCTACACTGTGGCTCTTACCCTCCTTTATAAATCATTCTTGCGTGCCCAATGCTTGGTGGGTGAAATTAGGGAAAGAGGCCCTCTTTGTGCGGGCTGTTCGCCACCTCTCGAAGGGCCAAGAAGTTCTCATCTCTTATTTGGACAACCCCGCCCTTCCGTTGTCCCCGAGGGCCAGCTTCCTACAGCATTGTCGCGGTTTCGAATGCAGGTTGTAGTCTTGCACATCTCTTGCATGCTTCTCCTCTTTCTCTGGTTATATGCGGAATCCATAAGAAAGGAAGAGTAAAGCACCTGTATTTTTAGCTAGATATCTGATGTATCTAAGTCTTGTAAGTGAGCAGAATTGTTTTAGTATTCTCTCATGAATCACTCTTGCCTGCATTGTTTATTCAGGTGTGAAAGATGCAGCTTCGAAAATACAATGGAGCCCTTCTTGCGATTTTTGGAAAATGATGCTATCTTGCGATTTGTGGATATGGCAGCGGCTCTTGAGGTAGTAAAAAGCTTGGAATGGGCTTTCAACAATGTCACATCATTTGAAGATGAGAAGAAGAAACAATGGTTGCGCACCTCCTACTTAGCTAGCTATACAGCGCATCTCGATAATGCATCCTTCCTACAGACATTGAAAGATATTCATCCTCTGGAAACTATTGTGAGGGCAACCCATGAAACTTTGGGTGGATCAGAGCTCTTGTTGAATGTGATAAGGCAGAGAGTAGACTTGGAAGAATGCAGCCCATATGTGAGAGGAATTGTCGCTGGCATGTCTGTATGTTTGTATGGGAAGCAAGCACCTGCCGCCCTAACAAAGCTCGTGGCTTTGCGCGGGTCCATGCTAGAGAAGGCCAAGTTTGGTTTGCTTGCAACAGTTTGTGCTAAGCATGAAGAGTCCCTTTAAAGGAAAGTAAAGTAAATATTTGTGAACACGCTTGCCTTCTTTACTTATAATTGGAGAATGTGAATGGTCAAACTTCTCACAAGCTTCTTTCTAAATAGGCTCAAAGTAGCACTCAAACTTGGAAAAGCAAGGGTTTTCTAGATTAGTTAAGCAACCTCTTTGCACAATGGAATATCATGTGGAGCTTCACTCGGCCGACTAGTTGTAAACTTTGGATGGCTTCGAGGACAGCTTGTACAACATGTGAAATATAAAGGTAGGGGTTGAAAAACAAGCTTATAATAAGTACCACTCTGTCCGATATGCTTACTTCCTTTAATGCTTGCCAATCACAAAATTTGAAGATGCCTAAAAATAAACTTGTATAATATCATTGTAGTGATTGGTGCAAGAATAGTAGCATTTGGCCATTTTTGACGGTGCAAGGACACAATATTTGTAGAGGTGTTTCCAAAGCCAAGCCAGAAATGGTTAATAAATGCAATTGACCACATTAATAAAAATTGTGGTTGTTGGTGCTGGACCATCTTGCCTACCTTTGCACTCTGTAGTAGCAATGAAGGGTGCACATAAAAATGCTTGCCAAGCAAATGGGAAAGATGATAAAATCTAGCTTGCATTTAGTCTTAATTTGGCAAGACATATGTGCGACAATCGATGCACAGAGTATGGCTTGGGATTAGCATTTACTATATGAGGAACTTGCCCAGCTTGGCAAAATTTCGAATGAAGGTACAATCACACACACACACACACACACAAAATTAAGAATGTCTTATACCATTAGGCTAGATGGAGCTTTGAAATGCTTTGGATTGAAGGGATATACCATTAGGCTAGGTGGAGCTCTACTTTGATTCAATCGAATGAAACATTAATTTTCAATGCATTTATTAAGCCTTTCTTTGGGTTGAAGGGAACTGCTCTTGAAATGAGTAGAGGTTAGAGGCTTACTTGGAGTATGAAGGGAACTTGGAATCTTGGGTTGAAGAGAGCTTAGAGCCTTGAATTAAAGGGTTAGACATATTGAAGAGAACTCTCTAGAAAACCTTGGATTGCTCATAGACTTGGATTAAGGTAACTAAAAAAGTTGGATTGTTTTTCCTTCAAAAGAAACTCATTGAAAACTACCAAGTGTTGCTAAGCTAGCAGCTGTTTCTGCTAAGCCAAGCTTTACCTCTAAGGTTGAATTACGTTTATTAAAGGGAAGTCTCTAGAAAACCTTGGACTGAAGATATCTCATAGCCTTGGACTGGCGGCAAAGAGAGTTCAATCACAAGGAAATCAATGTAGAAATAGTAGTAAACGAAAAAAGAAGACTTCATATTACCAATGAAGTGAGTATGAAAAAGGTGGGAAGCTCCAATGGCTACACTCACAATGATGTAGCTGCTCAATTATTGGCTTCTCTCCAAAAGCTCAAAGTTGCAAAAGAACCTTATGCAATCTAAAATTGTTATTTAGACCTGGAGCTAATTTCACTAAAGTGACATAGGCTCAAAACATTCATACATTTGTGTTTTTCTTTTGTTTATTTTTCTTCTCTTGAAGAGTCCTTGCATTATATAGGTGGTGATTTTTTTTTCCCCTTTTGGAAGCCATTTGGTGCTATATTACGTCGCCTGTCAATTTTGGTATAGCAAAATTAAATAAGTTGTTCCTACCATTGTGATGTGAAACCGAAAATATATTAATGATGAGTGTATAGCATGGCTTGAATCATATAATTTGGTGCTATAAAAGCATAAATAGGTCTTAATATAAGCCTTCGAATAAACGAGGATCCATGACCCAACATAAGGAGAGCCAACTCTAGCAATATATCATGAAACTTGCATCGATAACAAGAAGAGTGAGACCACCCTTTCACTTCTAGTGCCTAGTATATAGACAACATTATAGGGTGACCCTTTCTTACATCTTATAGGAAGCATTGCTTTGGCCAAGAGAAAGGTCAAATCATGGAAACAAAACAACACATTGTTTTTCTTCAACTGGACTTCAATAATACCACTTTGGTTAGTGACATTGTTGTGTCTTTTACTGCAAGACACATGCATAGGATAACTTTGTGGGCACAATACGAAAAGAGATTTTCCCATCTCCCAGTAGGAGGTAACTGAGAACATACACACAAAGGGCTTTATAATGGGGGTCAATAATTCTCCCTATTTCCAATCGGGGCTTGATTTAGCCGTGCACTTTAGAAGCCATCAATTTGTTGGTTGCACAACACATGTATTTGTATTCCTTAGAAGTGTATGCTTTTATAGCACGATATTATGCGACTCAAGCCACACTATTTACTCATCACCAATATATTGTTGATTTTACATGACAAGGGTAGGAGTAGCTTACTTGATGCTACTACTCAAGATGGCAGGGATGCAATATAGCACGATATCATTGTAAAAATGCATGGTTGTACCTTCGATTACAATTCTGCTAAGGTGGAGAAATTCCTCCCATAGTAAGCACTAATCCCAAGCCATATTTTGTGCATCGATTCTTTGCACACATGCCTTGCCAAAAAATGCTAAATGTAAGCTAGCTTTTATCATCTTCCCCAGTTGCTTGGCAAGCAAGCTTATAAGTGCCCTCCATCGTTGCTGCAACCTGTTGAGGTTAGGTAAGACTGTGCCTTTGATAAGATTTACATTAACATTAAGGAGTAGTACCCTAATTGCAATCAATACCTTGTTTGTTGCAATTTATTAACAACTTTTGACTTGGTTTCAGAATGCCTCTACAAAAATAGCTTGTCCTTGCATCACTAGCAATGGCAAAAAGTTGGTAATTTTGCACGAGTCTCTTTAATAGTCTTGTTCTCATTCATTCTTGTAGTAGTCGTTGGAGTGATTTTGTTCTCATTTATTTTGGCCAGTTTTCATAATTGGTGAGTGTTAAAGGAAGCATGCATGTACGTAGTACTTATAAGCTTAGGCATAAGCCCTAGGTTATGTTTTACATCTAGCAAAATCTCTAGCTTATGTCTTGCTTATGTGGACCTTGCCTTGAAAAGAAAGAGAGGGAAATGTTGAGCTACCTCTCTATCACATGATGTTGTGTGGATGAAAATCCCCTACCCCAGTTGTCCATATCCAAGATCGTGGTTGCCTTTTGTGGAGCCTTGCAAACCTAACATGTTTGGTTATCCTAAAAAACTAGAGCTTTGGCATGGTGGGTGGAATTGACATTAATCTTTCCAATGTAATAAGCGACTCCATATGGGACACCATGACTTAGCCTCTCACGTTGATGATCCTTGAATAGCCCCAAGTAGTAAGTACTGCATGTTAGGAAATAAGACGTAGCTAAATAGATAATTGAGTAGATTACTTAATGAAGAGAGACAGATTTATATACACGAGATTATAGAGTAGAGAGAGAGAGAGAGAGAGTACACACGATATACGTGGTTCACCCAATGTGGGCTACGTCCACGGGACAGCAGCCACTCAATGGCTTTAGTACTTCAAAACAAAAAGTAGTTTACAAAGGGATTATACCTTTAATGGAGCTCCCGCCTTGCTTCACTCTCACCACCTCACACTCACCTTGTTGCATCAACTTCACACTATGAAATGTGTGTAAAAATGGCCTCCTTTTATAGGCCAAAAGGGCTGCCCTCTTTTATGAGAGACAGCCATGTGTAGTCGCCCTTGTGCGAATAAGTCCAAATCGGACCCTCCAATCCGCCCATGTGTGGCCACCCTTGAGAAGACAAGTCCGCTTTTGAATTCGGCCACCGGCCACCGGCCATTGACTTCCGACCACCGACCATCGGCCATTGACTACCGGCCACCGGCCAACCGACCGGTTGTTTTCCGACCACTTTCCGGCCACCGTCCGGCCATAATATTCCGGAGAAAAAAAAAGTCTCGGGGGCCTCCGTCCCCGAGGCCTTTAAAGTTGCCCCTGATTCTTGTCCGTGAAAATTTTGGTTTCCGGTGAGTGATTTTCCTTCACGCACGATGGCTTCTCCTCATAATGGGGGCCTTACAAATGTGCGCTTTTACCACAGAAAATTACAAGGGTAAATCAGGCTCCATACTTAACAATCTCCCACTTGGAGACTGATCTCCAAACCAAACCTGTGACTGCTTTCCATTCTGGCTTCTTATCCTTGAATGCCGATTGAAGATGAGCAAAAGCTCAACTTCTCCTTGTTGACCACCTTTGTAAACATGTCTGCAGGATTTTCACTTGTATGCATCTTTCCTAGCTTTAGTTGTCCCTCTTCCAAAAGAGTGCGTATGAAGTGATATCTCACCTCAATGTGCTTTGTCCTTGAATGAAAGGCTGAGTTCTTCGCAAGATGGATAGCGCTTTGGCTATCACTGTACAAGACACAATTGTCTTGTTTGAATCCAAGCTCTTCTAAGAATCTGTGAAGCCACAGAATTTCTTTGCTTGCCTCCGTCATTGCTACATACTCTGCTTCCGTGGTAGAAAGTGAAACCACTTTCTACAGCTTTGAAGCCCAGCTTACTACTGTGCCTCCAACCGTGAACACATAGCCAGTAGTGCTCCTTCGAGTATCTTTGTGACCTGCCATATCTGCATCAGCATACCCTTCTAGAAAAATATCAGTTCCTCCAAAATACAAAGCATTTGTTGTTGTCCCTTTTAGATACCTAAGTATCCACTTCACAGCTTGCCAATGCTCTTTACCTGGGTTGTCTATGAACCTACTCACAACTCCCACTACATGTGCAATGTCTGGCCTTGTCCAGACCATAGCATACATTAGAGAACCTACCGCTGCAGCATATGGAACTTTAGACATATAGGCTATCTCCTCTTGTGTCTTTGGACACATATCCTTCGTTAGTTTAAAATGACCAGCCAAAGGTGTAGAAACTGGTTTTGCATTTTGCATTGCAAACCTTTCTAGTACCTTCTTGATGTAATCTTCTTGAGATAGCTTTATTGTCTTCTTCGTCCTGTCCCTTGATATTTTCATACCAAGTATCCTCTTTGCAACACCTAAATCTTTCATTGAAAAAGATTTGGACAGCTCCTCTTTTAGGTCTTTGATGTCCTGCATGTTAGCACTTGCAATCAACATGTCATCAACATACAACATTAGGATGATGAATTTCCCATCTCCCAAATTCTCCGTGTAGACGCAGTGATCCGAGTTGCATCTTGTGAATCCATGATCCAACATCCATCGATCAAACTTCAAGTACCATTGTCTTGATGCTTGCTTTAAACCATACAAGCTCTTCTTTAATCTGCAAACCATTTTTTCCTTACCTTTTACTTCATACCCCTTTGGTTGAAGCATGTAGATTTCCTCCTCTAAGTCACCGTGAGGGAATGCCGTATTTACATCCATTTGCTCGAGATTTAGATCATGAGCAGCCACAAGGCTTAAGACAAGCCTAATTGAGTTCATTTTTACAACAGGAGAAAATATTTCATTGAAGTCAATACCTTTCTTTTGAGAAAAACCTTTTACCACAAGCCTAGACTTGTACCTTTTCTTCCCACCTTCTTCTTCCTTTAGCTTGTACACCCATTGGTTTTGAAGTGCCCGCTTACCTTTAGGCAACTCAACCAACTCCCATGTTTGGTTGCGATGTAGTGAGTCCATCTCCACTTGCATGCTCTTCGTCCATTGTTCTTTGGATTCATGTTGCATAGCTTCTTCGTATGATTCCGGATCTCCAGAATCTGAGATCAAGAGATGGTTGAAGGAAGGAACAAACCTTTCTGGAGGTCTACTTGCTCTTGTAGATCTTCGGGGAATAGGTTGAGGCTCCTCATTTGGTTGACGTTGTTGCACATTGTCACCGTTTGCAGTCCTTGAGTCTTCACCGTCCTCAAGCTCCATGTACTCATCACCTGTTTCTTTTGTTTGTTTTCTTTCCAAGTAATCTTTGTACATATTTTGTTCGTTAAAAATTACATCCCTACTCCTTAAGATTTTACCATCTTCAGGATTCCATAGGCGATACCCAAAGTCTCCTTCTCCATAGCCAATGAAGAAACACTTTTTGGACTTTGCATCTAGCTTTGATCTTAGGCTTCTATCTATGTGCATGAAAGCCTCACACCCAAACACTTTGAGAAATGCATAATTCACCGGTTTACCTATCCATGCCTCTTCTGGAACTCCCCCATCCAATGCCGTTGAGGGTGACCGATTGATTAAGTACACAGACGTACTTACAGCTTCCGCCCAAAGCTCAAGCGGTAGGCTTATATGTAGCCGCATGCTTCGTGCTCGTTCCATGATTGTCCTGTTCATCCTTTCCGAAATCCCATTTTGTTGAGGTGTCCTTGGGGTTGTCCTTTGCCTCCGAATGCCATTGCTAGCACAAAAGATTTCAAAAGCTTGGCTGCAATATTCGCCTCCATTGTCGGATCTGAGGCATTTAACCTTGGTACCTGTTTCATTCTCCACAAAGGCTTTCCACCTTTGAAATATGGAAAATACATCGGATTTATTCTTCATGACATAAACCCATGTTTTTCTAGTCGCATTGTCTATGAATGTTACATAGTACAATGAGCCACCAAGTGATGGTGTACTTGCAGGAGCCCAAACATCAGAATGAACCAACTCAAGTTTTTTATTTTTTCTTTCATTTCCTGATTTTTGAAATTTTACCCTCTTTTGTTTACCACAAACACAATCTTCACAGAACTCTAAGTCCACTTCTTTCAAACCTGGTAGAAGCTTCTTTGTTTGAAGGATTTGCATTCCTTTGGCACTCATATGCCCAAGTCGGTAGTGCCACACCACACTGTCAACTTCTGTAGTTGCTGCACAAGCTGAAGGTTGCGTGCTAACAGTACACAAGTAAAGTGTACCGACTTTTTCACCCTTGGCAATCACCAAAGATCACTTTGAGATCTTCCACCGTTTGTTTCCGAATGCAATGTTGTGACCTTCATCGTCCAATTGTCCTGTAGAGATCAAATTTTTGCGAAGAGAAGGAACATGCCTAACATCTTTAAGCTTCCATTCATTTCCGTTAGTAGTTTTGACAGAAACTGTACCTTTGCCGACAATCTCACAAGCTTCATCATCTCCCAAGTATACATACCCAAAATTACCTTTGGTGTAGTCTTGGAAATGTTGCTTGTGTGGTGTCGCATGGAATGAAGCCCCAGAATCTACTATCCAGGAATTAGACACATTGTCTAATGAGAGAATTAGAGCATCTTGCTCTACTTTACCTGCCACATTGGCCTCCGATGTTGGCTTGTTGTCTTGAGACTCTGTCTCCTTCTTCTTCTTGGACCAGCAATCCTTCTTGACGTGGCCCTTCTTGCCACAGTTCCAACATTCAAGAACTGACTTTGTGCGTGACTTGCTCCGCCTTGAGCGATCACGAACCTTTTGGTTTTTGAACCTCTCCTTAAGCCTTCCTCTTGTTTCCACTGATAGTGCAGCACTTGATGATTCTCTTGTGCTTCTCCTTCGCATTTCCTCGCTTAGGAGAACACCCACAACATCATCAAACTTAAGAATATTTGTGCCAGAGATAGAATTACTTACAGCCATCACAAGGCTGTCCCAACTATCCGGTAGAGATGATAGTATAAGGAGAGCTCGCACTTCGTCACCGAAATTGATTTTCACTGATCGAAGTTGACTTATGTTTGTGTTAAAGTCATTTAGGTGTTCTGCAACTGAACCATTCTCTGCCATCTTTAGATTGAACAAGCGCTTCATAAGAAATACCTTATTGGATGCCGATGGTTTCTCGTAGAAGTCGTCAAGTGACTTCATCAAGTCCTCCGTGGTCTTCATCTCCAAAACATTGAAGGCCACCGTTGACGCCAAGCTTAACCGGATTGTTCCCAGTGCCTTTCGATCAAGGACAATCCATGCTTCATCTGCCATTGTTGCAGGCTTCTTCGCAAGACCGCCTAGTGGCAAATAGAGGTCCTTCTGGTAGAGATAGTCTTCAATCTGCATCTTCCAATGTTGGTAGTTTTTGCCGTTGAACTTCTCAATCTTGAGCTTCCCTTCCTCCGCCATAACTTCCACTCAATTCAAGGAATCCTTTCCTTGAGATAATTTAGCTACGAGCAAACCTTGCTCTGATACCAGTTGTTAGGAAATAAGACGTAGCTAAATAGATAATTGAGTAGATTACTTAATGAAGAGAGACATATTTATACACGAGATTATAGAGTAGAGAGAGAGAGAGAGTACACACGATATACGTGGTTCACCCAATGTGGGCTACGTCCACGGGAAAACAGCCACTCAATGGCTTTAGTACTTCAAAACAAAAAGTAGTTTACAAAGGGATTATACCCTTAATGGAGCTCCCGCCTTGCTTCACTCTCACCACCTCACACTCACCTTGTTGCATCAACTTCACACTATGAAATGTGTGTAGAAATGGCCTCCTTTTATAGGCCAAAAGGGCTGCCCTCTCTTATGAGAGACAGCCATGTGTAGCCGCCCTTGTGCGAATAAGTCCAAATCGGACCCTCCAATCCGCCCATGTGTGGCCACCCTTGAGAAGACAAGTCCGCTTTTGAATTCGGCCACCGGCCACCGGCCATTGACTTCCGACCACCGGCCATCGGCCATTGACTACCGGCCACCGGCCAACCGACCGGTTGTTTTCCGACCACTTTTCGGCCGCCGTCCGGCCATAATATTCCGGCGAAAAAGAATATTCCTCATAATGGGGGCCTTACAAATGTGCGCTTTTACCACAGAAAATTACAAGGGTAAATCAGGCTCCATACTTAACACTGCATGGTAGGGTGTTACCACATATACATGTGTAGTGAGATGTGTGAACACACTTAGGACTGCCGGGGCATTTTTCCCTCACTAGGAGGTTTTCCCCCCGTGCATTGTATATATGCCCATCACTTTAGGGCTATTCAATCTTTCCATTGCACACTAAGTAATACACTCTCTGTTGTGTGCCTTGAACCTCCTTTGTCTTCTCCAAGATGTGTGTGTTTTCTTGTAACCCTAATTCCAACAATTGATATCAGAGTGGTTTGTGTGTCCCGAGCTTAGTCGCCAAAAGCTCTAGCACATGCCTGCCCACATTTGGTCAAATTTTTTATTTGGGCTCATTTTGGCCTCCATTTCCACTACACGCAGTATTTGTGCTATATAGAACGTGTTGTCCCCGCTTTCCTCCTCCTCTTTTTGGGCAGTTTTCACATCAGGTGCAACATTTACCATGACTGACAACAACATACATGCGTTCAAAATGTTTGCAGATTGGATGGGGACAATTACCCTATGTGGGCTTATATGATGCAACATGTTCTTGTGTCGAAGGGCGTTTGGAACATTGTGCAGGACATTGATGTACGCCTTGGTTCTGAGGATATAGAAAATATTGAGGATGTTGCAGGTCTTGCTGCAAGGATTGCTACTGCAAGAGTTGTTTTGCCTACGACAGAACAAGCTCATTGGGATGTAAAAGATGCGCATGCTCATGCATTGATTGCGTTGTCTATGAAGTGCACTATTACTCCTCACATTCGTTCAATGAAATCTGCAAAACAGGCTTGGGATATTTTGCCTGGTCTTTATGCAAGTCGCAATGAGGCTAAAATTGCATTGTTGCATAAAGAGCTGGAGTCGAAGATTATGCATGAGGAAGATGACATGGACACTTTCCTTACTGGTGTCAAGGATATCAAAATGAGAAACTTATTTCTGTAGGAGAAGTTATCTCTGATAGTTCCCTTGTGCAGACTGTTCTTGATGCTTTGCTAGATTCTTACCAGACTTTTGCAAGTACTTGGAGACTTATGGCCCAAGGAAATCCTAAAGTTGTCAAGTTTGATGCATTATGCACATTGAGTTGTAGCAGTCACTTTTCAAAAAGAAAAAACAAGACTAGATAGCGTGTAGTTGAACAGGCTTTTATTGTTGCTCAAAGAAAAGGGGTAACAACAATGTATCCACTTCTCATGGTTCTTCTACGAGTGGTAAATCACCTATTCCTAATGAATCTGCTGGTAGCAATTTGTATGGGAATTTTGGTGATAAGGATAAAAAGAAGATGCATTGCCATTATTGTAAAGCTAATGATCACTTGATCAAACAATGTCCTAAGTTGAAGGCCAAAGAGACTAAGAAGAAAGAGGTTGGTTCCAGTGCAAATGCTGGTTCCACTACAAGTGCAGCTATTGTTGAGTCTTCTAGGAAAGGAGACTGTAATGCTGATGTTGATGCAGAATGAAATTTTAGTGCAAAGTGTACCTACAATCTTGCTATCCATGATGCATGCATGTCAGTTGTGCTGCAGATTCACATGTGTGGTATTTTGACAGTGGTGCTACAAAGCACATTACCTCACATCGTGATTTGTTTGCCTCTCTTGAGTTTGTCCCTCATGGGAAATTAGTCAATTGTGCCAACAATGCCTCTTATCTGATCAAGGGAGTTGGAAAGATTGTGCTTACTACTGCAAATGGAAATTCTTTCACACTTGTTGATGCACTATTTGTACCTGATATCAAGAAGAATCTTTTGTTTGTATCTACAATTGATAGACTTGGTCTTATAGTCAAATTTGTGGATGACAGATGTACAATACATGATCTCTGTTTCGGTGATGAAATTGTTGTATCTGGCACTTTATATCGTGGACTGTATAAGCTCACTTTGTATGAAAAGCGTTGGTGGAATTTTGCAAATGGAGTTGTGGATTCAAAGGCTATTTCGGATGCAAAACTTTGGCATGCACGTTTTGGAGATTTGAATTTTGCCAGTTTGTTGCATTTGCAAAAACCTTATATGGTTGCTTCTTTGCTGCCTCTTGAGGCACCTGCCAAAACATGTTTGTGAAGGTTGTATTTTGGGTAAGATACAACGTTCGAAGTTTCCAAAGGATGGTTCAGTTAGGGCCACATGCAGGTTGTAGCTTGTACATAGTGATGTTTGTGGACCCATGCAAACTCCGTTCTTGGGCAATTACCTTACTTTGTGACTTTCATTGATGATTACTCCAAGCATGCATGGGTATATCCGCTTAAAGAGAAGTCCGAAGTTTTTATGTGCTTCAAACAATTTTTGGCTATGGATGAAAATGTCTCAAAATGCACTATGGGTACTCTCCGTTCCGATCGAGGGGGAGAGTATATGTATCATGAATTTAATCACTCAAATTTGCACCAAAAATTGTTTTGATTTTTGACTTCAATTGATGCTTTCATGGTGTGTGTGTGTGCACATGCGTTCCAAAATTACACTTCCAAGACCACTTTACCCTACAACACCATCACCAAATCTCATGTGTAGCTTCCATTTCAAAATAATCAAGCACATAAGATTGACAAACACACATCTAATCAAATATTTATGTATGTGTAGCATTAAAAGCACATGCAATTAGTGAGTAATAAAGAGGATAATTAGTGAAAATCCCTTAATTATACACTTAAAATCACTCAAATTGAGATAAAGTTTTTACAATTTTCTTCCAAAATAGTTATGCTCAAGCCTAGTATTGTGCATACACACATGCGTAGCACACAAATTGTCACTCTATTAGTCATCAACTAGTGATTAGTTAGAGAAAAATAGGGAATTTGTACACATAAATTTACACATAATGTTGGCTCCATTTTTAGCATAGCTCCAATGAATCAACACAAATGTCAATCCATAGATGATAGTAACCTGGCTAGGACAGGAAGCATCACACATGGGTGAATGTGTGAGAGCTATAGTTGGAAAAGAGTTGGGAAATTATTGGAGGTAATCTAGAATAGGAAGAAGAGAGAACTAATGAAGGGGATTAGTGGTCACACACACATAAACCGTTGTGCTAATCAAACAATGCTAATTGTTGCATTCTCTACTAATCCACGTGGGCACATCCTAATCACAAGCTCACCCAAGCTATGGTACAAATACTATTGTACACACTACTCTAATCATGCACTCAACACCATAATCAAACATACAATAGATAGTCAAGAGATTTAAAGCGATTAGTTCTTACCTTTACACATTAAGACACTAATACACAACTTAATGAAAATCAATAGGACTTAACTTCATAACATGCATTAGTAAATTCATGAATCAAGTACATGAGGCTCCAAGATTCCACCTCCATAGACTCCCTCTTCTGCTTCTTTACTCTAGATTATCCTCAAAAAATGATCTCTCTACTTTTACATGACCTACACTTTACTTACATGCATGGGGTTTCAAAAATAAATTGCTAGCCTCCCAAGGCACATAAAGTAAATAGTAGATCTAGATACAAATTGGAAATCATAGGGATCCCATTAACCTATACATTATCAATGGAAAATGTGCTGATGGAGAAGATGAAAATGGCTGCTGGTGTTGGATGCTTCCAACAATGATCCATGTGTTCATGATGCATATAGCGTAAAATGTTTGGATCAAATAGAGTACTTTTATAGTGGTGCAGCTAGGCACATCACATATCATCATGATTTATTCACTTCTCTTGAGATTTCTTGAATGGGGAATACTACTATCACGTTGTTGTGTTGTGACACGTACATAGTGGGAACGCATCCTACAAGAGTTATCTTGCAATTTTTTAGATACATAATTATCTTTCCTATAATGTACATATGCATATTTAAGTATAATAATAAGATTTATATCTCATCCTATTATTTATCTCAAGGGTAACCTATTCTTACTTTACCATCAGAAAATACTATGGAAAAAGCGTCAATAGCTCCGCCTCTTTAACTTGGGCAAAACGCATTGATTCTTTATTTCTACTATCTCATTATCATCTCACACCCTAGCTAGATCCTATATGTAGGGTAAACTCCAGTATATATATATTCTATGTATTTTTCATATTTTTCTTATATTTCTTTTTAAATAGCTACTACGAAGGAATCAAATCCTAGTGGGACACTAGGTGGCATGATTTCAAAGATACACTTATTTTAATGCATTATTGCAAGCATGATTACAAAAATTTGTCAAGGAGCAATGTCATGCTTTCATATGGCATGAGGTGTCCTTTGGAATTAAATGAAAGTCTAGGCTAAGGGGACCACGGGAAGACTTTTGCTGCCAGAAATGGATCCTATTTTGATGAATTTTTTACACAAGGTTCCAATCCGAATTGGAAAATGATTTTAAAATGAAAATAGTAGCTAATGAGCTGAAGTTTCTGCCCATATTTTTACTTTTTTATTTGGAGCCACGGTTGAGGAGATATGATCAAAATACTGGATCCCAGTCTGCCCACATCATGTAGGGACAACTCATTTCCAACTTTTCCAATTCCTATTCACACTGGCTCCTCTCTTCTTGTGTAAACCCTTGGGGGTTCCCTTCACCTATAAAAGGGGACCTCTTCTTCCTTGAAAAGGAGCTCAAGCATTCAAGCTATTGATGAGAAGAATTATTGAGGGAGTGAGTAGTAATGCCTAATTGTACTTAGCCATTAACATAAGCCCAAGCCTACACTTTCTCCTAGAGGAAGACTAGCCATTCTTGTATGCTATCCTTGGAAGATCAAATCTAATCAAAGAAGGTCTTGCACTTGGCGTATCAATCAAAGTGGACTTCTCCCCTCTTCTTCTAGACTCTCCATCAATAATGGTGCCAAAGGGTTTGTCAAGTAAGATGTGTTCTACATTGATGTTTTCTTGATTTCTTGTTGTTTTCTTTTTCATCTCTAATCCAACATATATGTATATATATATATCTAATCTCATCTCCTTAACTAAACCTATCTCTCTCACTCTTAGTAATTCATCCTCTCTACAAATTTTAGGTTCTCTTTGCTACAGGTACATCTCTCCCCGCAGTATCCTTATTGCCTACGGGAAAGAATAGGGCTTGGGAGGGAAAATTCTCATCTCTTCACTTCTCTCATATCTACATTTCTCACATACTATCCTAGATGAATAACCCACATGATGATCATTTCTATCGCTTTCACTCTGTACAATCTATTAGAATTAGCGTATGGATTAGCCGTAAAATACACTTTCAACAACGTATAGTGTTTCTCTTTGGCCCAAAAAGGCTCAATGAAATACTTCTATCACCGGACCCCATTATACTACCTCTCATAGACTATAACTTTTCTTTTGACGTAAGCGTAGTTATCTTGCTATGAACCAAGAGGTTTTGTACACACAATTAATCCCAATCACTAGACAAAATATATATATTATGGTAAACACAAAACTACAATTCCAAAGAACAATTCGTAGCCTATTTGGTCAGCCAAGATTGAATGCCATTAACTCATCTATTAACCCTTTCATACTACCCATGATACGATATGACCATAGCCTTGATGTTTTCATCTTTGTGTTATTTTGACATTCTCTTTTGTGTTCTTTCTATGTGTGTGTGAGTGCAAGAGAGAAAGAGTGGGGCTTCTTTGATTGCACTGCTTTCCAAATCCTAGTTTTCATGGCATCTATGGTTTAACCCCTTCATATAGTTTTTTTGAGTTCTCTCACAAACTCTCACAGCCATAAGCCCGGTGCTTTCCCGGCAAGACCGCAAATTTCTTGACAACGTGTGTCAATAATGCCTTATCCAGCTAAAGAGGTTGGGAAAATTATGCTTATCGCTACAATTGGAAGCTATCTCACACTTTTGGTTGCTTTCTATATACTTGAGATAAAAATGAATCTTTTGTCTATATTTGCACTTGTAAAACTTGGTCTTGTAGTCAAGTTTGTGGATGCCAAATTTATTGTGCATGACCTTAATTTAGACATACTTTTGTGCCACTTGGCACCTCGTTTTGAGATGTGTATAAGAACAATGCCTACTAGAAATGTGTGGAAGATTCAACATGCATAGTTTTTTATTCAATGATTGTTTCAATTAAAAAACTTTGGTATATAAATTTTGGTCATCTCAATTTAGCCATGTTGATATGTCTCTTTGAGGCACCATTGAAACATGTATACAAAGGTTTTATTTTTGGCAAGTGTTCTAAGTTTCCTAAGGATGGTTTTGTGTGAGCTACTCACAAATTGAAGCTTTTCCATAGTGACATTCCTGCATGCTACATCTTTTGGGAATCATTTTTTCTTTGTGACTTTAATTGAGGAATGTATATCACTTTAAGAAAATTCAAAAGTGTTTATGTGCTTCAATAGATTCTTGCTTATGACTAAAATGTATTGGGGTTCTACTATGAGCACCCTTTGTCTTGATGGAGTATATGTCTAAAGAAGAATTTAATGTATTTTGGAAAGTCATGAGATAAAGCACAGATGTACAATAAGATGTAAAATTGGTCACTCATGGAGATGGT
This sequence comes from Adiantum capillus-veneris, assembly GCF_014529385.1. NCBI lineage: Eukaryota > Viridiplantae > Streptophyta > Polypodiopsida > Polypodiales > Pteridaceae > Adiantum > Adiantum capillus-veneris. Next base: position 143,971,733 of record NC_140943.1, read on the forward strand.
ATGATGTATGGTCAAAAGCCAATCTTTTCCACATGTGTTTTTTCTTGATGCTACCATGTGTACTGCATATGTACAAAACAAGTGTCCCACTAAAGCATGTGAGGCTTGGAAAGGTAAGAAGACATCCATTGTTCACTTGTGTGTGCTTGATTTCTTGGCTAGTGATTGGTCTCTGAGAAACATCATCAAAGATTGGATAATAAGGCTATGAAATGTATTTTTGTTGGTTAAAATTTAAAAAGAAAAGCGTAAAGGCTATATCATCTAGAAGGGTTTTATGTAGACACAATGCTTTGGGCATGAGTGTTTTTGGAGTCTCCTACTTAACTCAACTAGACTTAAAATACCTAGATTGACTCGTATGCTTACCGATACCACCATGAGCAACAAAACTTAGATATGCTCAACTCTATAAGCTTGAGTAGTACCTGGAATACATAAAATTCTTAGACCACAACTTTGATTGTGTAAATGTGTTTAGAAGCTTGAGACAATGTATGCATCTCCACATCAATCGTTCTTAGTGTGGAAATTACAAGTGGAGATGTTGATCAACTTCTTCCCTTGATGGAAAGGTCTCTTCATAAAATTTTCCTTGTTCATCACCAAATACATCCTTTTAACCCAGAGTGTGTGTGTGTGTGTGTGTGTGTGTGTGTGTAATTATCATTGCCATACAAAAACCACCCCTAAAAGTTCCCGATCCAAGGGCAGGGTTTATGTGTGGTCCCCCTTTTTTTAATTAAGCTAAAAAAAGACCAAGAGTACTAAAGTAACACAGTGTGTGTGTGTGTGTGTGTGTGTGTGTGTGTGTGTGTGTGTGTGTGTGTGTGTGTATATATATATATATCTCTATAAGTGAAGAGTAAGACTATATGAATAAAAAGCCTTTTGACAATAAGAAGCCAACAAACTTTTTTTTTTTAACAAAAGACTTTCTACTCTACTAGGGTAGATCATAGAAAAAAGATAAATTTGAGGGGGATTTTGCTCCTCACCGAAAATTTTTCTTTGAAGGTATATTTGGAAAAACAAAATCAAGGGAATTTTATCAAGACTAATATTGATATTATTTTGTAATTTTATATTTTGAAATTTTAAAAATATTCTATAAAGAGTCACTCCTATACTTTTTCTTAAAATTCTTGAAAAATTGACACCTCCATGTGTTAGGAGAAATAGTGCTACACCCCTCCCCTCCCCTCCCCCACCAAGTTGTTGATTGTTGCGATGAGTGTGTGTACGCACGCATACACGAGAGAGAGACTAAGGAAAACTCAAAGGTTGAGTATGTTTCTACGAATAGAGGGGGACTCGCTTGCTTATGGCAAAGTTAATCTATCCACATGCCAACTCTAGATGTAGTTTAAGTTTGTCGCGGGGGGTGGGGGGGGGGGGGAGAGAGAGAGAGAGAGAGAGAGAGAGAGAGAGTAAAGAGAGGAGTTTTGTGAAAAGCCCATTATTAGATTTGACAAGAGTGCAGTTGATTGTGTGAATCAGATTCTAAGATCATGGCTAGGCCGTTGTCAACGCATGGGCTTGTGTGTGTACACACACACACACACACACACACACACACACACACACACACACACACACACACACATATATGCTGCCACCTTCAAAGAAGGCGAGGGAGGAGAGTGCCACAATTGCTTCTTCTCAACCACAGCAATGCACGGTCACATACTACTGTATATATGTACATGTTGCCACCTTTGGGGAAAGGTGAGGGAGGAGAGTGCCACGATTGCTTCTTCTTAGCCGCCGCAGCACCGCGCGGGTCACATACTACTGTATGTGTGTATTTACACACACACACACACACACACACACACACACACACACACACACACACACATATACATATATGTTTCCACCTTCAAAGAAGGCGAGGGAGGAGAGTGCCACAATTGCTTCTTCTCAACCACAGCAATGCATGGTCACATACTAATGTATATATGTACATGTTGCCACCTTTGGGGAAAGGTGAGGGAGGAGAGTGCCACGATTACTTCTTCTTAGCCGCAGCACCACACGGGTCACATACTAGTGTTACAACAAATGCTCTCCATTATATCATTTGTACTACTTTCTTTTATCTATGCTTTCCATAGGTACATGTTTGCATCTTGTCATTTGAGTTTCTAACAATGCATAAAATTTATGAAGTTGTGACATTGCCAATTTAAATGCTATAATTTTTTCAAACTTCTAGTACCTTGTTCTTCTCTTTGAGTTTGGTCTATTAGTTGGCTTTAAGTAGGTATCAGGACCTTAGGCTAAACTAGGCTACTAATTGCTGACTTTGATTTCTAAATAGTCTATTAATTGTAGTAACTCTATTAATGTTTTAGCCTATGAGAATATAGTTCTCTCTACCTTATTCCACCTAAGTGTGACTTGTGTTGTGGAACTCCATGTGTTAAGCTGGTATTTGAGACCTCGAGTCTCCCGGCTAGTTTATGTTCAAGTTGGTACTTGAGACCTCGAGTCTCCCAACTGCTGGTATTTGAGACCTCGAGTCCCCCAGCTACTTGTAGCAACTAAGACCAAAAAAAAAAAAAGAAAGCAAATAGCGCAAACTTCTTTGTATTTTATGTCGATCACAGTTAAGTGGTATAAGTGACAAAATCACTGGTCTTTAGACTTCGACGAGCATTCTTAGGATTAACTACTCTTTAGTCGATATTTTTTTTAATTAATGTTGGTCAATCTAGTACTTACTTTAGCCTTAGCTCTTGTGTACTTCTCTTAGAGTCAACTTAATAGACCTTAACTCAATTGCATTCTATTCGGGTACTACGCTTGTTTTAGTTGGCAATGTTACAATTCATGATTTTTTATCTTTTTTTCATTTCCTAAAATATCATGTATGCATCTCACTTATTGCACGCTTGCACATGCTGCCTTTGAGCTTTCACAATGTTGTTTTTTTTCTGCTACTATAGGTACTCCTATCGTGATGCTGCACTATTATATTCCGAGGACGGAATTTATATCAGGAAGGGGGGCATGTTGAGCACCGGCGTCCACTTCTAGTAGTCATGGGCGGAGCTTGTCAGTCCAATAGGAAAAGGGTAAGAGTAATCGCCGATGAGAGATACACTCTAACTGGAACGTTCAAGGGTTAGTTGGCTAAGCATGGGTGCCCAATTTTGAATGGGCGAGCTCATATAAAAGTCGCATAAATCTAAAAATCACTTATTCTCTCATTTGTGCAACTGAAGAGTGCTCTTGCTCCATCTCGATCTTCTTCTTCATCTCCTTTTATGTGTGTGTATGCGTGAGAGAGAGAGAGAGAGAGAGAGTGTGTGATCGAGCATTGCGACGGCAAGACGACGGTGAGGTGGTTGAGCATGGCACGGCGGTAGCTCCCTCTTCTTCGCAGCGAGAAATCCTCCACGAAGGCGGACGTAGGGCGGTGAGTGACACACCCTTGGTCTCTTGAGCTTGCTAGATTAATCTGATTGTGTGCTTGCAACCATTTGTGGCTCGCACACAATGTACGGCAAGTCCCTTGCTTTGACACGTGCGACAGATGCGCACATACCCATTTAGGTTTTTGATGACATCCTTTGAATAAATAATACGTATCCACAATTCTTCTTGAAGGAACCCCCAATATAGCCTCCTTGCTTGGAAACAGGTGACAGTGCCACTAAGTTTGATAAAAAAACCATGGGATTCAAACTAGTTTTTTGAGAATAAAGCTAGAGGTTTAGCAAAAAAATGTTGCAAAGGATTGCTCTCCACACCTATAACCTTTTGAATGGGCCCATAAAATCGTTACTTCTCAAATAAGACCGATCCTATTTGCCAATAGTTCTTCTCTACAAACCAACCAGACATAAAGGCCTTGATCAATGATCAAACTAGTTTTTTGAGAATAAAGCTAGAGGTTTAGTGAAAAATGTTGCAAAGGACGCCTCTCCACACCTATCTTCAAATTATAAACAAAGCATCAATTAACCTTTTGAACGGGCCCATAAAGTCGTTACTTCTCAAATAAGACCGATCCTATTTGCCATAGTTCTTCTCTACAAACCAACAGACATAAAGGCCTCGATCAATTATTTTGGTAAAAAAGGTCTTAAAAGGATTAGGCTATGGAAACTTGTCAAAAGTTACCTAAAAAGGTGTTACAAATTGCATATATACATCAACCCTAAGGAAGTCTTTGTGTGTTCTTCATGGTGGGCAGTAGGACTCTGATGGGGCCTAGTGCACCCATCAGAGGACCCACCTAGTGTGAGTTAGGAACGAGGGTAACACACACACACACACACACAAAAGAAGATATTTGACCGACCTCTTACACATGGCATAAGGTACTATAATCTAAGAAAGGATGTAAGCAACTGAAAGGGCCGTATCTACTTCTTTGTTTTGTCCACTCCACTATTTGTAAGGTTGCATGTAATCTTACCTCACCGCTTCTCTAAATTATGATGTGAGGGAGGGCATCACTACTATCTTGCTGAAACTTACTTCCCTTCCATTTGACTCTCCATCTCACCATCCCTCCACTTCTGTTTTGAAAACGCCATGGAGCCGCCTATTGTATTATACATAAAAGGTGGTAGCGTGTGATCAAGAGACTGGCCCCTAGTTCTCCAACCAGCCATACATTTACATGGCCAACTCTCTAATGCTTTTTTCCACACGTTATACTGGACATTGATTGACAAGTCCCTTGAAGACATGACGCTTGTACTAATTTGGTTTTTGTTGTGCATGATGTATGCTGGTAACATCTCCAAGGCTTGCTGTAAAAACTAGAATGATGCACATAATTCACCTACTTCCTATGATAAACATATAATCTGAGGATAATGGGGTATTAATGACAAGCTTTCGATCTTAAATCCTTTCTATTATGTCCCAGTCTTGTTCATTTCTCTGGGCTCTTGCTGAAGTCACATGGTATGGTAACATATCTTAGGAATGACACCCTCAACAGTATCAATGGTGTCTTTCCTGTGGATGTAGAAACCGTGTTGTTATAGCCAAACTCAACCTAACGCAACTACAAATCCTATTTAGATTTAGGGTCTGAAATATAACATGTCAATAAATCCAAAACCAGTGAATTGGTGATCTACGAGAGGCCATTTGTATGGGGATGAAAAGACGTAGAGATATTAACAGTAGTACCCCAATTCTCACGAAGAGCTAGCCAAAACAAACCAGTCGAAAGAGCTACCCCAATGCCTTGAGTGGTACTCTTTATACCTGCAAATGGTGGATAATGACACTATTTATACCTGCTGTCTCAGATCTTGTGTAACATATAACCTAGTCTGCTTCATCAAGAAACCATTTCTGAGAGTAATAGAGGGATTGACTCTAGCTGGGCAGGCCAAAAAGACTTGATGAACAGTGGCTTGGAGGCATGCCAGTGGGTCTAGCGGTTGTACCTCCTCCATGTGAGAGTTCTGCTCATGATTGGCAAATTTGCCCCACAATTTAGTAGTACACAACTTTGGCATAAACTTCACCCATGTAAAGGATATATAGGGACACATGACTCTGAGCTTGAATCCAGGACTAGAGCAAACATCATCGATCATGCGTTTGTTTGCTGCTGTAGCCTGCAATGTAGGGGCAGCCTTATGATACACGCAGCTAGACATTGCTAGCATCAGACGGAGCCCATCCAAGGCCAACTATATGGTCTTTCTTCATGCTGTGCTGCGGTCAAACACCCATCTTGCAACATTAAGGTCTCCCCAATTTTTGCAAGCATCCAACAATGCAGACCAGACTCCACTATCGAACATTGGCAATTTGTCAATGACTCTTATTGCTCTGTCAAGGTGACCTGCACGACCAAAAGCATCAATCATGCATGTGTAGTGCTCTAATTCTGGGTTAATGCCATACGTTGTGCACATGACCTCAAATTGTGTTAAAGCATCTTCCACTAAACCAAGACGACTATAGGCACTCAGTATGCAAGAAAACATACGCGCATCTGGAGAGAGGCCCTCGCATTGAAGGTGTTTCAAACAGTTCAGTGTTTGCATGCCTTCACATTGTTCAATTAGACCTCCCATTAGGGATGTCCAAGAAATGACACCCCTCTCAGGGAGTTCCTCAAGAAGTCCTCGTGCTTTTGTGAGAGCACCACACTTTGCATACATGTCTATAAGAGCATTGCAAAGCATAGTGTCATTTTCTAAGAGCCCTTGCTGGACGATCTTTACATGTATTCTTGCCCCCTCACCAACAGCTCCGATAGAGCCACATGCTTTCAAGAGGGAAGCAAAGGTTACTGCATTTGGAGAAAGGCCCTCAGCCAGCATCTGTTCAAAGCACTTTAAAGCATGCACACCTTCCCCATGTTCAGCATATCTTGCAACTAAAGCACTCCAAGAGATGGTATCCCTAATAGGTAGCTCCTCAAGAACTTGTGCCGCTCTTGTCAGAGCCCCACATTTGGCATACATATCCACCAAGGCGGTGCCAAGCACAACATTCTTTTCCAGGAGCCCCTGTTTGGCAATGACTTCATGAATAGTTTCCCCGTTTCGGACAGCTCCTATGCTGCCACATGCTTTTAAGACACTTGCAAATGTTATTGCATTTGGACAGACGCCCTTATGCTCCATCATTTCAAAGCAGTTCAACGCTTGCTCAGCCTCACCATGCTCAACATATCCGCAAATTAATGTGTTCCAAGACGTGACATTTCTAAAAGGCAGCTCTTCAAATAACCGCCGAGCTTTTGCAAGAGCACCACATCTGGCATACATATCTATGAGGGCATTCCCAAGCACAATATCCTCTCCTGGCAATGCCTGTTTAGACATCTCATGATGAATTTCTTCTCCTTTGCCGGGTGAATCCATGGTCTTGCATGCCTTTAAGATAGAAGAGAAGGTTGTCGGATCAGGAAAGAGACCCTCTCTTTGCATTTGTTTGAAGCATTTCCATGCTTCCTCACCAGCACCATGATCTGCATACCCTGAAATTAATGCATTCCAAGAGACAACATTTCGCGAAGGAAGTTTGTTAAGGACCTGCTGCGCTTTCGCAAAAGCACCACACTTAGCATACATGTCGACCAGGGCACCACCAAGCACAACGTTATTTCCCAGCAATCCTTGCTTTAAGATCTCATCATGGATTTTTTCTCCTTTTCCAACTGCTCCAATGCTGGCACAGGCTTTCAAGAGGCAAATAAAAGTCACTGCATCTGGATGAAGGCCCTCACATTGCATTTCTTCAAAGCATTCCAATGCTTGTTCACCTTTCCCATGTTCAACGTATCCGGCGATGAGTACATTCCAAGAGACAGCATTCCGAACAGGAAGCTCCTCTAGCATATGCTGCGCTTTGGCAAGAGCACCACACTTCCCATACATACAAACTAGAGCATTCCCAAGCTTGATATTACTACTCAAAAACCCTACCTCGGTAATTTTATCATGAATTTCAGAGCCCCTTTCTACTGCTCTTATGGTGCCGCATGCTTTCAAAGCACAAGCAAATGTTACAGCATTTGGAGAAAGACCCTCCTGCTGCATTCGCTCAAAATAGTGGAGAGCATCGTGGCCTTTACCTATCTGAGCGTAACCTGCAATGAGTGAAGTCCAAGTGGATACATCCTTGCTCGTATACATATCAAACAACTGCTGTGCATTGGCAAGAGCACCACATCTTGCATACATACAAATCAAAGCATCAGAGAGTTTCTTGAGCAACCCGCGTCTCTGAATGTGATCATGCACTCTGGCACACGTAGGAAGATGTTTGTTCTTGCTACACACCTGGAACAAGGCAACGTAAGGACTACCTTGAGCCACCTGCATGGCTTTTGCCAAGCTCTTCCTTCATCCAAGAGAGAGTGAAATATTTCTGAGTGACTACGCTGAGCCATCAGCGCATGGATCTACGTAATTTCTGTGTTTGTTCCGGTTGACGAGAGAGAGAGAGAGAGAGAGAGAGAGAGAGAGAGAGAGTCTCCAACATTCAAGATCATGCTTAAAGCTGTACAGTACTAACCGTTTTGCTAATGAGAAATGAAAGTTATGGCCTACTAACCTTTTTGCTAAAGAGAAATGAAAGTTATATCCTTGTTGATTTTTTAAATTATGTTTAAAAACAAAACCTTTGATTGGTGAATGAGATAAGCACCACTCATTCCAAAGATTAGTAATGATGAGGATTTTGTTTGTGAAGATCTAATGATTTTTTGGGGCTATCCAAAGGGTGATCTTGTTCTAAAGAAGTGTCGCGGAATTTTATGCCAAAATCTAGGGTATTGAATGAGAGGGGATCTTGGAGACTTGAGACTTGTTGTATGGTCTGCCCTCCGTGCTCCTTCCAGAGTTCGACTGCAACTCGAGCTTCTTGAGTTTGGCAAGAACTCAAGAAGCTCTAACTTTGGCAAGCCGTTCTACATTTGATGGAACACCCACTTATGATTTGGGAAGTTCTTTTAATATCTGCCTGCTGAAAGGGGATCTCTTTTCTACAAACATTGTACTTATCTATTCTTTGTTCCATTGCCAACTGTCTTTTGAATATAAAAGTTCAATTATGTCTTATTATCTAAGATCTAACAGCTACACACACATTCTATACATAAGGTTTTTCTTTTTAGAGAAACCGGGATGCCGGATTTGGAAATTTTCTTCGAAATCGAGTTCTAAGTTGGACCCACATTCCGTGATTCCTTGACTGGTTGACTGGTGTTAGGTGGTCCTTCGTAGACTCTATTTCCGGTCCCTTGCTCACGGCTACTATAGTCTTTGACTTTGCTGGTTGAAGGTTTGCAGGCCCAAAAATTACAGTTACCGTTTCTACTTTTATTTATGTTTATACTGTTCCTTTTTCAGGAATCCTTACCCTATAGAAAGACAGCCCGCATGAGCACTAATCACAACCCACGAATAGAATAAGCTATACCTTAAGGACCGTAAACCAAAGAATGCTTTGGCAGTTAGAACTAGACCCTTCCTCTCTAGGAAGGCCAAAGATTGTGTTACTTACTATTGTAAGTATAAGTGAACCTCACCACACTTTTTTTTGAAATTGAAGACTCTTGCTCTCTCACAAGGATTGGAATTGTCCTTGGAGTCCCTCTCAATAGCAACATCTCATGTACTCAGATGTATTAGTAGCTTGGATGCTTCTCAGCTAATATATGATTCGGTTCTTATCTCTGACAAAAAATTATCTGTCTTACATATGCTATCTTTTAACGATTGGGTCAAAATTTTGGCAACTCTGCATAAAAACTACATGGAAGGGGTGAATCTAATTACCCATTACATAGCCCAACTTCCTCTACTATCCTCACAATACCAATTTGTGCATGTAGCTAGTTGTACTTTCTCATAGTTCCAATTTGTTGCTTTAGTTCTCTCAAATTTGTCATCATCTGGGCATAATAAGAGATTTTTCAAGTAATACAAATAAGTCCTTTTGAGAGAGATAGATAGATAGATAGATAGATAGAGAGAGAGAGAGAGAGAGAGAGAGAGAGAGAGAGAGATAAGAAGAGGAAGAAGATTAGTTCTACCTCCAATAAACCTGGGACTCTGAATCTGTTCCTTAAAAGGAAATTTGGATAGCCTATCTACTACATGTGGGCAATAAAAAGGAATTTTCAATTGCTCTCTCTCTCTCTCTCTCTCTCTCTCTCTCTCTCTCTCTCTATCTATCTATCTATCTATCTTTTACTAAAAATTGAGGATACTTTGATGCGAGTGGTTGTTGAAAATAAATGTCTTTGTGATCTCTCTCTCTCTCTCTCTCTCTCTCTCTCTCTCTATATATATATATATATATATATATATATATATATATATATATATATATATATACATATATTTATATATATGTATATATATGTATACATATATTTATATATATGTATTTATATATACACACAACCTCTCTCTACTCTATTCTTCTCATTGAGCAATGTACTCTGATCTCTCTCTCTCTCTCTCTCTCTCTCTCTCTCTCTCTCTCTCTCTCTCTCTCTCTCACACACACACACACACACACACACACACACACACACACGTGTATATGTGCTCGTGAGTTGGCAGTGGCCTACCCATGATCTTAGAAGCAGATTCACACAAGCAAATGTACTCTTGTCAAACCTGAAAATGGACTTTCCACAAACCTCCTCTCTTTACCAACTCTCTCTCTCTCTCTCTCTCTCTCTCTCTCTCTCTCGCCCCCCCCCCCGGGTGATGAACTACATTTGGAGATGACATGTTGTTGGCTTAACTTTGCAATAAGCAAGCGAGCCCCCTTCTATTTATAAAAACATACTCAATCTTCGAGTTTCCTTACTCTCTCTCTCTCTCTCTCTCTCTCTCTCTCTCTCTCTCTCTCTCTCTCGCATGCGTATACACTAATCGCAACAATCAACAACTTGGTGGGTGAGGGGACGGGGTATCACATTTTCTCGCAACATGGAAGTGTCAATTTTCTTAAGAACTTTCAGAAAGAGTATAGGAGTACCTCTTTAGAGTAATTTTTGAAAATTTTAAAATACAAAACTACATAATTTATTAAAATAATATCAATAATGATCTTGAAAAAAATCCCTTTTAAAAAATAATCTTAATATATCTTCAAACTCAAAAGTCAAATTTGTATTGAGGAGTAAAATTCCCCTCCAATTTACTGTTAGGAAATAAGACATAGCTAAACTTGATTTTTGAGTAGATTACTTAATGGAGAGAGATAGATTTCACAAAGAAGAGATTATAGAGTAGAGAGAGAGAGAGAGAGAGTACACACGGTATACGTGGTTCACCTAATGTGGGCTATGTCCACGGGAAAGCAGCCACTCAATGGCTTTAGAACTTCAAAACAAGAAGTAGTTTACAAAGGGATTATACCCTTAATGGAGCTCCCACCTTGCTTCACTCTCACCACCTCACACTCACCTTGTTGCATCAACTTCACACTCTCAAATGTGTGTAGAAATGGCCTCCTTTTATAGGCCAAAAGGGTTGCCCTCTCTTATGAGAGACAGCCATGTGTAGCCGCCCTTGTGCGAATAAGTCCAAATCGGACCCTCCAATCCGCCCATGTGTGGCCGCCCTTGAGAAGACAAGTCCGCTTTTGAATTCGGCCACTGGCCATTGAATTCAGCCACCGGCCACCGGCCATTGAATTCCGACCACTGGCCACCGGCCATCGGCCATTGACTACCGGCCACCGGCCAATCGACCGGTTGTTTTCCGACCACTTTCCGGCCGCCGTCCGGCCATAATATTCCGGAGAAAAAGAATATTCCGGTGAAAAAAAAAGTCTCGGGGGCCTCCATCCCCGAGGCCTTTAAAGTTGCCCCTGATTCTTGTCCGTGAAAATTTTGGTTTCCGGTGAGTGATTTTCCTTCACGCACGATGGCTTCTCCTCATAATGGGGGCCTTACAAATGTGCGCTTTTACCACAGAAAATTACAAGGGTAAATCAGGCTCCATACTTAACAATCTCCCACTTGGAGACTGATCTCCAAACCAAACCTGTGACTGCTTTCCATTCTGGCTTCTTATCCTTGAATGCCGATTGAAGATGAGCAAAAGCTCAACTTCTCCTTGTTGACCACCTTTGTAAACATGTCTGCAGGATTTTCACTTGTATGCATCTTTCCTAGCTTTAGTTGTCCCTCTTCTAAAAGAGTGCGTATGAAGTGATATCTCACCTCAATGTGCTTTGTCCTTGAATGAAAGGCTGCTTTCTTCGCAAGATGGATAGCGCTTTGGCTATCACTGTACAAGACACAATTGTCTTGTTTGAATCCAAGCTCTTCTAAGAATCTGTGAAGCCACAGAATTTCTTTGCTTGCCTCCGTCATTGCTACATACTCTGCTTCCGTGGTAGAAAGTGAAACCACTTTCTACAGCTTTGAAGCCCAGCTTACTACTGTGCCTCCAACCGTGAACACATAGCCAGTAGTGCTCCTTCGAGTATCTTTGTGACCTGCCATATCTGCATCAGCATACCCTTCTAGAAAAATATCAGTTCCTCCAAAATACAAAGCATTTGTTGTTGTCCCTTTTAGATACCTAAGTATCCACTTCACAGCTTGCCAATGCTCTTTACCTGGGTTTTCCATGAACCTACTCACAACTCCCACTGCATGTGCAATGTCTGGCCTTGTCCAGACCATAGCATACATTAGAGAACCTACCGCTGCAGCATATGGAACTTTAGACATATAGGCTATCTCCTCTTGTGTCTTTGGACACATATCCTTCGTTAGTTTAAAATGACCAGCCAAAGGTGTAGAAACTGGTTCTGCATTTTGCATTGCAAACCTTTCTAGTACCTTCTTGATGTAATCTTCTTGAGATAGCTTTATTGTCTTCTTCGTCCTGTCCCTTGATATTTTCATACCAAGTATCCTCTTTGCAGCACCTAAATCTTTCATTGAAAAAGATTTGGACAGCTCCTCTTTTAGGTCTTTGATGTCTTGCATGTTAGCACTTGCAATCAACATGTCATCAACATACAACATTAGGATGATGAATTTATCATCTCCCAAATTCTCCGTGTAGACGCAGTGATCCGAGTTGCATCTTGTGATACCCTGATCCAACATCCATCGATCAAACTTCAAGTACCATTGTCTTGATGCTTGCTTTAAACCATACAAGCTCTTCTTTAATCTGCAAACCATTTTCTCATTACCTTTTACTTCATACCCCTTTGGTTGAAGCATGTAGATTTCCTCCTCTAAGTCACCGTGAGGGAATGTCGTATTTACATCCATTTGCTCGAGATTTAGATCATGAGCAGCCACAAGGCTTAAGACAAGCCTAATTGAGTTTATTTTTACAACAGGAGAAAATATTTCATTAAAGTCAATACCTTTCTTTTGAGAAAAACCTTTTACCACAAGCCTAGACTTGTACCTTTTCTTCCCACCTTCTTGTTCCTTTAGCTTGTACACCCATTTGTTTTGAAGTGCCCGCTTACCTTTAGGCAACTCAACCAACTCCCATGTTTGGTTGCGATGTAGTGAGTCCATCTCCACTTGCATGCTCTTCGTCCATTCTTCTTTGGATTCATGTTGCATAGCTTCTTCATATGATACCGGCTCTCTAGAATCTGAGATCAAGAGATGGTTGAAGGAAGGAACAAACCTTTCTGGAGGTCTACTTGCTCTTGTAGATCTTCGGGGAATAGGTTGAGGCTCCTCATTTGGTTGACGTTGTTGCACATTGTCACCGTTTGCAGTCCTTGAGTCTTCACCGTCCTCAAGCTCCATGTACTCATCACCTGTTTCTTTTGTTTGTTTTCTTTCCAAGTAATCTTTGTACATATTTTGTTCGTTAAAAATTACATCCCTACTCCTTAAGATTTTACCATCTTCAGGATTCCATAGGCGATACCCAAAGTCTCCTTCTCCATAGCGAATGAAGAAACACTTTTTGGACTTTGCATCTAACTTTGATCTTAGGCTTCTATCTATGTGCATGAAAGCCTCACACCCAAACACTTTGAGAAATGCATAATTCACCGGTTTACCTGTCCATGCCTCTTCTGGAACTCCCCCATCCAATGCCGTTGAGGGTGACCGATTGATTAAGTACGCAGACGTACTTACAGCTTCCTCCCAAAGCTCAAGCGGTAGGCCTGCATGTAGCCGCATGCTTCGTGCTCGTTCCATGATTGTCCTGTTCATCCTTTCCGAAATCCCATTTTGTTGAGGTGTCCTTGGGGTTGTCCTTTGCCTCCGAATGCCATTGCTAGCACAAAAGATTTCAAAAGCTTGGCTGCAATATTTGCCTCCATTGTCGGATCTGAGGCATTTAACCTTGGTACCTGTTTCATTCTCCACAAAGGCTTTCCACCTTTGAAATATGGAAAATACATCGGATTTATTCTTCATGACATAAACCCATGTTTTTCTAGTCACATCGTATATGAATGTTACATAGTACAATGAGCCACCAAGTGATGGTGTACTTGCAGGACCCCAAACATCAGAATAAACCAACTCAAGTTTTTTATTTTTTCTTTCATTTCCTGATTTTTGAAATTTTACCCTCTTTTGTTTACCATAAACACAATCTTCACAGAACTCTAAGTCCACTTCTTTCAAACCTGGTAGAAGCTTCTTTGTTTGAAGGATTTGCATTCCTTTGGCACTCATATGCCCAAGTCGGTAGTGCCACACCGCACTGTCAATTTCTGTAGTTGCTGCACAAGCTGAAGGTTGCGTGCTAACAGTACACAAGTAAAGTGTATCGACTTTTTCACCCTTGGCAACCACCAAAGATCCCTTTGAGATCTTCCACCGTTTGTTTCCGAAAGCAATGTTGTGACCTTCATCATCCAATTGTCCTGTAGAGATCAAATTTTTGGGAAGAGAAGGAACATGCCTAACATCTTTAAGCTTCCATTCATTTCCGTTAGCAGTTTTGACAGAAACTGTACCTTTGCCGACAATCTCACAAGCTTCATCATCTCCCAAGTATACATACCCAAAATTACCTTTGGTGTAGTCTTGGAAATGTTGCTTGTGTGGTGTCGCATGGAATGGAGCCCCGGAATCTACTATCCAGTAATTAGACACATTGTCTAATGAGATAATTAGAGCATCTTGCTCTACTTTACCTGCCACATTGGCCTCCGATGTTGGCTTGTTGTCTTGAGACTCTGTCTCCTTCTTCTTCTTGGACCAGCAATCCTTCTTGACGTGGCCCTTCTTGCCACAGTTCCAACATTCAAGAACTGACTTTGTGCGTGACTTGCTCCGCCTTGAGCGATCACGACCCTTTTGGTTTTTGAACCTCTCCTTATGCCTTCCTCTTGTTTCCACTGATAGTGCAACACTTGATGATTCTCCTGTGCTTCTCCTTCGCATTTCCTCGCTTAGGAGAACACCCACAACATCATCAAACTTAAGAGTATTTGTGCCAGAGATAGAATTACTTACAACCATCACAAGGCGGTCCCAACTATTCGGTAGAGATGATAGTATAAGGAGAGCTCGCACTTCGTCATCGAAATTGATTTTCACTGATCGAAGTTGACTTATGTTTGTGTTAAAGTCATTTAGGTGTTCTGCAACTGAACCATTCTCTGCCATCTTTAGATTGAACAAGCGCTTCATAAGAAATACCTTATTGGATGCCGATGGTTTCTTGTAGAAGTCGTCAAGTGAATTCATCAAGTCCTCCGTGGTCTTCATCTCCGAAACATTGAAGGCCACTGTTGATGTCAAGCTTAACCGGATTGTTCCCAGTGCCTTTCGATCAAGGACAATCCATGCTTCATATGCCATTGTTGCGGGCTTCTTCGCAAGACCGCCTAGTGGCAAATAGAGGTCCTTCTGGTAGAGATAGTCTTCAATCAGCATCTTCCAATGTTGGTAGTTTTTGCCGTTGAACTTCTCAATCTTGAGCTTCCCTTCCTCCGCCATAACTCCCACTCAATTCAAGGAATCCTTTCCTTGAGATAATTTAGCTACGAGCAAACCTTGCTCTGATACCGGTTGTTAGGAAATAAGACGTAGCTAAACTTGATTTTTGAGTAGATTACTTAATGGAGAGAGATAGATTTCACACACAAGAGATTATAGAGTAGAGAGAGAGAGAGAGAGAGAGAGAGAGAGAGAGAGAGAGAGATAGAGAGAGAGAGAGTACACACGATATACGTGGTTCACCCAATGTGGGCTACGTCCACGGGAAAGCAGCCACTCAATGGCTTTAGTACTTCAAAACAAGAAGCAGTTTACAAAGGGATTATACCCTTAATGGAGCTCCCGCCTTGCTTCACTCTCACCACCTCACACTCACCTTGTTGCATCAACTTCACACTCTGAAATGTGTGTAGAAATGGCCTCCTTTTATAGGCCAAAAGGGCTGCCCTCTCTTATGAGAGACAGCCATGTGTAGCCGCCCTTGTGCGAATAAGTCCAAATCGGACCCTCCAATCCGCCATGTGTGGCCGCCCTTGAGAAGACAAGTCCGCTTTTGAATTCGGCCACCGGCCACCGGCCATTGACTTTCGACCACCGGCCATCGGCCATTGATTACCGGCCATCGGCCAACTGACCGGTTGTTTTCCGACCACTTTCCGGCCTCCGTCCGGCCATAATATTCCGGCGAAAAAAAAGAGTCTCAGGAGCCTCCGTCCCCGAGGCTTTTAAAGTTGCCCCTGATTCTTGTCCGTGAAAATTTTGGTTTCCGGTGAGTGATTTTCCTTCATGCACGATGGCTTCTCCTCATAATGGGGGCCTTACGAATGTGCGCTTTTACCACAAAAAATTACAAGGGTAAATCAGGCTCCATACTTAACATTTACCTCTTTTTTATGAGGCATATTTAACATGATACATTTACTGTATGTAGAGTGAAAAGTCTCTTGCCAAAGAAAGAAAGTGAGTCTTTTGAGTCTTCAATCTCTAAAAGATTGTCAAAAGGTAATCCCAGCACTTTTATCCCTTCTCTTTTCCACTTTAGATTGAATGTTTTGTAAACAAAAATTGAAGTGAAGCAGTGAGTGACACATGGAGAGTCTATCCTTCCTTGAAAAATTTAAGCTGCTTCATATATAGTATAGATGTAAACATCCATTGTTATTGTCCTTCGAAGGCATCCTCATGTAGTCACAAACTGCACAATAGTCACCACCAAACATCCACCTTCCAGAGGCACATCAGTGGAAAAAAAGAACTTTGCTAATCACTAAATTCTAAAACAGAAACACTCCTATCATACTAATTCTACCTACCCTCCATCACTCAAGTGATGAGGATCAAAGTAAGTGGAGGTTGAAGAGCTCGGTCGGTAGCTCTAAGGCTAAACCACCTCCTCATCATCAAGGTAGGTGTAATCCTCTTTGGTAAGTCCATGTGTCTCATCTATCCAATCATCATTATTGTCCTCATCCTCTTCCGTGCAGAATAGTATTAGGAATGTCACAAGGCGTGTATACTCAGCCTGGGCAAAAGGGTAAACTTGGGCAATTGGGTGAACTTCCTTGGATAGAATAGGGATGTAGTCAAGAGGCGGACCAGCCACTCTAACTCCTCAACATTTCTCTCACAAGCAAGTGTCTCAACCGAATTCCATTCAGAGGAAATATGAGGATAAAATAAATGCATTACTTGGGACAGGTAAAAAGAATATTCGTAAGCATCAGCCATTTCTGTGATCACAAATAGAGGATGGTTAGGTGTTTGATGACATAGGTTTCTATTCAGTGTACCTAATGTGACATGTGTAGGTCTGGGTCAATGATTTTGACTAGTATTGTGCACACTTATTTGCTAATTTCTCTTGCTCTTTACTATTTTTTTGTTTGTTTTGTTTTAAACTAGGGTGATTAGTTACTATATATCTATATATACAATGCCTAAAATAAAAAAGCTCAAGGTACAGGGGAAGAAGGGTAAGAGGGAAATAATTGAATAGGCTGACATAAATTAAGACTCCCCCCTTCCTTGGGTAGATCATACTTTAAAAGGATGTCATCACCTTTTGGAACCAGTTATTCCAATTGGTAATAGGTGAGGATTTAGCCAATAGTCCTATATTACCTTGGGTGCCTCATCAAGTTGCAAGGGTGGTAAGGTACTCTCCCATGAATGAGCTTGAAGTAGTGCATCAGGTAATAATTGAACAATGGGAGGTGTTGAATCTTTTGTAGCTTCATGGATGCTGCCTATGGTAGGTGGAGGTTGTGTAGAAGCTTTTACCTCTATGGATGCATTACATGAGGGAGCTAGAAGCTTAATGGAAATCCCCCTTTCCTCATCTAAGCTGAATAGATTGGTTTTTCCTTGGAACCCAAACTAGCTCTAGAATAGGTGCGTAGCATTCTGTGATCTTTACCTTCCCACGGTCTTCCATCGGCTTTAAAATCACAAGGTTTGACTCACATGGTTTCGCAGTGGATAGGGAAGGACACAATTTACATTTAGGTACCCAAATTCGATCATCTCCATCATAGTAGCCTTGGGCTTCTAATAGTTGTTTGGGAATCCAACATGATTTGGTTATCACCTTCTTAACCTGAGTGGATGCCTTCCTTCTAGGTTTCCTTTGTGAATTAACTTGAACCATAGGGGGGTCTGATAACAATATCTTGGGGACCCATTGATATGTACCCTTGGTCAGATCACATGGAGCCTTTGATGTAGCACTGTCTGGTGTAGCCATTGAAGTTGAAGCTCTAGAGGGTTGTGCTACTAGCAAGGATGTTGTGATTTTTTGATTGGCAATATTTTGTTGTTTTCTGTGTTATGAAGAGGTGAAATTTCAAGTGTTATTCCTTGAGTCGTAGGGCAATGAGTTGGTTTCTGCGTCATGATACTCCCGGTCTCCCAATCGATATTACATTTGACTGCAGACATCCATTTGCACCCCATGTTTATATTACCCTCCATAGTACCAATATGAATGACCAAAAAGCTTTGAACCACGGTTCCATTGTCATAAATAACAAGACTGTGTAGGATTCCAAAAATAGTGGTCTTCTTCTTATTGACACACTTAACTTGGATGGTGCTTGTGAATAGGGGTGGTTTTCCTAATTGACACCAAACTCCATAGGATAACAAATTATGTTGAGCTCCTGTATCCAATAATGCATTATATAGTACTCTCCCATAGAGGCTATTTAGTTCAATTGGATATCGTAGAGGTGGCTCAGATTCCAATGAATCATCATCAGTGTCTCCAAAAAATGCTTCCGTGATTCCCAGATTAGCCTCTCGTTGGCGTCTAAGACATTGTTGCCTTTCTCCAGCCTCAACTCTTTCTTGGATCTCTCTTGGATAGATTGTCGTCTAGGGTACCATTGGGTCCTGAATGGTTTGACCCCACATTTTCACTAAGATTAACTCAGATTCTTAGTCCTCAGAGTCAATTTCAATTGATGATTCTGATCCCAAATCGTGTGGGCTATAGTCTTGTGAGACGCTACTGGTTCCAATGCCAGTCAAACCTTCATCTTGTAGGTCATTAGAAGCTATATGCATTTCTTCTAGCAAATTTAAGGGTACGAGTGGTGGCATTCCATCCCCCTCAGGTGTTATACCTAGGTCGTCCCCCTGTTTCCCCAAGTGTCTATGGTTGCTGCTAAGTGGATCCAATCCACATTGTTTGACTCAGTCATCCTAGGTAGTACATCCATATAAGGAGAACATTCCCCAACATCAGTGTCCACATTATATGTGTAACAATACTGCAATGAGGCCAAGTGAACTGTGGTGTCGGATCTATGATCAATTATAAACCTGTTTCCTAGAGGATGTCCTCGACCAGTTACAAGATCCACTTGAAATACAGAATCTTGGAAATACAAGTAGACATGGTTTTTAGACCAATCATGCACCATTTTTGCTTCCCTCATGAAAGGACATCCTAAGATCAAGGTGGATGCATGAATAGGTGGACCAAAAACCTTGTCCCGGACAGAGATTTTATAGCCGATACATAAAACCATCTATGTTAGTTCAATTCGATATATTCTTTTGAACATATTTTTAATCAAATATAGAATTTCCACAGCCTCTTGTTAGACGGCTCTAAACCTCTTAACTATGCACGTCAGCGAGCTCTTTACACCATTACTATTTCCACACCTCTCTTTCAAATATACAAGATGGATCTGTAGCTCTTAACTATGCACGTCAACCAGCTCTTTGTCTTCCCACTCTCTCGTTTTCCTGTCTCTCTCTAACTCTCTGTGTAGGAGCACAGATTGTTGTTTTACTTTGTAGGCCTATCACACATCTATTGTTGTCATATACTGCTCTTGCTCTCTATAGGCCTATCACCTCGCTCAATCTTTCCCACTCTAGCATGGAGCAAGAATCTCACACTGTATGTGACTGATCTCAGCCTCACTCTGAACTGTGTGCTAGGTATGCTGTTGATGCAATCAAGGAATATCATGCTAGGAGAAAGAGGGAGCAACGTGCTAAGAACAAGCTTGAGCAGGTAGCACGTGAGGAAGATAATGATCAAAATGGTGCTGATGATGCAAAGCATCAAAGACTTTTCAATGACCTTGTTATGCTCTTCAATCGGTGTACAAAGGCCCTCGATGTTGCATCACGCTCAGATATTTTGTGCAAGTTTGTCAATCATCCTTCTCTTGGAGACCTTGAAATGCCCAGGGCACAAACAACCTTCGTTGAAGCCATACGCAACACAATAGATGCAATCAAATTACCCAAGAGTGGACAGGAGCTCTTTCTTAAAAGGTTCATCACCACAATGCTTATGAATGTTGAGCGTACATCTACCTCAAAAGTGAATGTTTCAGCTGCATCTAAATTGCTAAATTTTCACAAGAGAAACTTCATAGCTGCAAAGAATCGATTGAGGGCAGCAGGTGATGGAAATTTGCCAATCTCTTTGTGTGCTCGACAGCCCATGGATCGTGGTTTCATAACACCTGATGAGAAAGAGTTGATCTTCTCTTTTTGGATGTCTAACACTCGTGTTTCACCCAATAAGAAGGATGTGTGCAGAAAGCGTATCAGAAGAAATTCATATGTCAAACATCATGTGCATCTTCTTGAACAATCTCAGGTAATAACTTGCTTCACTATATCCATTTTTATTTTCTACTATTTGCATTCATGACCTATATTCACTATAATTGGGTTGATAAGAGTAGATATGAAATCGGATATGAAGGAAGTTATAAATGGAAATAAGGGGAATCTGTATTTGGTCCTAGATTAAGAGTAGATAAATATTGGATGTGAAGGAGAATATAAATGGAAACATAGTTTTTATCATACGCATATGTTTGCTGAAACATACGTTTTTGCAGACACATACTTTCACACGCATATGATATGTATAAACAAACGGGACTAAAATTAAAAACCCCAAATTTCCTAGCAATTGTACTCTGCGAGTCTGCTCCTACCTACATAGCATTCATAGTATGCCCTTCCTTGCTTCGCAGCCTTGCCTCATCTCTTCCACATGGTAGTTGCTCCCCAATATTGACAACTCCGAGTTAGCGCTAGTAGCGAATTCAGTTTGCAGGTTTGTGCTAGGTTCTCTGTACGCCACTAGCTGAACGAATACACTTCGTAGGTTTTCACTAGGTTCTCTGTATGCAATGGGTCATGAACATCTGTAGTGTAGAAATCGATGCAACAGATTGGAAGGGCTGAGCGAATGCAGTTTGCATTTACTAATACACAAGTGGCTGAGGTCAAGTATGAAAGTATGGTTGTAGTTTTACCATACTTGAACCATACTTTCATACTCGTATGTGTATGCAGTATGGTTGCCGCATGAATGGAAATATTGAATATGTATTCGGTCCTAGTTAAAAGTAGTTAAATATCGGATATGGGTTTCCATGACCAGTATAAGCATCTTAAACAACTCTTGATATGGTATGTGAAAGATGTACTAGTTAACCTAACCAGTTATGTAATAACTAATACCGATTTTAAATAAAAAACTGGTTAACATAGCCAGTAGATTAATTTTAGCTGGTTAACACTTTTTTCCCACCAGTATAGAACTTGGTCAAGTGTATATATGTGGTATGTGAAAGATGTACTAGTTAACCCGACCAATTATGCACTTACTAATACCGGTTTGAAATGAAAAGACCGGGTATGTAACAAGTAAATTAATTTCAACTGGTTAACACATTTTCACAGTAGTTTACAGCTCGATCAAGTGTATATGTGGTATGTAGTAGACATACTACTTAACATAACCAGCTATATAAAAACTAATAGCGGTTTGATATTACAATTTCGGTTTACATAACCAATAAATAGATTTAAAACCGTTTACACATTTTATGCCAGTAAACATCTTGGTCGAGTGTTCACATGTACTGTTTGTCATGTCAGACAGGTAAAAAACATATCGGTTTGAAAGGAAAATACTGGTTTACATATCCAATAAATTTGTTTTAACACTTATTTCTCACTGGTATACATCGTGGTTAAGTGCTCACATGTACTGGTTAGTTAAATAACATACCGGTTTTAAATGAAAAGACTGGTTTACATCAGCAGTAAGAACATTTGAACTGGTTGACACTTATATACCACTGGTACGTACCAAGGACATGTGTTCATTTTTTAAACACTTATTTCTCACTGGTATACATCATGGTTAAGTGCTCACATGTACTCGTTAGGTAAATAACATACCGGTTTTAAATGAAAAGATTGGTTTACATCAGCAGCAGTAAGAACATTTGAACTGGTTGACACTTATATACCACTAGTACGTACCAAGGACATGTGTTCATATGTACTAGTTTTCCTAACCAATTAAGTGAAAAAACATACTGGTTTATAGTAATGTAACAGTTTTCTTCAAAGATAATAAAAATCTGTAGTTTTCTTCAATGTTCTTTAACCATATATGTTTTTCATTGTAGGTGGAGCTCTTTCTCAACTTCAAAGAAAAATACGTTGAAATTGTAATAAGGCAGCGTGCGTTTGAGTACATGAAGCCATATTTCATGCGGAAATTGAGAGACCGATATACTTGCTGTTGCATTTCACATGTTCAAATGTCCTTCCTAAAGGATGCCATAAATCACATGCGAAGTTCTGTATTCGGTCTGCATGGAAAAGCTTGCCAATGTCAATGCAACATATGCAAAGACAATGGTGGATGCAAGGCACCAAAAAACCCTATCAAGAGTGTAACAGCCTTGTTGGACTCTATACTGTGTCCAAAATCAGATACGTCCACCTTCCATGCCCTGGCCTGCTTGAGTGGTCAATGTAAAAGGTGTGGCCCGGATAAGTTAGATTCTTGTGCTGCAGAGGCTGCATTTATTGCTAAAAAGATTTTGGTGAAGATTTTTGAGGACCTAGAAGTAGGAACTACGCGTGACGGTTAGAAGAAGAAAAGGAAAGTCTTGTCGCATAAGGAAATATCATGCCAGGATCTCTCAGTCATGTTCAAAGACCATCTTAAGAAATACATAATGCATAATTTTGTGTATAGATGGCAAGCAGAACAATATCAGGAATGTATACAAAGCTTTCCAGAAGATATTGTTGTGTCAGTTGTTGACTTTGCTGAAAATTATAGTTTCAAAGAACAAAATGAGATTCAGTCCATGCACTGGTATTCAAATCAAGTAACTATTTTTGTGCACATAACATATTTCCGAATTGCAGGTAACGACATCACCCTAGATCAATATTATTTCTTTTATATAAGCCTTCTTTTGTATAAAGAAGGGGAAGACGATGACGAAAAAATAAATGAGGATGCAGCGTATGAAGAACACTATGACACCCTTAATCAAGCTCTTATTGTTGGTGATAATTTTGCTGCTCCCGCACCAAATGAGAATGAAGAAAAAGTGGATTTCTATATAGTGAAATGCACTACAACTATTGAGGAGTTTCATTCAGATGCTGAAGATGACTGGGGCAATATCATTGGGCGAGGATCCTATGCTATCAAAGGGTTTTACTATTGTATGATAAATGAGCAGACCTACGAGCTTTTGGACAAAAAGCCAGAGGTGTTCATATATTCACATCTTGTTTGGGCAATCGAAATCCCCATGATACCCCATCCCAGCAACTCAAAACTATATACAATATCACTTGATGTCAGTGACTCTATCTACAATAGTATGCCTTTTGAGCTGTAACCATCTTAAGAAATACATAATGCATAATTTTGTGTAAATCTGTCTTTAATTGTAAACTGAAGTGTGTTTGAAACCAGTCACTTCTAAGTATCATACCGGTATCATACAAGTCCCTCTCTCTCTCTCTCTCTCTCTCTCTCTCTCTCTCTTTGTCACTTCTCAGTATCATACCGGTCACTTCTCAGTATCATACCGGTATGATATCGGTATCATACCAGTCATTTCTTAGTATCATACCGGTATCATACATCCCCCCCCCCTCTCTCTCTATCTCTCTCTCTCTCTCTCTCTTTGTCACTTCTCACTATCATACCGGTATCATACCACTCACTTCTTAGTATCATACCGGTATCATACAAGTACCTCTCTCTCTCTCTCTCTCTCTCTCACTTCTCAGTATCATACAGGTATCATACCAGTCACTTCTCAGTATCAGACTCTCTCTCTCTCTCTCTCTCTCTCTCTCTCTCTCTCTCTCTCTCTCTCAGTGCAGCCGTTTTTTGACCTAGTAGACAACAGTCCACTCTTTTGATCATAACTTCTTCATCCGAGCTCCGATTTGGGTGATCTATAGCATCAATCGAAGAGCACGAAGTCCTCTACGCATTGACGTAAAAACAAAAAATTTTAGAGTTATGGAAGGCGTTTCTGTAGCAGCATTTCTGCAGTGAATAGGTTCAACAAAATTGATTCTCATCTCCTATTTTGCATACAATGTCCTCCGGCACTCGCAAGGGTTCTTCTTCTTCAACAAGGTCCACAACCATTGTGGAAAATGATCCAAAATCTCCTAAGTGTGGAGATAGCAACACAACCACCCAACCAACGACATCAGAAACCATGATCATGGCGTACTTGGTATCATTGCAAGAGACCGTAAACAAACAAGGCGAAGACTTACGAGCACTTGCAATGGATAATGGCACACTAAGGGTACTTGTGGTTGAGAATGAGAATCTCAAGAGGACACTTGAGATGCAAACAACACGTTTGATGCAACTTGAAGAGGAAGTCAAGGAATGTAAACGCTCTCTTGTGGACTTGAATGCTTTGAAGGAGCGGATGAGCAAAGTAGAGCATGACTATGTATTGAAAGAGGAGAAATTTGACACTATGAGCCGGGATGTATGCGACATGAAAAATGTATGCACAAACAAGTCTTGGGCTGATGTATGTGGTAGCGATGTGGTTTCTAATTCCTCACTCATGCAAGCTATGGTTCAAACAAAGAATGTTGAGAATGTGGATGTGGAGGAGTTGAAGGAACGGGAGCGACGTTCCAAGAACATTGTTATTCGTGGAATTCCCGAAGAGAAGTTAGAGACACCTCCTTCTCTTGTCATTGTTATTGAAGATTTCTTCAAAACCCACTTTGGCATGTCCGGAGTTATGGTCTATGGAGCACATGGAGTGGGGAAGCAAGGAGCTCCTCACTCGGGAGAATGGCCAATTGTATGCACCATGCCGGATGAGACCAAGCGAAAGATTATCCTTGATAATAGTTGGATCTATTTGAGGGATACAAAATGTTTTGTATGTGAAGATCGCACTATTAAGCAACAAAATATGCGTCGCAAGGCATATGAGGAAAAGAATAATAAAAACAAAGAGATCTCTCATGAAGAAAATGTGCCCAAGGAGGAGGCAAGTCTCTCAAGCAAATAGGGATGTGTGACCTATGAGACCGAGTTACAATTGAAAATATGCTTTTGGAATTGTAATGGATACCCATGGAATGCGGGGGTTGGCATTGATGAACTAACAAGCAAAGCCGATGTTGTACTTCTTGTTGAAACTTGGGAGCATGATACACAAAGGATTATCGGCTTGGAGGATTACAATGTACATTCATTGATGTGGTCAAAGAATCTCAAGCAACGAAGAGGACAAGGAGGGTTAGCATGTATGGTTAAGAAAGGATTGGAAGATTTTGTATCAATTGTGAAAGATGACAAGTACAAACGTTATGTATGACTAAAAATTATGACACCAAAAAGAGCACCCATTTTTGTAGCCGGTTGCTACATTCCTCATCATGATTCTCCCTTTTATGCTTGCATGGATAGAGATCAACCATTTTCTGATTTGGAAGAGGACATTGCTTATTTCAAAGGTGAAGGTGATGTTATTGTATTTGGGGATATGAATGCTCGCACAAAAACATTGCAACATGATACTTAACAATTTGATATGCCATACATTTCAAGGGAGTTGGAGGAAGTTCACTTGTATGATCGTACTTCAATGGATGAGAAAGAGCCGGATCACTATGGAAAGTTACTTTTACACATGTGTAATAGCACGGGTATGCTCATTGCCAATGGTGTATCTTTGTGGAGTGGAACCAATGGATTTACATGTAGAAGACATAATGGGGATAGTGTGATTGACTATATGCTACTCTCTGAAGCCATCATGTATCGCATAAAGAGTTTTATGTTTGGTCAATGGACCCCGGAATCCGACCAGCGCACCTTATGTATTGACCTTTCATGTGGAGAAGCAACTAAGCATGATAATCTCAGCCAAAGGAAAGAGAAGTTATCACTATGTATGGATTTCAAACGGGCACCAATGTACATTGAAATGGTTGAGCAAAAATTATGGATGACAAAGCTTCAATGTGATGCACCATTGGAAACTAAATGGGAAGCTTTCAAGAAAGCTATTTGTTCTTGTGCGGAAGAATGCTTTGCCATAAAGCATCTCCATGGTATCAACAAAGATAGATCACGCAAAAGGTGGTTTGATAAAGAATGTCAAGATGCTCGAAAGTCCTTGATAAAGCTTGATGCAACTATGGACAAAGACAACTATCAAAGTCATTTGCATACATACAAGGCATTGATTCAAAAGAAGAGAAGAAGATGGGAAATAAAGCAACAAGAATTTCAAGTCCAAGAAAAGGTACGTGCATGTGGAAGATTTTGGAGAAACTTGAGAGGCAAGCGGGTTGAGAATTTTGGTAACTTCAGTCTAGTGGATATGTACACACATTGTAGGCAATTATATGAGCAAGAAAATACTGAAAAAATTCCATTTTATGGTTCACTCCCATGTATGCCGTCTTTTTTTACTATTGAAGATGTATGCGGTGGGCTTGAAAAGTTGGCCACTCGCAAAGCGAGAGATCTTCAAGGTATCAAGCCGGAGATGATCAAATGGACGGGAGATTTTACCCATGAGTGGATGTGTGATATGTTCAACCTTGCACTTCAACATGGTATGCCTTATGATTGGAGTACTAATTGGGTTAAGCCTTTGCATAAAGGAGGGGATGTAAAGAATGTAAGCAACTACCGGACTATAATGATTGGGTCTCTTATGGCAAAGTTGTTTGGGTGCATAATGGAGATGAAATTGAGTGATTGGGCTGAAGAGAATGACAAGCGTGCAAAGGGACAAGCGGGTTTTCGTCGATGCCATAACACCATTGATCATCTTGTCACTCTTTGTGTTCTCATGGAGGAAAGTCGGTTGAAAGG
Organism: Adiantum capillus-veneris; assembly: GCF_014529385.1. Classification (NCBI taxonomy): domain Eukaryota; kingdom Viridiplantae; phylum Streptophyta; class Polypodiopsida; order Polypodiales; family Pteridaceae; genus Adiantum; species Adiantum capillus-veneris. Next base: position 143,998,831 of record NC_140943.1, read on the forward strand.
CAAGCGATTGTATTGTTGTTTTGTGGACTTTAAGAAAGCCTTTGATATGATTCCACGTAACAATTTGTGGAGAAGGATGGAAGAACTCCAAGTGCCAAGTGAGTTTATGCTTGCGGTTTCTCGAATCTATGAGAAGGTGATTTGTCAATTGCGCATGGGAAGAGAAATTTCAGAAATTTTTGTAAACACTATTGGGGTTAAACAACTCTCTTTGGTCTATGCATCGATCAATTGGAACAAATGGTACTTGACTTTATGCAAGAAGAAGGCATTGAAGAGGTCACTATTTGCAATGCGGTAATCATGCTTTTGTTGTATGCGGATGATGTAGTGCTTCTAGCACACACTTTAGAAGATGCACAAAAGCTTATGGTTGTCCTTGAGAACTTTTTCTTGCATAGTGGGCTGATTGTAAATGAATCCAAAACAAAGGTTATGCTTGTGAAAACCAACCATAAGGAGAAGCCATGCATTGTGTAGAACAACGAGACGCTTGAAGTTGTTGAGAGCTTTAAGTACCTTGGCCTTGAGGCTCCATCCAATCACAAGTGGCATGAATGTGCTATGCGTCGTTTGGAAGCGGGAAAGAGAGCATATTATGAATTTGAGAACATGTGTAATGCGGGAAATATCAAGTGTTGGGTTCTCAAGAAGTATCTTTTTGATGCATTGGTGACACCGGTTCTTCTTTATGGAGTTGAAGTGTGGGGCAGGAGCATCTCAAAGTCTACTTGGAAAGAGTTTGAGAATGTCCAAAAGCGTTTTCTTACAAACTTTCTCCAAGTTAAGACACAAACACCATATATGCTCCTACTTCTTGAGTCGGGATCTCTTCCAATTGAGGTTATGGGCATGGAAAGGGTTGTGGAGTACATGAGAAAGATGCGTCAAAACCCCTCACATTGACTTCCTACAATTGCATGGGAAGCAAGCAAAAAAGTTCAAAAGACGCATAAAAGCAAGATCTTGAGCAAGGGATGGATGCAAGACATAAAGAAGTGGTTTGGGAGATGGGATGCATTACACTTGCTACATGATGCTTCAATTGACTCTCAAGTGAATGAAGCTTTTCTACAACGCCAATGTATTACGGCTTGGGAGAAATCCGGTGGGTCATGCTTCATACATTACACCACCTATATTGCCCCCAACTACAAAACCATGTTCTTCGCTGAGAGAGGAAACCGTACTCACACTTACATGCTTGAGCCTATTACCTTGTCCGCGATACGCACTATCACAGCAATTCGGCTTAGCTCCCATTTCCTTCGATGCGAGATAGGGCGTTGGGGCAATGGAGAAGAGTCAAATCGATTGTGCACATTATGCTCACTGCAAGTTCGAGAGTCTGAGTACCACACACTACTAGAGTGCTCAGCTTTTGATCACATCCGAACTTGCTTCTTTCACATTTTCAGCCATAACTTAGACCTACACACTTTCCTCTCCCAGCCAAAGTGTGGGCTCTCCATTGCGACTCTCATCACTACAATTTTGGAGCATCGAGAGTCACTCATCAGCCATGCACATACTACATCACATGTAACTTTGGTCCCATAGGTCATATTTGACCTCCGAGGATGATAATAAAATCTATCTATCTCTCTCTCTCTCTCTCTCTCTCTCTCTCTCTCTCTCTCTCTCTGTCACTTCTCAGTATCATATCGGTATCATACCAGTCACTTCTCAGTATCAGACTCTCTCTCTCTCTCTCTCTCTCTCTCTCTTTGTCCCTCTCCCTCTCTCCTTTTATTTGCAAGATACTTTAAATATAGAATACAACGTATTTCCGTGCAACTTGCTTGTAAATGTATTATACATGAATTATGTTACATTGATTGACAAGAAGGCTGAGTAATTGTCCATTTACATCCATCAACAAAAAACTACATCGACAAAAGTCGCCCACTTACAGACTTTATGAAGCTTTTTTTATTAAAAAAATTTGTTCCTTTCTTCTAGAAAAAGTCAATCTTCCATTTCCAATAAAAACGATGCACATAGGTGTCGTCAGGTTGTCTGTCTTCACAAATTACACTCCTCTTTGTATACTCAATTCTGTCCTTAGAGATCAACCAGTGTGCCAGCCAGTTTATGACAGTGGTTGACAGAAAACAGGCGCGCACTTCTTTAGACTGCTTTTCTAGCTTGGGAAAAACAAGAAATGACACCAATGGATTAAACATTAGCTTATATCCAGAATCATCAAAGATAAGTGTGTCAGGTAGTAGGTTGGGAAAATTTTTGAGATTCTTGTGGAACACTGGTTTATCTGTTGTGCCCAATTTAAAAGGGGCCCTTGTGCACTGCGCCTGACTTACCACTCTATTGAATCTTTTGTGGTGGTCTGGGAAAACTGTTGCTAGCATGCGTTTCAGCTTCTCAAACTCGCAGCAGCTCCATATCCACACTTTGAACCATCTGAAACAAAAATTTAGAAACACTTATGCATCAGGCCTTACCCAAAACTGTGTATCCCCTTCAACAACATACAACATTTCTAGCCAGTAGGGCAATTCTTCACCATATTTTTCATCAAATTTCTTGAGCAGTAATCGATTAAGGTCCAAAATGAGAACCCTACGTTGGACGCTCAACGGAGGTGGTGGCCTTGGCCATATCAGTGGGATTATTTTAATTAGTCTATACCATAGAGGAAACACGAGCATTGCAGGAGACAACATGCAATTCCATATTGCACGAATGTCAGCCCTGCCATTCTGCTTGTCATCCCTGAACCTATCTGCAAGGCGACATTCTTCAACTGAAAACATATCTGCAGATGCAAAATTACACAAGAATCAAATTTAGATATGCAATTAGGACATATCTACAGATTGAAATCATACAATAAAAATACACAATGTTCAAAAATTAGGCACAGGATGAAAGAGACGTCGAATGGGAAAGAAAGTTATATTAATTTCATAAGTGGTTACATAAAAAGAAACATAGGGGGGGCAAACAATAATCTTTTGCAGGCTCTGGGTTTAGGGTCAGAACTTGTGCCAGTATTCTTTATCTCCTTAGTGTCTTCTATGTCCATCTCCTCTTCTGGCTACCCCTGGGTCTCTTCCTCTTCCTTGCTTTTTTGCTCCATTTCAGGCTTCTCATCTGCAGTCTTCTCGATTTTTTTTTTGTTGCCTTTCTTATATGCTGAGCAAGGGTCTCCTCACAACTTCCCTCCAGCCTGACATCTACACAACCATCAGCTTTAGAAATCTGTGCAGCAAAAGATCACTTATTAGAGCCTTAATCAATGAAAAAACTTACTCTTGCCATGTTGGCCTCGTTTTCTCGAGGTCTTTGATCTTGTCACCCGCACGCTATTGTCTAGCAACACATCGTCTTCCTCATTCTGGGTTTTCCCTTCAGCACCACTTGTACTCTGCTCCTTTACCTCAAAGTTTTGTTCTTCTTCTGTTGTTTCCGAAACAGGTTTCTCAGCATTACGAGGGACACTTTCATCAAGAAAAACCTCCACAGGTGTCTTGTATGTAGACATCACTGCATCGTTCCCTGTGTCTTTAACTGCAGTTGTTCTGAAGCAGCTTGACTCTGGAAAAACATCAGAGAAGACAAAAATCAACCACCTGATTAAAACAATGGTTTGTTTCTTACCCATTGAAACAATTTCCTCACCTGTTTTTGGGCATTGTTCAACTGGCTTCTTCTTTAGAAGGAATCGGTCTTCTGTAGAAATAACTCCGGGGCAATCCTTAAGCAGGCACTTTCCTTTCTCAGCCAAGTGAGCATAGCAGAATGCATGGTATGCATGTGAACAAGGCAATAGAACAACATGGATTGAGCGATTGTGATCATGAATTTTTACACCACAAGCATTGCACACATCAATGAGAACAACACTATGTGCAGGCAAGAATATGGTTTCAGGTAGCATTGGTTGACTAATCATGTCTGTCACAAACGTGTCACAGAGACGAAAGGTTTCCTCATGCTCCAAGAATTCGGATAATTCTTCCTGTAGGCAAGAGACCTCTGTAATCAGACAATGTCAAATAGGTATAAAATCGGTATGAATGCTTAAAGATCGGTATAATGATGTTATCATACCGGTATGATTACATCCTGTCGGTATGATGTTATCCCACCGGTATGATGTTATTATACTGGATAGTATAACATCATACCGGTAGGATAACATCCGGTAACATCATACCGGTAGGATAACATTATACTGGAAGCATAACATCAAACCGGTTGGATTTTATCATACCGTTAGGATGTAACCACACCGGTGGGATCTAACCATACCGGTAGGATATAACCATACCGATAAGATGTAATCATACCGGTAGGATATAATCCTTCTGGTATGATAACATCCTACCGGTATTGTCATCTACCCTTACTGATTGATGTTATCATATGGAGTTAAGAGCATACCCGTGCCTGCTGTAAGGTGGCTTTTGCTTGGTCAAATTTTTCTTGGAGGCTGTCAAGCAAGCCTGTTGGTACATTGGCATCATCAGGGAAGTGCATTCGAATGGTGTCAAGGGCACCCTTGCAACGGTGCATATCAGCAAGAGATTTGACCACAGAATCCTTAGACTTCTGACACTCGGCTGATACATTGTCATGAGATTTTCTAACCTCAACAAGTAGTTCTTGCAAGGGAGTGGATATTTCAACACTTAAATGTAGACAAATTAGTCGCAAAAATCCCACTTCCGGCTGGTGTACTTTCGGACGGGGTATTTACTAACAAGATGGCAGATTCACTTGGGGTTCCTGTGGATACTTGGGAAGTCTCTAACTTCCATTGTTCTCTTTTCCTATCTAAGTGACCTTCATTGGTCACATTCTTCACCACCTCAGATGCAAACTCAGTCCACTTTACTGGACCTGTGCATACGAAATAAACATATCCGTGCGCAAACTTGACTCCCACGGATAGTTTGGTGGTTTGGATTGATACACCTGCTTGTAGAGCTGGTAGAGTGCCTTGTAGTGATCCGGCCTTGATTTTTTTATCGGCACTTTTTTCTCCTTCAGTGGAAGACACGTGAAAAATTTCATCCAGTCGGATATGGGCACATCTGCATCTCTCAACTTCCTAACATCTTTCCCCTCAAGACTTAACCCATATTCCCTGTGAAAGTCCTCCTTTGTCGTGTAGAATGCCTTTAATGGCACCTCCACTGTCCTTGGGGTGAACAAAGCGGTTGATTTTGGGAGGAGGTTGTAACTTCTGTCTCTGAAAAGAATAAATCCATATTCATTACTCAATATATCCACACCTCAATAATCTACTACACATACAGGTCCGTTGTACACAACACAGAGAGAGACAGAGAGAGGTGACATACCTTCGTGGAAGAATGTCGGGTCTTTGTGGGGGAGACCTGTCGGGCTGCATTCCTTGGGCTCTTTCTTAGGTTGCTATTCATAGTGAAGGATAAGAAGCGTACACAGGGGGCTGTAGAGTGAGCTAAGAAAGGCGCAAAAGGAGAAAGGCACAGAGATATGGAGAAGTACACTCATGAAAACATTTGACTGAACATTCGTCTGACGTGGGCTCCACATGTGTTTTTTGAATCCTCCACACGATTATTAAGATTTTGTATCCTCCACATAATTATTTAATTCAAACAATTCTTGCCCATAACACCAGTTTCATACCCCCTAAATTTTAAGCCTCCAAAAGCAACTTTTAACCGGTTAAAACCGGGCCACCTATTCATGCATCCAACCATCATCTCAAATGCCATCGTAAGCTTAGAGAAATCCATAACAATGAAGATATTTCTTATTTTATGTCCAAAGACCTTGATCTTGAGATCTTTTAGCATCCCAATAGGTTTAACAATAGACCCATTGGCCATCTTTAGTACTATGGTTGTGGCCCCAAGGTGAGGTTTTCCCATAGTTTCCCAACAATTTTTAGACACATTGCTAACCCCAACGCGGCCATCAAGGATTCCCTTCACAATTAATCCCTTGGTAGTGATTGGTATGGTTGCATTGGATTGATCACCCTCAAAGTATTGTCCCAACTTGTAAACATGTATTTCTAGGTTGGGTTGTGGATATAAGTGTTCCTCCTCTATTGGCATCTCCCTAGCTCCATCCATCTGTGCAAATTGTGATAGCCTGGCCTTCAGTTCTCCATTGAGGAAAGCTTGAAGAGCTACAAATAGCTCATGGTCTCCATATAGTTTGGACATGATGGTGGTTCTAACTTCTAAAGCCATGAAATCCATCAATTTGGCAATGTTTAACGGCACCTTTTAGGCTTCAGTCCCTTCACGTGGGGAAGATGGGATCTCCATTTCTTTGATAGGGTCAGGTAGTCCCTCTATAAACATTCTTTCCAACAAGAAGTGAGTATGCCTACTTTCCCATGACTTTAATACACTTTCTTCTTGGATGACACTAGGTATGGCTAAGGGTCTATGGACTTTGTGAGGTTGTTGTTGCGTAGGGAACAATGTGTCTATAATTTGGATCTGCCAAGGTGCTGGTTCTAGATCCCTTTGGGTATCTTCTACCAAACTCCTTAATTGCTTGACTCGCTTGATCTCCTCTTTACGGTTTGGATAAGTTCCTATCTTCTTCTTAGATCCTGGCCATTGTGGATGATGACGATCTTCCTTGTTGGTTTCTTTCTTAGTGGTCATCTTGGTCTCCATGGTTTCACCTGAATCAGAATTCTCTTAGGCGTCGTTCATATATACGGGGTCGTCACCAGTCCCTATGTTGGTCTTTGAACTGGGGTCTGACTTCGTTGCTTTTTGTGATCTCTTCCTTCGTGTTTTATTCTTCTTCTGAGATTGGGCAATTGATGCCGTGTCTCTTTCTTTGAGAATATAATTATGTTTTTGGAGCATTGATCGTGTGAGTATGTTTACTGGTACCACAGGTGTACTTTGTGATGGCTCCTCGCTTGGTAACCTCAATCAAGTTTAATGGCGCGATCTTCAAAGCATTTGGATTATTCAAACATTGGGCAATCAAATGATCTATGCCACATCGATTACACATGAGTATTGACATTGTAGATGTGCTCGCTTGATTGGTTTGCATTATTTTAGCATTCTTTTGTAGTCTAGTAGGACACTCGGCCACACGATATGGACCTCCACACTCACAACATTGAAGAGGTGGCCTCTTGGTAGTGTAATTGATATTTTGGCCTCTTAAAGCAAGAGAAGCTACTTGATAGACATGTTTGACTTGTCCCCAGTAGTCCTCCATGTATTATTGTGGACTTCCTTCAAGCGCATCAATCCCATAGGCAATATTAGGGTCTATATCTTCCTCACAACCTTCCAAACAAGCAATAGATGAATCACAACCCACTTGATCCACAGAAGTGATTCTCCGATGTGATGATTGCGGTCCTAGCATTGGAGGTGGTAAGGGTGTTGTTTGAACAACATTTTGGGCCCTAGGGACCATGTGTTGTGACATTTGTTCAAGAGGTGGGGCCGGCATCAATGCAAGCACATGAAGTGTGTCTGTCCACGTTAAGGTTGGTCTATTGGCCATTGCACGCTTAAATAATATGCAATCCTTAGCTTGATGACCGTACCTCCCATAGGCATTGCAATTTCCATTGAATTTTACTCAAAAAGTAGGACATTCACTAGTACTATGCGGACCATAGCATATTGAGCACCATTGTTGCTCCCTTATTGGATACATATGATTGTCTTGTGGAGCACGATTGCCTTTAAGACTCTCTTGAATGGCCTTGGTGAGATCTGCTAAAGTCATCTCAAATATCTTTGGCTCCTTAGCAATAGGCTTTAGGGTCATTGGGTGGCTGATGCCCCGATGCTTGCAAGCTAGTAGATTTAGGCTCAAGAGACACTCTTTCTCCTTGAATTATTAAATTATCCTCCAATTGGATTGCATTGGGGGTGACTGCTTCTCAAGTGGTGATACCTCTAATGACTAGGCCATTGTAGATATCCTCATGTCGTAATCCCCTAATGAATGTATCAAGCAATTGATTATCATTGAAGTGCTCATTTGGATTACAACGAGAATTCAAATGCTTCAAACAACTAATAAAGTCTCTCATTCACTCTCCTTCCTCTTGTTGGGCTTTCTGAAGCTGAGAGGCTACACCCCAAAGCACTCCCTCTTGTATGTATTCTTTCAAGAACAGTCTCCTAAGAGTAGGGTTAATCGTTTTTTGTTCCACCCTTAGGGTTCGATACCAATCCCCAGCCTTCCCAATTAAGGTTAGGCTTAAAGCATTACTCTTATGCAGGTCATTGTGTTCTTCTAGAGCATCACATATTTGTTCAAACACTTTGATATGCTTTCTCACATCCCCGTCTCCACTAAATTTATGTGTTTAAGCTTGGTTATTTGTACTACCTTACTTCTAGGCTCTCTATCAGGCGTGTTACGCATATTCTCAGCAATAGATCAATCGAAGGTTTGAGCAAATGCTGCCAAATCTCCTAAATAAGCAGGTATAGTGGCTGCAGGTGCAGACACTCTTGGAACTACATGTGGGATGGGTGTTGGTCTTAGCCTTGACAACGCGCGGCCCTCGGGTCCCATACCTCGTATGGTGGTGTACCACGTGGTGGTCCAAAGTTCATAGGTGTGGCTCTAGGCATAGCCGGTGCCGGATACGACATGTTATTGCTAAATGGTATGGACCCACTTGAATAAGAGCTCGGATAATGCCATTGTAGAGTGTAAGTCCTTGGCATAATTGGGGGTGTGGGAGCTACATGGGCATGAGGTGCGACATGTACATAGGCTTGATGCACACCTATAGGTATTGTTGGGGGCACTGTGCTACTAGGTAGTGGTAGTGCTAAAAAACGAGGTCCAAGGTGTACTTTTTGTACTTATCACTGGAGTAGGTATCATAGCCGTAGTGTCTCCGAGAGACAGATGAGCTAGATTTGGAAAAGCAAAACTACTACTTGTGGGTTCAGACTGTACTGAAACTCTAGGAGACACAATATATGAAGGATCTATTGGACTCACCTGAAGGAGTTTCCATTTGTGATAGTGTGGGTTGTATGGCCTTGCCCGTATACAAGAATCTCATAAGGCCCATTGAAGGAATGTTAATCCCTTGGTTTTGCCACTCCGATTAGACGATTCTATGGATGACATTGCAGACCATCTGGTGTGTACAGGTTTACTCAAGGTTTTAGTATGTAGGTCATATTCGCAATTTTCGTTGAGAAATAACCCTTCTAGGCCCGGCGTACTAGAGGTTTCGCTTGAGGTGGAAGCGTTGTTGTTCCCCACAGTTTGACCCACATTGCCTACTAACTCAGGAGAACTCAATTGCTCGATTTTTATGCCTGTTATCCTAGGGGTATTTCCCTTCATGGCTCGGCGTTGTTCTAGGAAGCTCTCCATTTCCCTCTCCCTAGCCGCTTGCATATAGTGCTCAACTTCTTGCACCTCCGCAAGACTCCTACCATCGGGTAGTAGAACTTTGGGGGGTGATTGCTTTGTAGGGTTTTCCATGAAAGTAGGGGGCAGGATATCGATGTGGACACTCTTGGGGAGTATAGGCTCCCCCTTAGATACCAAAGGCGAATCTACCTATCCCTCACCTTTCTTAACTTCACTAACAGTAGGTTCAGAGCGAGTAGCTCTACTAAAGGTTTCTATAAAGCGACTAAACACACTTGATCCAGGCTATGGATCCCATACATGTACGTTTTTGTTTACTTGGTTGGGGTTTGGTGTAGTATGCCTTTCCATAATATTGTAGTCGAATGAAGAGTCACTAGCCACTATGTTTGGGTCTTCGGTTGTACTACCTTGGGTCCTCGCCGAGGGCCCGAAACCTAAGGTAGGTGAGTATTGAGAACCCACATGATTCAAAGTGCTCGCTAGTTTCTTAGCCTCTAGCACACAACCAGAGCATAGATGCATGTGACTTTGGCACCCTACATGCGTCGGCGAATACCCTCAAAGATTAACCGCTTGATTTTTTGGGCGTTTTGCACCCCGTTTTCACTGTTTTTTGATGTTTTTAAATGTCTTTTTACGATCAATTTTTTGGATTAGAGCGTGTGATAGCTTGAAACAAACATATCGCTCAGGGGATTGTGGTGTGATTTACAGCACAACGTTCGGTTACCCAAAACTCCGATGGTACTCAAAAGGGTCGATTTTTACTTAGGCGTGAGGCTAAAATAAGTAAGTCCAAATGGTGACTGAGGCCTGAGCTTGGGCTTAGGCTTGGGGAATGTTCCCGATACCGGTCCTTCCTTAGTGTTTTTTTTAAAAAAAAAGGATAAGGTCGCAGCGATCGCGCTACGCACAGGCACACACACACCTAACTTACCTACTTGCAACTAACAGAGCTACTGTTACACACTGTTTAACACAGTACTGCAGCAACTAATTAACCAACATATCTACTTACATCACCTTACAGATCTAACATTATAGATCTAATATGTAAGGTTTCTGACCACGAGCTAAAAGAACACCATTGTACCATGAAACAATCATAATGGAAAAAGTTATTATTTTTAGCAGTTTTCCAAAATCTGTCGATGCCATTATGTTTAGAATGTCATAAAGATTCCAAAAGTGAATTAAATTAATTTTTGTGGAAATTTTCCAAAAATAGTAAGTTTTTGGTCACCCTACCCGTCAATTTTGACCGTCTCGAAAAACTGCACCCGTACCCCAAATTTGAAAAAAATGGATTTTCGAACGTCGGGGACTGCTAAACTCGGACATGTAGACCTTAGTTAGAGCTTAGTATAGCAATTTACGACGTTAAATTCCGATTCGTATCACCCGTTTTAGTGTAAAGTCAAAATTTCCTATGGCTGTGCGGGGAGCACCGGGGCTCGGGGGCTGTGTGGGAACTGGTCCCAGGCCACTCGGAGCTTGCTTTAGCAGCTAGGGGGCGCCCTCACACCTCTAGGGGCTTGTGGGAGACTTGCCATGCTTGAGAGAGAGAGTGTGAGAGTTAGTTAGACTAAGTTAACTGGACACTTGGTAAGCATGTAACTAAGTTGCCTTGCATGAGGTGAGTACTCTCTCAGATGTATTTAGCAGCCTGGTTCAATTTTCAGCATGGGAGAGCCTATATAAGTGTGTGCTCACACACACACAAGCACGCATATATGCTCACACACACACACTAAGTACACACACACACACACTCCTACACACACACACACACCTTGAGGAGGTGCTGCCGACAGACATAGTCTTGGAAGAGGAGCTAGGAGGGAAGGTGCTGCCCGTTTCTCGTTTCAAGGAGGCCCTTGCATCAAAATTTCGAGAGGAATTCAGCCGTAACCTCGGTAATTTTTGATTTAATTCATGCTTGTTGTAATTCCCTCTCTAATATCCTCTTAATTCCGCATCTAGTATGCATAATCATAGTCAAAATACTCATTAGATACTCTCTAATTCTCCGTATCCATGATCTATTGCATAAATCTTAATCTAATTAGTAATCATGCAAGAAATTAGTCACTCTTAATCATAGTTTAATGCATGTTTAAGGAATCATCCACTAGTCACTGTTGTGATTAAAAATCAAGTCAGCTTTGAGGTGGGAATGGTCCATTGCATTCCATTACTCCATAATGTGTAAATAATAAAATTATAATCAATTGCTCATGGATTAGGATTTAATTAGGGAAAATTAATCCATTAGTAATAATTAGGAAGGGAGAAATCCTCTCATGTATGCATACAGTAAATCTGCAATTCTCTACTTGCATTAAGAAGTGATTAAGCACGTCTATTTCATCTCTAGTAGAACTGATTAAGTAAAAATATGAATTTCATAATTATCTAGGTCAAGTAATTAACCTTAGGGTCTATTCCCATAGAACAAGTATGGTGCTATCGGGATTCTCTATGTCTTGAAGTAAGTCTAACCTCTCGTACAAGGGGATTTGCTTATTGAAACTAATCCGTCATCATGGTTGTATGTTACTCTCGAATGTTAGCTCTCTTTTTCCCAGTTGTCAATTAAGTAGTGAGTATAAAATGGCTCCGGTAAAGAGAACTCGTTTCGGTGGTTCCCAAGACCGCGAGGCTAGAACAAGCAACACTAATGGAAAGGGAAAAACTCCCATGGTCGACCAAGTACCGGCCATCTCACGGAGCAATGACGAGGAAATTGTGGAGGTAGGTCAAGTTTTAATTCAAGTTTGTTAAAGAAACATTGCATTCATAAGGTAGGATGAAAAACACTTTTCCCAATATGTTGGAAATCAATGCAAACCACGGCATTTAAATTAATTGTATTTTATATTCAAGTAGGAAAGAATGCTTTTGGAATATACTATCTGAAGTAGGAAAGATTGGTTTCTAGGGAAAATTTAGCTCAGCGAGTTCATTTTCAATTCCAATATTGATCTAGTCCGAACCCCCTCTTGATCACAGGGGGTAGCTCGCGAAGTTATTCGCAGGAGCTAGAATTCCTGGTTAAGGGCTCTTGAATCCACGACTGCTGGTTAAGCAGTGGATATCCACGACTGTTGGTTAAGCGGTGGAAATCCACGACTGCTGGTTAAGCGGTGGACAGCCTAGTTGTATGGGCAGCTAGGCAACAACGGGAGGAGTAATCTCTCACTGGAGGGGGGATGTTGTACCTCCAGAGCATTGGAACTTTAAATGAATGAGTTTTTGAGTGAATTTCTACTAGAATTACTGTCTTGGTGCCGCTTTGCAATACTGGTTGAAGGGATGTATTAAAGAACTTGTGAATCGGAAAAATAAACAAAGAACTTATATGTTGAACAACCATTGTGGTAGTAATTAGGTAACAAAGGAAGTGTGAATATGGGGTGGAAAGTGGGGGACTTGGCTTGGGTTGCCAATGCCTATGAGAGGGTGGTCCCGATTGGTTGGGAACTCTCCGTCCCCATTGTACTATAAATTGACGCTAGTATTACTCATTGCCCCAAGAGCGGCGAAGTCTCAAGTGTACGTGCCTCTGAAAACTATGGGGAAAAATGCACTCGAGACTTCTCTCCTCTCGGAAGGTGGGTTTTAGGACCAATAATTGATTAAACACGCTTCCCCTGCGTGGTGGAACTAGATCTCGATGCTAGTAGGTGCGAGCTCGACTCACTTTGTGATGAAAGATCGTCCTAGATGAACCATAAACCACTTTGTTTGCTTCTGTTGTAGATTTAGTGGCCACCAAGTTACCATTAGATCCTTCGTTTGAGACGACGGGGTGGGGATCTCACACCTGGTATCAGAGCTATAGGTTTACGAACTGGAAAATGATGTTGTTTGAAATTTTAAAAAATAAGGGATAGTAGGATAGTTCGTACTCAAAGCTTGAGCATGATGTTTCCCATAATAATGACATTGGATTTTTCTAGTGGATTGTCTCCTGAGTGATGTTAAAGAGTTTTACTCGTTGAGCTTGTTGGGATTCAGTGGGTTCCACATTATGTTTTTTGAGAAGTCATTTGTGTGACTAGTGCTGCGGGGAGGTAGCTTGTTGATGCACATAAAGTTATAAGCATGGATCAAAGCTCTCGAGTAAAGTTTTTACCATTATTTATCGGACAATTTTGGATATTGAATGGAATTTAAACTAATGGTGGGATGGTTAAATCCTTTGTGATAGCTGTACAGATTAAGTAGGCTGGTTAAGCCCAAAAAGTTAAATTTCTTCTTGAATATGGAAAAGCCTAGTTTCATTTGAGAAGAGTGCTATAGTAATGAGTTTTATACCATTGGATAGGTACCGTCCACTGCACTATATACCGCTGTTCAGGAGAAAAAGATTCTCCTTAAGCAAGCTCAACCTCCAACCTTTAAAGGCGAAGGGGTTAATGTGGAGAGAGATGCGGAAGTATGGATGGAAGCAATGGACGACTATTTCGAAGCTACGGGAACTCAACCCGAGAACCAAACCATGCTTGCGATGTTTCGCTTGTCTGGCGATGCCAAGATCTAGTGGAAACAACATTGCACGGACTTGGATATCAAGGGATATTCTCAGTCATGGGAAGACATCAAGGCTGTTGTGATGGAGCGATACTTACCACCTGCTCACAAAGCTTTGAAGATGAATGGTTTTTTTTCACTTCGACAGCTGACTTCTTTAGTCAAAGAATGCTACTCGAAGTTCTTCACACTTCGGAGATATGCTCCTAGGATGACATTGGAACAGCAAGTAGCATGGTTCTGCCAAGGACTCATCGACCCCTTGAACAACCGACTAGAAGCTCTCAGGCCAGCAACTCTGCAAGATGCCTTGCTAAGGTCCAAACCGTTAGCTAAAGAGATTCAGAGGACTACCCAAGATAGTAAATACTATTTGACAAAGAGGGCCAAGCCAAACAACTGGAGTAACAGACCAATCAACCCTGCATACGACCAACGTCCAGTAGTAGCTACTACGGCAGCTACCGAGTTTCCCAATATAAGATGCTTTGAGTGCCAGGAGTATGGACATTACAAAATCTGATGTCCAAAAAGGATTTCCCAAACATCCGGTGCTAATAATGTACCTCTGAACGTCAACGGGTGAGGTCAACCAAACGAAAGAGGAGGCCGAGGAAGAGGAAACATAGGACAAGGAAGCGGAGCTTTCGCTAATGCCGCAGTGAGACAACCAACTATGGGTGACGAAGTTGATGAGAGAGCAGCTCTGTATGCTGCAACTACTAATCCTAGTGAGCAATAATTCAAGCACCAGGATCTCATCAAAGTTCAACAGAATAAGACGCATAAAGCTAAAGACTATTCTATTATCAAAGGATGTCTTTACTTTAAACAAAGGATATATGTACCTAAGTAGTTAGCATAGAGTTTATCGAGATGTATTCTTGAGATGAGGACATCTCACATTTTTCACGTTGGGGAGGATGTAAGGTCTCTGACCCCGAGCTAAAAGAACACCATTGTACCATGAAACAATCATAATGAAAAAAGTTACTATTTTTAGCAGTTTTCCAAAATCTGTCGATGCCATGATGTTTAGAATGTCATAAAGCTTCCAAAAGTGAATTAAAATAATTTTTGTGAAAATTTTCCAAAAATGGTAAGTTTTTGGTCACCCGACCCGTCAGTTTTGAGCGTCTCGAAAAAATGCACTCGTACCCCAAATTTGAAAAAAAGGCATTTTCGGACGCCGAGGGCTGCTAAATATGGCAGGTACTCGGACAAATACACCTTAGTTAGAGCTTAGTATAGCAATTTACGACGTTAAATTCCGATTCGCATCGCCCGTTTTAGCCTAAAGTCAAAATTTCCTAAGGCTATGCGAGGAGCACCAGGGCTCGGGGGCTCTGTGGGAACTGGTCCCAGGCCACTGGGAGCTTGCTTTAGTAGCTAGGGGGCGCCCTCACACCTCTAGGGGCTTGTGGGAGACTTGCCATGCTTGAGAGAGAGTGTGAGAGTTAGTTAGACTAAGTTAACTGGAGACTTGGTAAGCATAACTAAGTTGCCTTGCATGAGGTGAGTACTCCCTCATATGTATTTAGCAACCTGGTTCGATTTTCAGCTTGGGAGAGCCTATATTAAAGTGTGCTCACACACACACAAGCACACATATATGCTCACACACACACACTAAGTACACACACACACACTCCTACACACACACACACACACACCTTGAGGAGGTGCTGCCGGCAGACATAGTCTTGGAAGAGGAGCTAGGAAGGAAGGTGCTGCCCGTTTCTCGTCTCAAGGAGACCCTTGCATCAGAATTTCGAGAGGAATTCAGCCGTAACCTCAATAATTTTTGATTTAATTCATGCTTGTTGTACATAATTCCCTCTCTAATATCCTCTTAATTCCGCATCTAGTATGCATAATCATAGTCAAAATACTCATTAGATACTCTCTAATTCTCCGTATCCATGATCTATTGCATAAATCTTAATCTTTCGGCATCGGCACCAAAAATGTGCGCATCTGTCGCACGTGTCAAAGCAAGGGACTTGTTGTACACTGTGTGCGAGCCACAAATGGTTGCAAGCACACAACCAAATTAATCTAGCAAGCTCAAGAGAGCAAGGGTATGTCACTCACCACCCGATGCTCACCTTTGTGGAGGATTCCTCGCTGCGAAGAAGAGGGAGATACCACTGTGCCGCGCTCAATCACCTCGACGCCACCATGCCGTCACAATGCTCGATCACACACACACACTCTCTCTCTCTCTCATGCACACACACACACACACACACACACACACACACACACACACACACACACACACACACACACACACACACACACACACACACACACAAGGAGATGTAGATGGAGCAAGAGCACTTTTCAATTGCACAAATGAGAGAATGAGTGATTTTTAGATTTAGGTGAATTTTATATGAGCTCGCCCATTCACATTTGGGCGCCCATGGTTAGCCAACTAACCCTTGAATGTTCTAGTTAGAGTGCGTCTCTCATCAGCAATCACTCTTACCCTTTTTCTATTGGACCGACAAGCCCGGCCCATGACTACTAGAAGTGGACACCGGTCGTTAACATATGGTGCTTGTGGATATGGGTGGTTTTCCTCATTGACACCAAACTCCATAGGATAACAAATATCCAATAATGCTTTGTATAGTACTCTCACATAGAGGCTATTTAGTTCAATTGGATATCATAGAGGTGGCTCATATTCCTATGAATCATCATCAGTGTCTTCAAAAAACGCTTTCATGATTCCCAGATTAGCCTCTCGTTGGTGTCTAAGACGTTGTCTTTCTCAAGCCTCAACTCTTGCTTGGATCTTTTTAAGCTCTGCTTGTTCTGTGTCTGCTTTCTTTTGATGGATGTCTTGTAACTCTTCCTGGCTTAGATGATCATGCTACCTTTTGAATTTACTCCCACTGAGGAAACCAACGGTTTCAACTCCATCTAGAGTCTCCACACTTGCACTAAGATTTAACTCAGATTCTTTATCCTCAGAGTCAATTTCAATGGATGAATATGACCCCAAATCGTGTGGGCTATAGTCTTGTGAGCCGCTACTGGTTCCAAGGCCAGTCAAACCTTCATCTTGTAGGACATCAGAAGCTATAAGCATTGCTTCTAGCATATTTAAGGGTATGAGTGGTGGAATTTCATCCCCCTTAGGTGTTACCCAAGCCATCCCCCTCTTTCCCCAAGTCTCTATGGTTGCTCCCAACATCAATGTCCACTTTACATGTGTAACAATACTACAATGTGGTATCAAATCTATGATCAATTATAAATCTATTTCCTAGAGGATGTGCTCGACCAGTTACAAGATCCACTCGAATGAAAGAATCTTGGAACTACAATTAGACATGGTTTTTAGACCAGTCATGCACCATTTTTGCTTCCCTCATGAAAGGACATCCTAAGATCATCTCAGATGCCATCATAAGCTTGGAGAAATCCATAACAATGAAGGTATGTCTTATTTTATGTCCAAAGATCTTGATCTTGAGATCTTCTAGCATCCCAATAGACCCATTGTCCATCTTTACTACCATGGTTGTGGTCCCAAGGTGAGGTCTTTGCATAGTTTCCCAATAATTTTTAGTCACAATGCTAACCCCAACGCCACCATCAAGGATTCCCTTCACAATTAATCCCTTGGTAGTGATTGGTATGATTACATTGGATTCATCGCCCTCAAAGTATTGTCCCAACTTGTTTACAGGTGTTTCTACAACAGGGTTCTCATCTAGGTTGGGTTGTGGATCTAAGTGTTCCTCCTCTATTTGCGTCTCCCTAGATCCATCCATCTGTGAAAATTGTGGTAGCTCGACCTTCAGTTCTCCATTGAGGAAAGCTCAAAGAGCTAAGAATAGCTCAGGGTTTCCATATAGTTTGGACATGATGGTGGTTCTAACTTCTAAAGCCATGAAATCCATCAATTTGGCAATATTTAAGGGCATCTTTTCGGCTTCAGTCCCTTGACGTGGGGAAGATGGGATCTCCATTTCTTCGATTTAGGTAGTCCCTCTATAAACATTCTTTCCAACAAGAAGTGAGTACGCCCACTTTTCCATGACTTTAAGTCACTTTCTTCTTGGATGACACTAGGTATCATTAGGAAATTTTAGAGGTCAATTGGAGGGCCATATGAAGAGAGAGAAAAATAGAGCGCGTCCAATGAGCACGAAGGCTACGTTACGTAGGAAAGTACGTGGAAAGACTCAAAAAATGGGAAAATAGCATAAAACTTTCACGAATCTAGGATTGTAGCATCGTAATTTTCTTCCTTTTACCGAGCTTTTAGGTGCTTGCATGTGGTCCCACTTCTGATATTCTCTTATGGTCATTAACGTACTGGAGGGTGACCATTAAGCCCGCACAAGATATTGGAATTCTAAAACACTTTCCCTCCATTAGAATGCTTTCAAAGTGAATCTCCCTCCACTAAAGCTTTTCTCTGAGAGCTATGGCTTCCACGTCTTCTTGCCCAAGAAGCTCCAGGTGTTTACTGTCTCTCACACCAACAACCAACAGCTGCACTTTGCCTAGAAGGCCAAGTAGTAGCATATCCTCAATTACAATATCAACTTCAATAAGTGCAGAGAACCAATGGGTTGGACAAAGGATAAACAAAGGTTCATGGGTCCTCATGCAACCAAGAAGACCCAAGAGGTCTAGTGGTATCAACGTTTACCGCTCAGCATGGAAGGCCAGAGTGTTGGATTTCAAAGTTGAAATCGGCAAAAGATCTGTAAAGGAAGTTCTTGTTCAGCATGTGTTTACCCATCCAGAGGTGATAGCAAACGGTGGAAATGTATCAGATATACATCAACCACGTTGCAATTGTAAGTACTCTTGACATGTGAACTTACGGATACTCTCATTATAACTTTTCTTATATATATTTCAATGTTTCTCCCGCTTCTTATGAGCAATGTCTCCATTCTTCACAGCTCAATTACATTAGATTTGTCATTTTTACTTATTGATACTCTTAGTTTAACTCTTCTTATATATATTGCAGATGTTTATCCCTCTTCTTATGAGCAATGGGAGCCTGTGGAGTGCATAATAGGCCTCTTCCATGTTGTTCATGCCCACATTGGTTCTCTACAGTATTCAGGGAGGAGGAGCAAAAGCCTGGCTGATGAGGGAATATTTTTTTATGACCACTTCTACCAACTCAGCTCAGGGAATAAGAATGGCATGTTGGTGAAAGTGCCTCTACCAACCGATTGGAACACTGTGGACTGGCCAGTTCCCGAGGAAACAATGGTGGAGGCAATGCGAAGTAAGCTCTACAAGGATATATAGAGGTCTCTACGTAGCTCTATTCCCACCAAACTGGTTAGAATTGCAAACTTTTGTCCTGTTGCACTCTTCATAGAGTTGTTTCATAGCTACAACATCCGTGTTATGAAAACTATGTTCATGTGCAAGTCATTTCAGCAGTCATCCTGTGACAAACTTCTTGACAGAGGATGGTATGTAAAGGAAGAGATTGGTTTACGGTGCGAGGTCGCGCTTGATACTCTAGTTGTCAAGTACATGATTGCAAGCCAATCACTGTTACTCTCGTTTTGGTATATGCGATCACAAATGCTCAATGGTAAGTACATTCCTATGGACCAGGTTTCTGCAGGTTTGGAAGATAATCCTGTTGTGGATGTGGAAATGATTGATAAAGAGCATGGCCTACTGTTGGTGGTTACAATAAGGGATCTATGCACTCTTCAGCATTTGCGGCATGACATAATTGAAGAGTCAATGGACAGGGACCTATCAGATTTTTCCTTTTTCCTAGCTGGCCGTAAGGTGATGCGGCGAAGGGAAAAAGATATTTTGTGCAAAGAGTTGGATGGTCGGATTGAAGTAGTGTCAATGTAACAGATATTCTTGTGAACCCAAGTGTATACAAATGACTTTCAATACATGAAGTTTATTGAGCTCATTTGTCAATTGTGCCCTATGAAAAAGTGTGCTTGAAATACATTTCTTTACCATGTCAAATCTCTCTCTCTCTCTCTCTCTCTCTCTCTCTCTCAATGTTAGACAAGACAAAGACATGATAGAAGAGTCATCTTAATTCAATAGAAAGTACAAACTCGTTCGTGAACAATGGACTGAGATACAATTTCTGTAAGTATGGAATCAGAATGTCTTCAAGGTAAAAATCGAAGGAATGCCCCTCGAAAGAAGGTGGTGAGATAGTTGTTCCCGGCGGATTTAGTTCTCCCTTTTCAGGAGTATCATCAATCAGTAGTGTATTAGTTGCATCAAAGGGTACACCGATTTGGCTAAATGGTTTGTACAAAAGAGGTAAGTGTGGTTTTTTAGGGTGGTAGTGGCCCTCAACGGTAACGCATTTTCTTTGATCATACAAAAAGGCAAAATATGACGTGTGAGCGCCGCATACACTGCAAACTATTGTAACTAGTGGCGACAAGTTTTGCCTTTGCATTGAAGACCATATGGAAACTCTGAAGCGCGGAAGAAGAAACTGAATAAATTCCTTGGTTCCTAGACGAACCACGACTCGACAAGTTCCCATCCGAAACGTTTGCAAATCCTCAAAGGGTTCTGTGTCACCGAGAGGCACGCGCATCAGCAGCAATCCATTGACGTCCAAGATAATCAACCTCTGTAAAAGTTGACAAGTACATATATGTAGTTAGAAGCTGAACATATTTTGCCATACTTGAATAGACATTACCGGAACAACCGTATCTACATGTAGAAAGGGTCCATACTGGGTCTCTGTAGTGGTAATGTCGTTGTTTCTCTCCTCTGCTTTAGCTTCATCATTCACATCTTCATCAGGGGTCTCCCCCATGGCTCTTTCTGCCTCATTCAAGGTTTCCTCCAAGGTCTTTTCCTCTCCCTCGGTTGACCGGCTTGCCTCATACATCCTTGCCTGATCCATATCAGTTTGCTCATCCCTAGGCCTGCTTTCCTCATCCATATCCTTTTGCTCATCTATAGGCCTACTTTCCTCATCTTGGGTTTCATCCATAGGCTCGTTTGGCTCCTCCACTGGCTGACTTGGCTCTTTCATTGTCTCCTCTGGTTGTACACTAGCACCTTCCATATGCTCATTTGACCTTTCCTCATCCTCGGCTCTTTCATCTTCTGCTGATATGACCCCCTCGGCCCGTTGTGATTCCACTGTATCGGATGTAGGGGTTTGTCATGGTGGCACGTCATGTATTGTCATATCAATAGTGCGGTCATCCAAGCCGCTATCTTCAAGCTCTCTGGGGCTAGACATAGTAAGCAGGTGTTGTATTAAACTTACCCGGTATCTTTGCAAATAATCATATGTGTAGTTTTTTAAAGCACTCTGCAAAATTGAAAGACCACATGGTGAGAATTCTTTTATAAACTAAACCAAAACTGACTGAATGCATTGCCAAATGGTTACCTTAGTCATAAAAAGTTTTAATGCAAAGTAGCTTTGCAGGACATATTCTGCATGGAGAAGACATCTCCAGCCGCAAGAATTTCCATCGGTTTGATTTGGGATAGGTACATCTTTGATTGGGGCCTTGTATAGTTCATACCTTCCACATAGCTTGCCATAGGCAAGCAACAACCTCTTTATACAACTGCACAAAGCAGTGTCAAGATGTTAGCATGAGGCTTCAAATTTACATGGATATCTATAAGAAACACTTTCTGATACAAAACACTTACAGCCTAATTTCAGGGTGGGTTCCTTTTATTGAATTGAACACCCACACTGCTGGTTGGTCAACATCAAGGCATATGAGACTCCAGTGATGGTTGTTCTCATATGGAAAGATGATGAAAGTAACTTCCAGCATAGCACAGTGGAGAAACCAACTCTCAAAGGTCCCAGATGGATTGTTCTTTTGTCTAATAATCATTGACATTTTTGGATCAAGAAGAAACACCTCTGTGTGGGTGTGCAGTGGGAGTTGACTTTTGATCAGGCTGCAGAGAGTTTACCTGAGTTAGCAAACCTATTATCTTAGTTTTCAAAGCTAGCAAGATAGTAACACTTACTTAAGACAAGCATAGATAATTGTGTCTGAAATCTGAGCATCTGGATTCTGCAATAAATTAATGTCCACTTTTTCCAGAGCTAGCTTTCTGGCTCCATCTACAAATGGTATCTTTGCAAGCAAACCATCCTTCATTGAAAGTAGAGTTTCTTGATTGCTTGCTTCTATGGATAGGGTCACATTGCATTCTGTTTGCCTCTGGGACTCCACTGCTACTTTTGCTTTCTCCTTAAGCTCTGCTTCCCTCATGTCCTCTGTTTGGCAAGCAATAGTCTCTGCCCTTGCCCTTGTATTTACATCATGTGTGACATCTACAACTGTGAGTTGTGGCACTAGCTCAGGGGGGTATAACAAAATTTCCCTCATTTTCTTATCCCTGCAGACATTGGGGACCAGTAGTTTGTCATACCTCCACCTTATTCTTTTCAGTGTTTCACTATCTTTGTCCATTATAGTAACCCTGTGGGCATGGGCTGCAACAATGGTGATGTCACTGAAGTACTCCAGTAGGAAGTCCTCTGCTGCTTCTTGTAG